>NW_027223337.1:3868313-4224130 GCF_030449975.1 Polyergus mexicanus | reverse complement strand
AATAATTTTCTTTGCTAATCGCAATACATGCGTCTAACACAGTCCACAGCTCGGAAGAGAAGACCCGAGCGCATAGCAACGAGCTTTAACAAGGCCCTAGTTACTATAGCAACGGATGTTGTTGCTACTGCGGCTGCGGGTCTTCTTCTTCCGAGCTGTGGACTGTGTTAGACGCATGTATTGCGATTAGCAAAGAAAATTATTAAATCAGTGGTGAGCATATTGAACAATATACTATATTGGACAACAAGAGCTATCCAGAAAATAAGGCAAGTAAAATCTGTAACCTGTAATCTTTATGAAATAGTTTTTGCTTGAATATGTAGTACATATTTACATAATTATTCATGTGTTAAACATTACAAAATAATACATACATTCAATCAGCTATGCCGAAGCGTAAATATCTGTCTTCGCATATTTCAACGAGATATCGCCGTAAATTAATTAGAGAAGAGAGTGATGAATTATTTCCACTTATTTGTAATGAAAAACCTAGAGTAAATTCGTGCGTAACTGTAAGTAATTCCACTTTAAATAATGACAATGATAAAATTGTACATGTCAATATCAATAACGCTCTTTCCAAAATTGTACAAGAGACAAAAAATTTACCATTTTCCGATGAAACGAATATTTCCGAATCTGATGCTTCTTTGAACAATATATTTTCGCACGAAACTTTAATAAGAGAGAATAATAATTCAGAAAAAGAAAACAATGATTTTGAGGCATTCTTAGTACAATGGGCTATCACGTATCGTATTTCTCATGTAGCTTTATCACATTTATTATCTGGTTTAAAAAAAGTACATCAATTTTTTTTTAATTTACCAAAATGTGCAAAGACATTACTACGTACACCACGATCTTCTGTTATTACTGACATATTTCCTGGTCAATATTGTCATTTTGGTATTGAACATGGTGTTCTACAATTTTTATCTACAAATAATAGTACAGTTTCATCTTCTATTCAGATTCAAATCGGTATTGATGGTGTGCCGATATCTCGATCCAATTCAAATCAATTATGGCCCATTTTAGGTCGAATCATGCCTTATGGAAAAGTATTTCTAATTGGTTGCTATTTTGGCAAAACCAAACCAGCGGATGCAAATGAATTTTTAAAACAATTTATAAAAGATATAAATATTTTGATTAATAAGGGCATAACTAATAACAATGAAACAACATTTCCAGTGTCAATACACTCTATCATATGTGATGCTCCTGCTAAATCTTTCATTACACTTACTAAAGGACATAGTGGTTATTTTAGCTGCACAAAATGTACAATTGAAGGTGAATTCATCGCTAACAGAATTTGTTTTCCCAATTCTGACTGGCAAAAAAGAACAGACGCTAATTTTCGTAATCAAACTCAAGAAGAATATCATCTCGGTCGTTCTATTTTATTAAACATTCCAAATTTTGACATTGTATCTCAAATTCCATTAGATTACATGCATATGATATGCATTGGCGTTGTTAGGAAGTTGATAAAATTATGGATAAGTGGTCCTCTTAAAGCTAGATGTTTATCCTCGCAACGAATAAAAAATATTTCTCAATTTCTTCTCGATATTAGGCATCTTATTCCAAAAGAATTTGCAAGAAGACCGCGAGAAATTCAAGATTTTGCACAGTGGAAAGCAATCGAATTAAGACAATTTTTGTTATATACCGGTCCTGTTATATTACAAAAAGAAGTAAATCCTGATATATTTTCAAATTTTCTTACTTTACATGTTGCTGTTCGGATTTTATGTCAAAATAATAGTACAGTTGAATATATTGAATATGCGAATAAATTATTGAAACATTTTGTTGAATGTTTTATCAAAATTTACGGGCCCGAATTTGTATCCCATAATGTTCACGGTCTTCTTCACATAACTGACAGCGTAAAACAATTTGGGCCATTAGATACTTTTAGTGCCTTTCCATTTGAAAATTTTATGAAAGAATTAAAATCTCTTTTGAGAAAATCTGAGAAACCATTAGAGCAAATTAGCAATCGTTATGCGGAAATGAGTTTTTATAAAATCAAATCTGACGATGCAGATATATCAAAAATAAGTGTAAAGAATTCACACGAAAAAGGACCGTTGATATCAGGTTGTTTCAATCCACAATTTTTGAAGGTTGAATTTCCCCATTTTATTATTTCAATCAAATCTTCTGATAATTGTTGTCTCATAGAAAAAGATATTGTCTGTTTGGAAAATATCGCAACGTCGAGTGAAGGTAATTATATTGCAATAGGTCGTAAATTCAAAATTGTTGAAGAACTTTATAATAATCCATGCAGTTCTATTCATTTGGGTATATTTAAAGTAAGTCAATTATCTGACATTCAAACCTGGCCTTTGCATAAAATCAGTCATAAATTCGTAAAATTGCCATACAGGAATGAAAGATATTTCGCAGTAATACCGCTTATAAGCACTACATATTAATAATATTTGTATATTGCGCTTTAATTTGTTTAATAAAAAATTAAAATAAATTCTGACAATAAAAGCAAAATAAAATATGACAATAAAATAAAAAATTAAAATGATTTCTGATACACAATAATCTATACAAATTGAAATCTTGTTTACAATATTACTCGTAGAAGCTCTTTTGTATAATTTCACAGGAAGATGTCGAATCGAGGATTTATCGTCGTAGAATTCTCCGATGGTATCCAAGTAATACCCAAAATTTGGTTACAAAATGAGGATGTATGCAAATATCCTTCACATTTCAAAACGGATTTAAGACTGCGAAAGGCAATTGAAAAAGAGGAAATACCAAATTCTAATTGGCCTTCCTTTAAAATTAATCGGATTTTTGGCGAGTATTGTAAGTATTTCAATAAAATAGCTTTTATTGCTGTTAAGTTTTACCTATTCATAATACTAAATGTTTACAACATTTTCAGCGTCTTTGCAAAAGGCTGATGCGAAAGCAGAAAAGACCTTATACACGTCAGATATGGATACTGAGAAAGAAGCTAAATCTTATAGAAAATATAGAGCGAGGAAAGTTTTATCTTCATCCGAAAGCGAAGAAGAGTCATGCACAAGTGCAATTTTGCCACCTGCTCCATGTCCTCCTGCAAAACGTAATTATAAACAATTCTAATCGCGTATATATATATATATATATATATATATATATATATATATATATATAAAATTCATATATATCTCTCTTATATTTTAACATTATATTTTATTTTATCAATATGAAAGGTCAACGACTGTGCAATACAAACGAAACAGTACAATGTGAAAGTGCATCCATTACACGTTCTTGGGATTCTGCAAAAAAATACAAAGTATCATCACAAATTTCAAACTTGAGCTCCTACTCATCATCTTTGCAAGGTGAGCAAATTTATTACATATCTCCATGTAACAATGCATATAATATTATATAAAATTTCATACTTATAATTAATATTATCAGTAAGTATAAATTTAAAAATGTATACATAATTTTTTACATACAATATTTAAAATAATACATATACAATATTAATAATATTTTAAAAATTGTGTGCCTACATATTCTATCTATACATATATGGATATACGACGAAATATACATATATGTATATATAGAATAATATATATATGTACTATACTCATATAGTTTACATATATAACTTGTCAAAATTCCATTTTCTTTCTAACTCCTATTTTGAATGCTAAATGTATTTATAATATAATTTATGTGCAGATGCGAATGATTATGGTACTTTGTACGAAAGAGATGAAGAAGCGCTTAACATTGCTACAAGAGAGAAAAATCGAGACAATTCAATACACCGACATATGAATAAAATGGAGGAAGTTGGTCGATCTAACTGTACGCAAGGAAACCAATATATAAAGGAAAAGGAAAATAATAATTTAAATCATCAATTTTCACAAGCTGCGATTGGTAAGTAAATGTAATGCATATAAATATAATATATACACACATACACACGCCCACACACACACACACCACGCGCGCGCGCGCACGCCATTAATTTTATACATATATATTTCATATTTATCATTAATATTATCAGCAATTATAAATTTAAAAAAGTATACATAATTTTTTACATACAATATTTAAAATAATACATATACAATATTAATAATATCTTAAAAATTGTGTGCCTACATATTTTATATATACATATATGGATATACGACGAAATATACATATATGTATATATAGAATAATATATATGTGTGTGCACTCATAAAGTTTACATATATCTTGTCAAAATTCAATTTTTCTTCTAACTTCTATTTTGTATGCTAAATGTATTTATAATATATTTTATGTGCAGATGCGAATGGTTATGGTATTTTGTACGAAAGAGATGAAGAAGCGTTTAACATTGCTACAAGAGAGAAAAATGGAGACAATTTAATACACCGACATATTAATAAAATGGAGGAAGTTGGTCGATCTAGCTGTATGCAAAGAAACCGATATGTAAAGGAAAAGGAAAATGATGATTTAAATCATCAGTTTTCACAAACTGCAATTGGTAAGTAAATGTAATGCATATAAATATAATATGAACACACACACACATACGTACGAACACACATGCACGCACGCACATACGCACACGCATACGCACACGCATGCACCATTTATTATATATATATGGACCGTTTATTTTGAAAGTGGTGCAAGTCCATTTTCTTTTGTTTCGAGAAAATTAAATGTTAGCAGATCTGACAATTAAAAAATATAGGTTAATTATGTGAAGTCTGGGAATGTTTGTACTAATTTATCAATATGTAATTTGATTATATAAATTTCTTTTAGGCGAATTTAACTAAAATAATATATATTTCCAGGCTGCAAATGGACTTACACCACTTTCATAATTAGTCAATTGTAAATATCATTTAATTTCAATTTTGAAATAACAAATATCACTTAAAATATATTTCATATTAATCCAATTTTGTTTATAAATAATAACAAGAAATAAAATAGAATTTGTATTTTTTATTTTGAACGTTAATTATATTTATATATTGTTAAACTTAACACAAGATATTGGTATTATTAATTATTTATGCTCTTCATGTGGCAGTGTTTTGAAATATTCATGATGTACAGGAAGTATATAAGGTAATAGCTGCTGCATATCCTTATATTTTTCGTATGTAATAGGCCTGGCATCGTGATGGAAATTGGACTTACACCACTTTCATAATCAATGGTTACGCAATTTCTTTTACCGGCCAATTTTAAATTGAACAAAGCATTGGCATTTTTTAAGATATTAAATACTAACTAGTTATAAACAAAAAGTTTACACTAAATTAAGAATAAATTACGTCATATCTCATTTTTTTAAAAAAAGGACTTACACCACTTTCAAAATAAACGGTCCATATATATATATTTGAAATAAATGGTGTACATATAGAAATTTTGCAACTGTAATAGAGTTTAGCAATTGTGTATTGTGAGCAGATTTAGCAATTGTAAGGCCTTTATTTATACGTGTTAAATTGTTTTCTATACAAATTTAAAAATAATAGGTATTACAACTTTTACCTATTTCTAAAATTTTTAATAAAATCTATATATATTATTATTATTATTTTTTTATAGTTTTATATAACTTTTATATAATAGATATGCGAAAGATAACAATAATAATAAATATTTTCATATAGAACTATCAATTTAAAAAAAAATGCAATAATCTACATTTTATTTCATTCATTAGTAAAATTGTATAATATATCGAAATACAATATATGTTCTTGTCTGCTATATTTTTTGAAAAAGCAACGTATGTAATGCCACTAATTTATATGTTTTATATACAATTTATATATTTAATTTACTATACTTATTACATTTTATTATATTATTATATACATTTATATACATTTATTTATATATATTATATACATGTATATGCTATTTATACATTATAAGTGTATATATATATATATATATATATATATAACCGTTTATTAATAATAAATGCTATTTACAGTGGATCATTTCAAGAGATTAACAAGAGAAATAGTGACTATAAAATATGATATGAGACAAGCATTGAGCTTATTAGATATTTTAGTTGAAAGAACTAATAAAAGCACAGAATGTGCAAGTACGAAATTTTCTTTTGGTGACGCTGAAAATCGGTTTCCGTTGCAAACTGTAGCCCAATTAGCGGAAGTTGAGGAGATTTTGAAAGTTTCAGATTCCCAACATAACACTGAAATAGTAAGTTAACGCATATAAATTTATATACAATATAATAGTCATATATATATATATATATATATATATGTATTTCACAATTATTATCAAATCTTTTATAAGTACATTATATAATCAATCTTAGGTAAACTTTTCCACAGTAAAAACATTGTATGTCCTTTTCAGAAATTTTAATCCCTATTTTAATTTTATACATATAAATAATCCCAATTAAAATAATTAAGCGTAAAAAGCTGGTTTTTTTTACTTATAAGATTATCACATTTCATGAGATGTATTAATCATTTAAAATTATTATTAATTATTTATTAGATATTATCAGAGATATTAATCACTTAAAATTGCTATAGAAAATGATTGAAGATTGTTAAGAAAAAGACATTACTTTATTTAATCTAATAATATATTACTTTTACTCTTACCTTATAGCGCGTATATATCAAATCTATCGGAGGAACATGCGTCGATGATGCCGTAAAGAGAACGTTGTATAAAACATTCTCAAATAAATTGGCGGAGAAATATAACTGGGAAGGCCGACGCGGAAAAGAGCCACTGCATAAATTGGAACTAATGAAAGTTATTTTCAGTAAGTTTGTTTATATGTAAATACAACTGCAAAATATCTTCTGTTAGAAGATATTTTATTTTTTTTCCTCTCTATATGCGTGTAAAAATGACAGCTAATTAGTTTCAATAACTTGCCATGGAACATTCTGTATCATATATAGATATATTTATGATTATTACTTTAATCAAATTTAAAAAGTTTTTGATGAATTAAATTTTATTTCCATTTTTACATTGTATAACTTAGAAATAATTATTAAACAAAGATAATACACTATGAATTACTATAGTCATCAATCAATTAGTATAGAAGAAAAAATTAAAATAATGAAAATATTTTTAGGATCCATACTTCACAATATCCCAGATTCCGATCAGGGCAAAATACAACGAAGGGTTATGGAGTGGTTTCGACATTCAAAAGCGAGACATGAAAATGAGAAGAAGCGGACCCATAGATGCGAAGGCAACGTTTCTAATTTATCAGAATAAAGAACTGGAAAGGTATATTAATAATGTCAAAAGGTATGAAATATTAATTATTTTAATCATTACTGGCAACATATTACATACAAATTCTATTGTACGTTGTGTTATAGAATTATTTGCATATTTCGCAGTTATTTTCACTTGCAATAATGTACGTAAGTTCGTTTTCAGCTCTTTTTATGAAACAGTCACTGATGAAATGCGATGTGCAAGTTTCCAATAGCTTATTATATCGCAAGTCTGAGACTTCCTAAAAAAAAAAAAAAAATTAATACAAGATATGAATAGATATAGCGAAAAGATAAGAAGGGGAGAAATATATTATTGTTTTAACACACAATTTTCTAAACTCGTATTCAGAATAATGTTTATTTTTTATATGTTTAGATTTTTATATGTATCTATACTCACCATTCACGCTCATCACTGTATATTGAAATTAAATTTGCATGGCTCTTTAATTATAGATTATTTCCGACACTATTTGTACACTACTATTGCTTATGTTTCTGTAAAAGCCATTGGCTTTAAGTAGAATGGACTGGGTTTTGATATTCACTGCTAATATTGAATATCAATAGTATATGTTATGTAAATTATAAATTTTCAGTATTGAGAGCCATTAGAAAAATATAAAAACAGTAAGATTTAGACGGTAAACAAATTGATCAATCACAATTGAGTACTCTCGAAATAACCCTAGTGAATCTCGATTATGATTGGTCAATTCGCTTACTGTCTAAAAATAAGCCTATTATAATAGATTTTACATATGTTTCAGATGTGCATGGACAATTTATATCCACATTTTAATTAATAATAAAAGTTATATAGTTTTTCGAGTTACGCGCATTATAAATATATTAAGATTGCATATAATAATCGAACATATGCATCTGTGTTAATAAAAATTTTTATTTTATGAAATTTTTATTGACACAGATTCGTGTGTTATCATCAATTACTGCAAAATATTTCTTATTTATATGATTTGTATTTGTTATTGGTTTTACAATAAATAGAAAAAGGTTTTTCACAATTTTTTCATTTTTGTGTGTTTACAATTATCTTCCTTTTACTATTAAGATGAAAATAGAACCGACTGATCGAAAAAGTGCGAAATCTTCTTAATTTATTAATTGTACCGTTAAAAATATTTGCAATTTTATTTCATATCGGTTATATATGATAATATATACAATTATAACTTAATTCAAATTTATTAATAAAACCGAAAAAATATTTTTCTTTTCAATAAAAAATTATATACAATACATTTACAGGCAATAACTAAAAAAAAAAATTTTTCGTAGGGATTGTTGGATATGTATTATTTATTCATTTTTCTGTTTGCGTAAATAATTGTATTAAGAACAATATATTTTTGATTTTACGAAACACAAACCAATTATATAATATGAATAATTCAATTATCTCTAGTTTCAATCTAAAAATTAAGAATTTTCTTCCTTTAGTAATAAATTGCTGATATATGTTATGAATTGTGTAAAAAATTTTGATATCAAAGAAAATTCTTTATCTTAAAATTTTGTTAATTATATTTTAAAGTTTAATAAAAATTTTCAATAAAAATTTGTATTGTTTATAAATTAAAAATAGAATATATAATATCACAACAAATTTTTAAGTATACTCTCAAAACATTAACTAACAATGAAAATTTTAAATAAGACAAATAAAAATTAAATTTTACTTTGTTAGAAAATGTGTATAAATCTATCATACATCCATAACAGATGTCTAATGGACATCCATTATGGATTTAGAGACGACGTCTACCGTGGACATAATATGGATTTCTATTAGAAATCTATACAATATCCACTGTGGAGATAGATGTCGCATGGAGCTATGGAGGTTATATGGACGTCTAATAGATGTCATGTTCCGTGTGGGCAGCTGATCGCAGCATCCGACGAGCGGCGATTCGGAACAACTTTCGCTAAAGTAACGTTATTTTGAATACGTATTCCTCATGTAATTTTAAGACATTTTCTTCATTGCCAAAATTTTATTTAAAGCATAATTTTATGTTATAAGGTAAAATAATTAGCGACTCATGCGGTGGTAATCACGCATCGGACGGTCAGCTGCGGCGCGTTGCGTCGCTCCTGCCTGCCTTCTGTACTCGACGCATGATTTGCTAATTATTTTTGCTTATAACTCAAAAATTACGCTTCAATTCAAATTTTGGTAAAGGAAAAATCGTCTTAGAATCATATCAGGAATACGTCATTTTAAGGATGGAAGGTTGTTCTGAAACACCCTGTATATATATATATATATATATATATATATATATATAGATTCTAATATGTATGTGTATATATCATTAAATAATAATTATATAAAAAAGATGTAAGTAAATAAAATTTAATATTAATTTAAATTGAAGTAAAACGATATAAATAAATATAAATTTAAACATTAAATAAGTCATTTTATTTTATTTCTTTATAAATTCAGGAATTTTATAATCTCAATTCAAAAAATGTTTTTGACAGTTTTTCTCCAATTTAAAAAAATTACTAAGAAAGTAAATGTAAAATAATTTTATAATAATTATTTACAAAAGATATCAGAATAAATTTTTTTCATAATTGATTTTGTAAATAAAATTTAAATTAGCTTTCTTTACTTATATATATACACAAGACAATCATCGCCGATCTTTAGCCGGGCGCACATCGGTGAGCCGCGCGTCTGATAGTGTGCGTGAGCGCTCAGCTGTTATAGCGCGGCTCACCGATGTGTGCCCGGCTAAAGATCGGCGATGATTGACTTGTGTATGTATATATATATTGTGACGTGACGTTTTTGGGACGTCCGTCACAAGGGCCGAATGGCCCGATCGGGGGCGGTTTTTCGGGGGCCTGCGTCTTCCTAATTTAGGGAGAGAGCGGCCCGATGGTCAGATCAGCGGGATCTGACTTTCGGTTAGAAAAATCAAAAATGTAAGCTCGAGATGAGCCCGCGAATTGGTTGTCGGCACGAGGTCGAGCGGCGGGATCCCATCCGGCGGAAGGAGAGGAAGAGGGAAGAGCGGGAGTCCAGGACACCAAGGACACAGGAGACGTCAGGTCGTATTTGTTAACTATTAAAAGACACTTTTGGTGGCTAGTAAACATCGCTGCCGGTAATGTATATTTCTTATGGCAGGAAAGGAGAGCGGAGGGCCGGAATAATCCGGCCAAAGGGGAGGCCACTCCACCCGCACGAAGCGAGGGAGTCCCAAGGACGGGGCGACGAGCGGACTCTCAATCCGGAACCTATTCCATCAAATAGGGAAGAGAGCCGATCGGGCGCAGCCGTAAGCCCGCACCTTTAAGCCGAACAAGAAAATCTGGGAAACTCCGGGGCGATGAACCCACCAACACGGCCGTGATGACAACAAGGATCGCGAGGACCGCAGGACGGCCCTGCGTAACGCGAAAGCGCCACAAGTGGCGCGATAGCGATTTATCGCGTCGACGTGTCTCCTGCAGGACTCTCGCTCGGCACTGTTCGGCGAGGTGTACGAGAAGACGCAGGTTTTCCCAGGAGCGAGCGAAATACCGAACCGATTAAGGGAAGCACCGAGAACTTCCTGCCGGTGGGACGAGTGTCGTCGACCGATTTTGTTGCCGAATAATTGTAGGTAATTAATTCGGATGAGTCGCGCCCTTAATAGTTGTCGAGCCACGCGTTTTGGTGGATTAATTTGGTGAATATTTTTGGTAGATTAAGTCGCACGGCCGACGGGCACATGTCGCTCATCCAAAATAGGCTCTCTCTATTCACTTCGCCGCCGCCGACAGTCATTAGTGTTATTTTCGCGTTTGTCTGTATAATATGTTGTGAATTATCGGGATTTTTGCGTTCACGCGATCGATATTCCGACTCGCGCAAAGTATTGCGCCGCGCGACTCGTACACCACAGTCGTTATCGATAGTTTCCGTATTGTTTCTGTGTATTGTTAGCGCGTGTTTCGTGAGTATTGTAAGAAATTGGAGTCAGGAGGAAGCGAAATCCTCAAAAGTCGTACAAGAAATCTATCGGGTGTCCGCTATTAGTTTCCGCGAGTCATGCGAGTTAGATATTCGGTATTTCAACGGAAAGGTCACCGTCATTGTTATTGAGACGTATATCGGCTTACCGCGAGCCGGACCAACGGATCGATTTGAGTCGTGCAACCATTTTCTATTATGTCGATTCACGAGCGTGCGTAAAGTAGTTACCGGCGTATTCGAGAGATTTCTTTAGCTGTCGCGGCCTAATTAAGTCTCGTACAGCGGAAATCCTCGCGGCCGCAAAATCGAGTTAAAGCGCGTAAGACGCCCGGTAATTTGATACTGTTGCGCACGGTCGTGCCGATCTCCGCGGAAATAATATAGCTTATTCGCCTGTAAAATAATTACTGTCATCCAAGGCTATTATTTATGCGAACTGCTCTACACTCTGGTTTCTTTTCAATATATTATTGTTATTTCTATTTTAACATATCGAATGCTCATTTTGGATCCCGTGTTCTGGACTCTCAAGATTTCTCCCGTCTTCCCCGACCCCCCCCCCCCCTCTACCATTCCGGGTATACTGAATAGCCGCGGAATTTTGCCGTCGCGTTAATTATCGGTCGCGCGATTATCTTTCGGTGTTGCGTTTATCGTGAATGGTGCGGCCTGCCGTACTTGGCGCCCAACTTGGTTTATTTTGCGATTCCGGGAATTTTTGTGGATCGCAAGATCGATAGTCGAAATACGCGCCGAAGGTGTACCGTGGGCATCGGAGAACCGCCCGCCGAATAAATAATTGTTAATTAAATAATTTTAAAAGAAATATACGGTTACAATATATATATATATATATATATATATATATATATATATATAAGTAAAGAAAGCTAATTTAAATTTTTATTTAGAAAATTAATTATGAAAAATATTTATTCTAATATCTTTTGTAAATAATTATTATAAAATTATTTTACATTTACTTTCTTAGTAATTTTTTTAAATTGGTGAAAAACTGTCAAAAACATTTTTTGAATTGAGATTATAAAATTCTTGAGTTTATAAAAAAATAAAATAAAATGACTTATTTAATGTTAAAATATATATTTATTTATATCGTTTTACTTTAATTTAAATTAATATTAAATTTTATTTACTTACATCTTTTTTATATAATTATTTAATTCTATATACACATACATATTAGAATCTATATATATATATATATATAAACATAGTGTCCCATCAAATGTGGGCACCCTATTTGATCTTATAAATTAAAAAATTTAAATTATAACAGATATGTATGAAATACTTTATTATGAACATAGTGGTTGCTAACAAAAATGAAAACGGAAAAATATGCATAATATTTTTTTATTAATATCAATATTTCAATAAAATAAAAGTTATACTCTTTCAGACAAATACAATGATGTGTGATGCTAATATATTTTACATATTATCTTTATATTTTACGAATTTTATCGGTTTGAAATCTCGCAGGTGACATATATCTTTTCATTTTTGATGATGCGATAAGTCTATTTTCTGCCTCATTGTTATGATGAAATGACAACGTGATATACGTCAATCTGTAAAACACGAATTAGAAATTAGTCATATCGTGGGGCCAAAAGCGAAAAGGTAAATGTTGGCCACGAAATTTCAAGCCAATAAAACTCTAGGAGTGTAAAATATTTACATTAAATAATACATTGTTGTATCCGTCTGCAATAGTGGTACAATGATTGTTATTATTATTTTTATATTGAAATTTAATATCATTATGAAAAAATTATGCACATTTCTCCGTTCATAAACACAGATAATTGTTGTAAACATATACGCTTACAATAGAGTTCGGTTTAAACAATTTACTTGTTATGATTTTCCTCTTTTAGTTTTAAATATAAAAGAAGGTCGCCACTTTTGGTGGGACATCCTGTATAAAATGAATTTTTTACGTAAATAATTTTCTAATTCGTGTCTTACAGATTGACGTATATCACGTTGTCATTTGATCATAAAAATGAGGCAGAAAATAGACTTATCGCATCGTCAAAAATGAAAAGATATATGTCACCTACGAGATTTCAAACCGGTAGAACTCGTAAGATATAAACATATGTAAAATATTAGCATTATACATCATTGTATTTGTCTGAAAGAGTATAACTTTTATTTTATCGAAATATTGATACATTAATAAAAAAATATTATGCATATTTTTCCGCGCGCGTTTTCATTTTTGTTAGCAATCACTATGCTCGCAATAAAGTATTTCATAAATATTTGTTATAATTTAATATTTTTAATTTATAAGATTAAATAGGGTGCCCATTTTTGATGGGACACCATGTATATATATAAAAAATACAAAATTGTGCCAACTCTCGTGAGTAGAGCAAAGGACTTTTACATTCAGTTTACTATGTTTTACGCAATGACAAGTGTTGGTACAATCTTTTTGCGTGAAATTGGCACCCGATTTTAACCAGATCAAATTTTGAAGTTTGTTTCTCATAGAATTTCGCCTGCAGGTGATTGCAGTAATAATTGTTTTGTTTGTAGTTGAAATATAAATATGATAGTGATTTTTAAATGACAGTAAGGAATTTATTTATAACTAGAGCGCAACTGGCATCAGATTATAATCTGAAATCGTTTGTAATTGTTTGTAGTACAAGAATTTTTGTTTATAGTTGAAAAATAAATAAATAAATTACCAACAAAATAATTAGTGAAACTACGAAATGTTAACTAACAAAAAGTAGGCAATCAGGAGCAAGCGCAGTGTGTAGGACGTAATTAGATTTATTGACAATAGAAAATTATATGTAAATAAAATTCGCCAATGTTTTGGTCTTTTTTGAGACTCTTTTCAGCGCGAAACAAAATTAATAGATAACTTTTACATAATATTATAAATCAATGATCGCAAATAAATAAATACATAATAATAAATAATAATAAATAAATAAATAATTAATTAATAGATAAATGGTACAACAGTAAAATAAATAAGAATCAACCGCCGCATAGCAAGTCAGTACATATAAAGATCAAATGTCAACGGAATAGAATGATCGATATAAAGATTTTCTTATAATGCTTGTACCACAAACAATTACAAACGATTTTAGATTATAATCTGATGTTGAGCCCAGTTGGGCTCTAATTATAAATTAATTCCTTACTGTCATTTAAAAATCGCTATCATATTTATATTTCAACTGCAAACAAAACAATTATTACTGCAATCACCTGCAGGCGAAATTCTATGAGAAACAAATTTCAACATTTGACTTGGTTAAAATCGGGTGCCAACTTCACGCAAGTCAATCTGTATTACATTTACCTTATATATAAATAATACTAACCTTGTGACCCTTATCTTTTTTAAAGAAAGTCTGCGGACAGAGAGAGGCAAGCGTTTCTACACTTTTGTCCCATTATGTGGACACACTATATATTATAAATTAAAAACACAAAAACGCAGTTTTTTCACTTTAACGTGTTATAACGCGTTATAACGGTTGAGCGATAATCTCTTGTTACGCGTATGTACAAAACATACGCGACGAACTGAGACTGAGCTGCCGCGCACTGATATGATCGCGTACGTCTGTTTGCATGTGTGTGTGCGTACAGCCGACTTACTGCCCGATACATACATACTTACGTACTGACTGCTATAGATATCGCGTTATGATGAAAATGAAAACTAATGCACATCTTTATAAATGTTTATCTTTATAAATTAATATTCTATAACCGAATAAAAACACTGTTTTTATATTGCTAAATTAATTTTATACATAAAATTATTTATATTTTACGAAACTTATATAAAATGAATTATATAGATTATTCTGTATAATTAATAATAATTGTATTACCTTTGTATATTACACATTATATGCTATATACAAGGTGTCCCTTAAAATTTCGAGATTTAAATTTTGCAATGGAATAATTCTGGAAATATTAAATAACATAAATTTTTATCAAATTATTTTTAAGCAGTATTTTCCAAAATGTAATAACTTTCACTTTACAACTTACGATTTAGATGATCGCCTGTGATTCTTTGCGTCTAATAATTGATAACCGAGCATTTAAAGTTTCACTTACTTTATATACAATAATTAATTGATAAATTACCAAATTTTAATATCAATCTTGTTACTAATAAAATACTAATAACATATAAATATATATAAAAATTAAAAAAAAATATATATATATATATATATATATATATATACTTTCATTTTTGTATAAAGTTCCCAACTTCTAATTATCAACTTTTTAATATCAACATGTTTAAAACAAAAATATAATAAGTAATTCAATTCAATACCGAGTTGAACTTGTTAGTTATTATCTGATAATATATATATATCAGGGTTGGGAAGTAACGCGTTACTTGTAACGCCGTTACCGTTACAGTTACTTTTTTCGGTAACTGTAACGGTAATGGCGTTACAAATTTTATTTGTAACGGAAAAAGTAACTTCGTTACATTTTTCGGTAACGAGTAACGAATTTAACAGTTACTTTTATCGTTACTTTTTTCAAATTTTTTGATTTATTTAAGATATTATTCTTGCTATTGTACGTGATAAAATTTTTATCTTAACCGTAAAGCCGTAAGCAAATCGACCAATTAGCATTCTTATTATGTTGTAAAAATGCTTGAATGTGATTGATCAACTTATGGCTCTTGCAGACCAGTGCGATGACGCGACGCGCGATATCCAATGAGAGCTTTATCTTTTCGGAAAAGCAGAGCTCTCATTTACTACCAGTTCTAAGTACCTTGCAACGAAAATTAGAAAATCTCAATAAATCTGACCTTACAGATTGCCATTCATTAGTTGAAGCTATTCAGCAAGGTTTAAATAAAAGGTAACTTATTAATTTGATTAATACATATGTTATTTAATTTTAAATAAGGATTTAATTGAAAAATATTATTTTATTTTAAACTATTGATTCAAAAGTATTAATTTCAATAAAACAAACAATGTCGCTTAATTTACTATATTTGATGTTAGATTTCTTACAATATTTGAAACAAAAGAATTAATAATAGCAGCATGTTTACATCCAAAATTTAAGTTAAACTGGTTAACCGGAGAAAAAAGAAAACGTGCTGAAAATTACTTGGAGGATTTATTGGGAATCCGATCAACTGAAAATTCTCCAAAAGCTGGAAAATCTGACGATCACGATGATTTTTTCATTTTTGAGCAAAAAACGGTGCAAAATGAATCTGAACAAGAAGAATTGCAACGGTTTTTAAAATCAAATAATTGTAATATAGAAATGTTAAACGACTATCCAAAACTTAAAAAACTTTTTATTAAATATAATACAGCTCTACCAAGCAGTGCATCTGTAGAAAGAATGTTTAGCATCGGTGGTTCTGTATTAACACCACAAAGAGGGCATTTAAATGATGATACTATGAAGCAACAAATTTTATTAAAAATTAATAAAGAATTTCGATAAAATTTAATCATTTATTTTGTAATAAACCTTGAATGAAATCTTGCTTACAATTTTTTAAGGACCAATTTTTCGGGACCAATTGCGCGATCGAAATCGTCGCGGGGAAAGTCCACGAAGATCGTATAAATTAGATGCAGTCTTGCCAAACAAACACGACACTGGGAGAAATCGCTACGTTAGAAACGTACGAAACACGGAGAGAGTCGTACGTGCTTTCGAGGATAATCCCGAAACTAGTATTCGGGTAGTTGCTCGAGAACATGATTTATCTTGTGCAACCGTACAAAGAATATTGAAACAAGAAAAGTTGCACGCGTTTCATTATACACGCGTGCAACATTTACGACCAGCAGATTATCCCACAAGACGAATGTTTTGAGAAAATTTTTTGCGAAACATCGATCGAGATCCAAGATATTCCTCTCGTGTGATGTTCAGCGATGAATCGCTATTTACACAGGAAGGAATTTTTAATGCGCATAATATGCACTTTTGGAGCGAGGAAAATCCAAGAGTCACGCGACTTCAAAATTTTCAAACTCGTTGGAAGATTAACGTGTGGGCTGGAATAATGGGCACTGAAATACTTGGTCCAGTTATTCTTCCAGATACTTTAACTGGAAGAACTTACGTCGACTTTTTAACAGAAAATCTTCCAGATTTTCTAGAAGATGTGCCATTATTTGAAAGAAACGAGATTGTCTTTCAACAAGACGGTGCTGGGCCACACAACGCCAGGATCGTTACAAATTACTTAAACGAGCATTTTCCCGGACGTTGGATGGGTCGGTACGGCCCGATACGTTGGCCCGCAAGATCTCCGGATCTCAATCCTCTGGATTTCTTTTTATGGGGATATTGTAAGGAAGTAATTTATAAAACGCTTCCCGAAAATATCGAAGAACTTGAAACAAAATTACGACGTGCTATTTGGAATATCGACGAAGAAGTAATGGAGAACGTCCAAACAAATTTATTAAAACGCATGAGAGCTTGCATTAGGATGGATGGCGGGCATTTCGAGCATCTGCTCTAAAATTTTTTTTTAATCAATTCGCTCTTTTCAGAGCGACCAATACATTTTAACGTGGAACATCTGATTTGAGCAGAATAAAAATAAATTTTCCCAAGTGTAATTTATTAATTACATTATTCTTGCGATCTTGCGATTGACTGAAACTTTCGCATCGTGAATGCAATAATTTCGAAAACATAATAACGTATAATACATGCTTTTTAAAATAATAATTATTTATTATAATTATAAATAGTTATTAATTATGATAAATAATTAATTTTTTTAAGTACGTCATTATACGTTTTATGTTTTCTATCGCATTCGTAATGCGAAGGTTTCAGAAGATCGTTCGTCTTATCTCGCGTCAACCACGCGCCACACGCACGTCGCAACTTGCACGGTACATGTCGCGTTTCTCGCATCGCTAGGCAACGTAACAATGTGATCGCGCAGTCTCCGCGGTACGTCGCTAAATAATAATCGTGCAGCAGTTAACGAAAATACGTAACATGAAGATTCGCTACGCTGCGAGTGAATAGGTGAGTGAGTGAGTGCGTGAATAAGTGAGCGAATGAGAGAGTGTATGAGTGTTGTGTAAAAGAGAGAAAGAGAGCGAGAAAAAAGTGTATGTGTACGTGCGCGTGTGTGTACAAACGTCTCTCTCTTATTCCCTCCTACCTCCCCCCCTCTCTCCTCTCTTTCTCTCTCTCTCTCTATCTGTCTCTTCCTTCCTTTTACGCACACACTCCGTCATACACACATCGCGTATAGCAACCAGCTGATCGCAGCGTTCGACGAGCGGTGATTCGGAACAACTTTCGCTAAAGTGACGTTATTTTAAATACGTATTCCTGACGTAATTCTAAGACATTTTCTTCTTTACCAAAATTTTATTTAAAGCATAATTTTATGTTATAAGGTAAAATAGTTAGCGACTCATGCGGTGGTAATCACGCATCGGACGGTCAGCTGTGGCGTGTTGCGCCGCTCCTGCCTGCCTTCTGTACTCGATGCGTGATTTGCTAACTATTTTTGCTTATAACTCAAAAATTACGCTTCAATTCAAATTTTGGTAAAGGAAAAATCGTCTTAGAATCGTATCAGGAATACGTCATTTTAAGGATGGAAGCTTGTTCTGAAACACCCTGTATATTATATATATTTTATATTTTATATATTTATTTTAAATTAAATAAATTCTCAATAATTATGTGTCCTGTGTTCAACACAAACGCATCAATACAAATAGAACCATTTCTAAAAATAATCTTTATCATTTATAATCGCTTCAATATAAATTTATTTTGAACAAGAATAATTTACGAGAATATTTGTTCATCAAAAATCAAGTCTTTAAAATATACAGTTGGCAATTAACAACGGACAATACATATATATATATTTATTTATTTCAATACACATCACAACTATAACGACCTTATAATTTACATAAACCACGTATTTTCAACAGAAAAGTTATTATTTTGAGCGTTTAATCGCCTTATATGCCTTCCGTGGCAGAGTCTTGACTGCGGAAAAAGTTCGCCGCAGAGCCATCTCGCAACATAATGGCGGTACTGATTGTGACCATGTATAGCATTCGCGAGAAAACATATTTATTATCCTTGAAAAGTAATTGCGATACGCTCAGACATCAGGCTCTTTGGCCGCAATATAAATTTAAATAGTAAGCTTTTCAACAACTTAAAAAAAAAAAAATTTATGAAAAGATTAAAAATTATATAGACTGTATGTAAAATTCACTGAAAAATTAAATTTTTATGCATTTTATGCATATTAAATAGAATTGATGAAATTATATTAGAAACAATCTGTCTATAATATAATTGAACATAAATATGCAAAATAAATTTAATATTGAATTTCTAAACAGAATATTTATGTATGATGCAAAAAACATTTATCAAATATTAAGATTGAATGTAATTTTATATACTAGACAAGTTTATTGAAGATATCAATTTATTTAATACAAATAAAGAAGAAAGAGAAACAAATTTAGGAGATTGATTAGATATTTAATTTTAAAATATTTGTTATGTATATATATATATTTGTAAAATATATATACCATATATGTGTATATATATATATATATATATATATATATATATATATATAATTACATATATCTATGTCCAAATATTTTAGAATTAAGTATCTAATAAATTTTCTAAATTTGTTTCTTACTTCTATATTTTTATTAAATAAATTTATATCTTTAATAAACTTTTCTAGTAGATGAAACTCTACAAAATTACCTTTTTAAAAAAAGGTAAAAAAGGCGCCAAGTATATGCATTAATTGTGAAAAATTGGTATAAATATTTATTAAAAAAATTTCATATAAAAATAATATCAAAAAATTGCGCCAGATGAATAAAAATTTATGCTACAAAAGTTTCTTTTTTTATTATTATTTAAATAAAAACATATATTAAGAAACTGTTATACAAAGTAGTTTTAATTTCCTAGAAAAATAATGATATCAAAAAATTATGCCAACTGAATAAAAATTTGTTATAAAATTTTTTCATTTTATTATTTCTGTTATTAAGAAAAAAATATATTTAATAAATCACAATATAATTAAAGTAGTAGGGCGTATAGCTAAAATAGAAATATTCTATAATTAAATGCACAGTATACACACATCTGACGTTTTAGGATATTGTAATTTTATTGTAGTTTTATTAAAAGAAAATTTCGCACAAACTCTAAGTCGCATAAAACAAACTTACACCAAAGCAAAGTATAGAAACTTGTCGTGTCCGGGTCGCATTAAAACCTTGTCCCAAATTTATTGTACAATATCTCATATTTATTGAACAAATTTATTGTACAATATCTCATATTAAGTGAAAATTATTTGCATCATTCATATAATAAAAGTATTATTATATTAAATATTTACATTTTATATAAAATTTTATTAAGTTTTATACAAAAGGCATGTATCAAAAACATATATATAATAAGTTATAAATCTACTAAAATTTCAACTATATGGGAAAATAGGGTAAAACCGGGTACCTTTTTAGATATGTCTTCCTACAAAAAATCTGAGAGTAAAAAAATTTTACCGACCGTTACTAGCCTTTAATGAACCTTAAACTATAAGAAAATAAGGCTAGTTGCTGAAAAAAAATATTTAGTTACTAAGAATAACAAGATTTTGTGGAGAAGTCAAAGTACCCGGTTTTGTCCTACCAGTAGGGTCAAACCGGGTACTCATTCGAAAATATGCAAAACACCGTGTAATTACAAAATCTAGATTTATTTTAATCAAAAGAATATAAAGATTATTATATTCACAAGAAATACAAATAAAGATATCCTCTTGTTCGACATTGCTGCAGGACTTTTTTATTTAACTTTTTAACTTTAGGGATCCCAAAAAGCTTTTTTTAGCGGTTTCTTTTTCTGAGCGTTAGTTTTAGTTTTTAACTGCTTTTTGTAGGGACACAAAGTCAGGATAACAGGTCTCCTTCTTTTCATTATATCAAATATGTAAGTATATATATATATATATATATATATATATATATATATATATATTACATCATATCACTTACATATCACTTACATATCACTTACATATTATATATATATACTTACATATTATATATATATATATATATATATCCGGTTTTGCCCCAACACAAGGAAAGTAACAAATACGGCGGTATTCCCGCATACAAAGTGGCGATCAAAACTAATATGGTATACTCTCTAATATGTACGGAATACTATGTTACACTTACCGAAACAGATGCTCTATACAGAAAAAGTGCACGACGACTCGATTCTTGCGATAACGATCTTTTGTGGACCAAAAACTTTGAATTTCTATTAAAAAAGAAATATCGTGTGCACAGGGGCACGGTTTGTTTTAAAATAATGATAGCGCCAATTTACAACTAATAATATAAGTTAGACATATATAGCAGTATTTATTACGAAAAAACAGAGTCACCCGATTTGATCCGCCTACCTGGTTTTACCCAATTTTCCCCTATATGGTATATTATCTACATATATTATCATTTACATATATAATTAAAAAAAAAAATTATATACAGGATGTAACAGAGCGCCCGTATCAGCAATTTTTTGAGGAAACAACGCATTTTCGTGAAAAATGTTTCATGCAAAAGTTATAGAGCTCTAAGTGGCGTACTATATAATAATATTAGTATGATCTTGATTAGCACCATATATAAAGGTCATATAAAAATCACTTTGAATTTTTTAAATGGAACCTCCTATTTTTCATTCTTATAGCTTACCTCGAGAGCTTTCTAAAACACTATGATAAAGTATTTTTTCATTAAGTACTTTTTGAGTTATTATATATTTTATTTGACATATTTTTATACAGAAAATTAAATATCTCGTAAAACATTTCGCTAATTTTACCGTAATAATCTTATGTACAGAATAATAAGACAAATCAATTAGTGCAAAAAAAAAAAAAAAAAAATTAAAGAAAAAAAAACAAATTGTTTAAAGAAATACATTGTATATAATTTTCTTAGAAACAATTATTCTTTTATACTAATTGATTTGTTTCATTATTCTGTATATAAAAATATTACGGTAAGATCATCGAAAACTAAATGTTTTACGAGATATTTAATTTTTTATATCAAAATACACTACGCAAAAAAATTAAAGGGCCACTTTCTTCCTTCTACAAAAAAGGCAATTTTCAAGTGGCTGCAACTTCGTCGCATATAATCAGATTGAGATCAATAAAAAAGCGTTACAAAGCTTGAAGTTTCTAGTTTTAGAATCTTTTAGTCAAGTTCAATTCCTTTCATTTGTTACGAAGTTACATCATGAAAAAGCAACGTCCGTCGATTGACTAAATTTTTCAAAAGTTTGTCAAAGAATGACGAAGAAACAAAAAATTATAGCACAATTTCGTTAATTGGATTTTGAAGAGCAGAGTTTTATCTTTAATTTGCTTTTTTAATGAATGTCCTACGATTTCTTTTCGCCGAGTTATTCACTACTGAAGTAATGAAAAAATACTTTATAGCGTTTTGGAAAGCTCTCGAGGTAAGCTATAAGAATATGTAATGAAAAATAGGGGGTTCCATTTAAAAAATTCGAAGTGATTTTTATATAACCTTGACGATGCCATTCGAGATCATACTAATATTATTATGTAGTACGCCACTTAGAACTCTACAACTTTTCGCCGAGTTATTCACTACTGAAGTAATGAAAAAATACTTTATAGCGTTTTGGAAAGCTCTCGAGGTAAGCTATAAGAATATGTAATGAAAAATAGGGGGTTCCATTTAAAAAATTCGAAGTGATTTTTATATAACCTTGACGATGCCATTCGAGATCATACTAATATTATTATGTAGTACGCCACTTAGAACTCTACAACTTTTGCATGAAACATTTTTCACGAAAATGCTTTGTTTCCTCAAAAAATTGTTGAGACGGGCGCTATGTTACATCCTGTATACAGGGTGGGGCATTTATATTGAGACACCTAAATATCTAAAAAATAAAGCAAGATAGAATGAAATGTTTCAGACAAAAGTTGTTTGGTTCTAAGGGGGTCATAAGATGGTGCCATTAGTTCGACCTTGGATGGAGGCGCTTTGGAGATTTCAATCTCAATCTTATTTCTTAAAATAGTAACATCTCAATTTTTTTACATAAATCGATTCCCTGCAATATTCTACATAAAAACTTTTAGAGGTATGATGGCTAAAAGTTTAATAGTTTACGAGATATTTTATATTGTATTTTATTACTTTACTTCAATGTACCCAGACAGCACAAAACATCCTCAGGATCATCCTGAATATGTCCAGGACGGTTCAGGACATTTGTAGGATGTTTTAAGATATTATTATAAATATATTTATAAAAGTTTAATATATGCATACATAATTATTCTTAGTTGTGTCGGCTAATTTATATAATTTAGAAATCTTAAGTATTATAATAAGTATTAATGTCCTATAAATGTCCACTGGATAACCCCTGGATGTCTGTAGGATATATCTGCCCTGTCTATTATATTGGATGTCTTTTGGATTTCCAGAGGACATATACATGTGCAATTAATTGTTAACGTTAATTTCGTTTAATATTAATAATTGAGTTTGATGCGCACATTTTCATATATCCAAAATTATTATTTATTTAATATTTCATGAGAAATGTTACCGTTCGCAACATTCCAAAAACTTTACAAACAATAGTATTCAACCGCTGGTTCGTTTGTTTACCGCTATGCGACACGCGAACTCATATTTGAGATTTGGTCATGAGAATTATATAAAGCTTGCAAAGAGCAACTGACAGGAAATTACAAATGTAATTATTTTCTATCAGTTCAATTTCTGATGCAATCCCAACATAGGAAATTCAGATATTGGATTGTTTAGAAAATATTACACAACTCAAACCCGGGAGCCAAACCTAAAATATTCATGTACAGCACGAAAGCCTCAAATATTAATGAACGGTGAACTATTTTTAATATTAGATTTTTAATATTGGCAGTAAATAACAAAACATAATTTTAATTTATATTGAAATTTTAAAATTTGCTCCTTGAAACATACAAAAAATATCCTTAACATATCCTATAAAAATCCTTAGGATGTTCCACAGGATCTCCCTGGATTCTCCAGAGATTAATATACGGCTATCATTTACTCTTCCTCAGGACATCCAGAGGAGATCTGAGGATTACAATGGGATATCCTGAGGATATCCTACATGTATGTCCTGGATGCCCTTTGGACGTCCTAAGGACATCCTTGTGCTGTCTGGGTAGTTTCATCGTTTGACATGTAACAATTAATAAATCTTCTTATAATATTCCTATGCTCAAGACGAAGCAACAATTTTCTGAGAATGGAAGAATGAAGTATACATTGAATAGTAACATTAGCATAGCAAGATATATTATCAACATTTGGAAGTCCTCTTATATGCCATAAAGTAGAATCATTAATATCCTTATCATTAACTTGACATTCCAAGATATTTTTTGATGATATTGCCCAAATTGTATCACGAATCTTGTGAACACGTTATTTCAAAATATTAATATGTATAAGATCTGGCCTGTATTGTGTTCGCAATCTATTATATTCTATTATAGCTAACTCATTTGCTTTTACAGAAAAGGGATCAAAATTTATAAGGTGCAATCCAGAGTAGTCACTCGTGAAAGAGCGACATATACTTGTCCACAACTGAATATAGAATTTCCAACTTCCACAACAGCATGTTTTAAACTCAGACCTTGACTTTTATGAATAGCCATACCATAACTTAGACATATAGAAAATTGTTTTCTTATAACAAATGCTCTATCCATTACTTGAAACTTGACATTTAAACGTTCTATAATATGCTCTATTCCTGATGACACTATTATCTTAATTTTTTCTACTTCATTGTCAATTGCGCTACGTATAATTGATGTATTTGTACCAATCGTACCATTTACAAGACCTAAACTAACATCGATATTTCTTCTAACCATTATACGTGCTCCTAATTTGACAGTTATGATTCTTGCTAATCCAGCTGTTCGAGAACTATCTTCATCTTTATTTAATATCTTCATAACTTTTTTCTTTAAATATGGTGCACATTCTGCCAGATCTTGAGCAACGAATTCTATCTTATCCGAAGAAATACAATTTAACATTGCAGTATTCAAAATATCGCATAATGCACAAGTTGGAAGTAAGCAAACAGTATCCATTGGTAAATTTTGTAAATAATTACATATTTCTTGTAATCGGTCGTTACAATTAGTTTCTCTAAAATTGATTTTCCTCGTTTCTAAAATAGTTACGTCCGAATCTGTAATTGTTCCAATTCGAATTCTCGTTAATATATCTCGATAAGAATTATCACCTTGTTGTCATACATTAATTTGTAATTCATCATAACTAAATAAAGACCATAAATTTATAGAACCCATTGCACCAATGTATTTCTCAATTTTTGATTTTGATAATTCAATAAAAGGCGGATTTTCATGCACAGGTGGCAATGGCAATAAATCTCCAAAAAGAAGTACCATATATGTTTTTTGCCGAACCATCCATTATCGCAATCTATGGTATTAAATATCTCTGTTAATCGAAGATGTATGTACATTAAAGTGATATTTGAAATCATTGAAGCTTCATCGATAATTATTAAAACAACATGTTTAAGTTCCTCTCGTATAATTTTAAGAACTACATCAGAAAGTTGTATATATTTGGCAGTACGACCATGTTCTACCGGTAATTGAAATAATCTATGAATAGTAAGTCCACCAATATTAAAAGCTGCTATATCAGTTGGTGCAGTTACCGCTGTGTCTTTTTCAATATATTTTTTAATCCAACATCTAATAGTTTTTATCAAAAAACTCTTTCCAGTACCACCTTCACCGCTTATATAAAGTCTAAGAACTTCACTATTATCATCAGATATACCAGCAGTAATTTGATCAAAGATTCGTTTTTGATCAATATTGCGTCACCATTTCATCGACATTAACTTCAAATTTATTGCCAACATCTTTAAAATCTCTCATAGCTCCTTCAACTTCGACAGGAACACATTCTAATGCACCATTTTCAAGACAATCATTTTCATCTTCATTTTTTGTAATTTCTGATATTTGTTCATGATACTGAAGAGCATCTTTCAATTTATATTTGTAACGATGCACCCCGGCGTTACCCTCCATCGTTACGCCGATCCGCCGGAAGTTTGCCGCCCGACGAACACCGGTCGGGCAAAATGCGGAGGCGCTGAGCGCCCATTCTTAAACGATAGACAAAACGCGTAAACATCGAACCGCCGTTAAGCGCGCGTAATCGTCAAGAGCCGGTGACGCACTCGGGTACCGATCGACCGATACCGAAAACATCCGAGTCGCGCGCGCCGGTTCTATGACGAAAACACTGTTAAGACAATAGGCAAATTACGCAGACGCGTGCGTCGGAAAAACCGTATAAATAGGGCGCGTTTTCGTCTATCTGGACCAGATTTTCCGATCCGCCAGAGTCAGAAAGACGCCTGGAGAATATCCTAGATCCATAAAAAGCTCCTACGAGAGAGAAAACGGGGTTGGGCGTACCCAGCCTCCGCTGAGAGTTTGCGGTATCTCAAACAAATTATCGTTAGAGGCAAAACGGATTCGGGCGTACTCGACCCCGCCGAGTGTTCTCAACACTTCGCAGATTCCCGACCGCCTGCGTGTACCGGCAGCATTCACGTGGAGGGGAGTTCTCCGCCACGGACGGGTGTTCTCGTCATCCGCCACGCTCCCGAGTCCAAGCAAAATCCCCATCGCGACTCCACTAAACCGACGCTAGTAAAACCCGCGCGCATTTCGAAAATTTACGGCCGACCGCCATCGATACGCCGAACTTGCCATCGATACGGAGCGCTAAGTCCCACACCGAGGGACGATCGGCATCCCTACCACGACAACGATCGACGCGCAGGAATCGATACCACCACCCCTACGCGACAAGGGACCGCCCACTGGGATTACCGAAATTACCGCCCGCACGATCCACGATCCGATAGCTAGCGGGCACCACGCGAATCCGCGCCGTGCGATATACATATAATCGATAATTCGAATTTCGAAACGGCCGGAGATTAACTGCGCTGCATTGTATGCAATAACGCCCGCACTTGTATTAACCACGCGCCATCCATATACATACCCGCACCCTCTGTATCATACTGACTTACACGCTCATATTCCACGTACACACACGCCCCAGGGTAGCGTATATTTTGGCGATTTCGCACACATCTTATGCATATACACACACATATATAGTTCGTACACTCACCCACCCATTGTACCTCGCAAACACGCTCTAGCGCAATAAATCTTCTTGTTACAATTACATAACTGTGCATTCGTATCTCGATACCCCTTTTTCGAGCTCAGGATCCCGACCGAGCTGTTCTCGTCCGTCTCGCGAAAGCGGAACGTTACATATTGTATTAAAGAAAATGCTTCTGCATAATTATCACATTCATTCTTTAATTCACTAATATCTCTCCATAATTGAAATAATAACAATAATGAAAAATAGTAACGCTCTGGTTGAGTATGAACATTATATTTGTAATGATTGATAAGATATCCACGTTTACGTTTCTTTAAATATAAAGATTCACCAAGCACGTAATATTTTATTGTCTTAGAAATTGGTTTAGTTTTCGTAATATCATACCATTTTTCATAATTTTTCATGTTTACAAATTAGTAGTATTCTAGTTCTTTAGGTCTGCTTGGATAATATGTATCAATTAGAGAAGGACAAAAAATATCCATAGATTCAGAATTTAGCACTTCAATCTTTTTGCGAGATTTAAGTTTTCTACTTCTAATCATATTTACATCTAACCATCAGTATCATATAATAGTATTCCTAATAAAGCGTCAGCAGCTTCGAGAGCTCCACATTTCCTATGATTCAACATACGCATTCCAATATTCCAAAGATAACTTCTCAACGATTTTGTTGAATTTATCTTTTCAAATGTATCTTCTGCGTTATTACTCTTTTCTGCTTTGGAAACATATTTCGTAATATACTAACAATAAGTTAATAACGTAGATTTTTCACCTACAAATTGAATATCCATGTTTCCTTCCAAGCAATAAGAATAGCTGAATTATAATCATTAATATTGACTTCCTCTTTAGATCGTGGAAAATCGTAGAGTCTGCTTTTTGTTTTCAATTTTCTTCTATCCGCTATTGAAACAGCAACGTCTTTAATTTTCAAAGTATCTGTTATGGATCGTAAAAAGCCAAATCTGCATACTTTAAAAAAACTTTAGTTTTTTTGGTGCGCAAGCAGTATTTATTATGTTTATGTCGTTGATGTGTATTTACACGTCGATATAATTCAGGTGATAACTGTTTATTTGAAATTCTACAAGTGACATATTTTAAAATAAAAGAGGTAATATCTTCATTAGAAGATGTACTAATTATCGGAGCATCTTTTATCCAAATTAACAAATGAAAATGTTGCATATCTCTACCTCAGTGCTCGGATTTAGTTGCACATTTCGGCCCGATTCCGTGGTTCACGCCTATTGCCCCCCCACTCACCGCTCGTACGTTAGCGACGAGTCGCCAGATATGCGTAACTAAGGACCGCGACGCTTTGTCTCAGGAACGTCCGTATATAAGAATGCCCAAATATAATAATAAGGCAATACTTCTCTATAATTAAAAGTTTTTCTTCAATATTTTATATCAATGAAATATAAAATATTGAAGAAAACTTTTAAAATTTTGATAATTTTCGCGGTGCATTTAAAAAAATATTGTCTTATTTATTATATTTGGTCATTCTTACATATGAACGCTCCTGAGACAAAGCGTCGCGCTCCTTAGTTACGCGTATCTGGCGTCTCGTCGCTAACGCACGAGCGGTGAGTGGGGGGCAATAGGCGTGAGCCACGGAATCGGGCCGAAATGTGCAACTAAATCCGAGCACTGCTCTACCTTGATATTCACAACGCCAAAAGTAATGAGTGACCTCTTCGATTAGATTATCAGGTGAACAAATAAAATCAAGCATAGCTTTAAATTTATTATCCACGAATCTTGAAGTTGATACAGGATCAAGAGCAATAAGTTCGTTTGCAGATTTTTGATTGGCAATTGGTTCATTTATTTCTCGAAGATATTCTATCAAATCGATCCATAACCACTCACATGGACTGATGGTAAGAAATCAAGTAGCAGATCCATAATTACATATCATATGCAAATTACTTCTAGGTATTCTCCAATATTGTTCTGTATTACGTAACTTTGAAAATATAGTACTTAAATTAGATTCAAGCTGCTGGTTATATAATTTACGAGGATTGGTAACATTCATTTTATGAAATATTCCACTATTTAATTGTCGCATATTGTTATCATGTAATAAATAGAAAAGATATTGTATATTTAACCGAAATTGTGAGTGTTGCGAGTGTTGATAAGTCTCATTTTAATATATTCAAAATCAGTTATTCGTATATTTCTATTGTATCTTCATGCTGTCCATTCGCACTATATGGATATAAATCAGGAAAACATTTTATATCCAAATCATTGTTACAATTATCCAATGGAATATTATGAACTTTTATCATTTGATAAAGTGTAGTTATAGATTCATTTATTCTTTTTTCATACATTGGATATATAGTAAATTGTTCATAATATTGATTTGTTTGCGACATTTGAGTCAATAATATCTTACATTCTTCCTTAGAAGTATTATTTTTTTCATTTTCTTCATTATCTTCCCCCAAAATTATGTCCTGAAATTCCAAATCATGTTCCTGAAACTCAACATCTTGTAATTTGGAATGCAACAAATTTTCAGGAGATGTCGGTAGTATAATATATGAATATATAGTGTAACGATGCATCCCTCCACCGTTACCCGGTCGCCACTCGATCCGCCAGAAGTCCGCCGCCCGACAAACGGTCGAGCATAATGCGGAGGCGCTGAGCGCTCATTTTTAAACAATAAAGAAACACGCCGATTTATAACCGCCGTTTAAACGCGCGATTACCAGGAACCGTCGCCGCACTCGGGTAACCGTACCCGACCGTTTCCGAAACTACCCGAGTCGCGCGCGCCAGTTCACCGTTAAACAATATGCCTTAAAACAATAAGGCATATTACGCACGCGCACACGCCGAAAAGCGGTATAAATAGGGCGCGTCCCGACATCTCGAGACCAGATCTTCCGCAACCGCCAGAGTCTGTAAGACGCCTGGAAATCCAGAACGATCCTTTATAACGCTCAACGAGAGACAAAACGGGGTTGGGAGTACCCAGTCTCCGCCGAGAGTTTGCGGCATCTCCGAGAGCGATCCATCCAGCCTTACACGAGAGAGGAAAACGGGGTTGGGCGTACTCAACCTCTGCCGAGAGTTCTTGGCACCTCAAGTAAATCCGACCACCTACGTGCAACGGCGATCGTCCAGTGGTAGGGAGTTCGCTGCCATTGACGGGTGTTCCCGTCAACCGTTGCACTCCTGCATTCCACGGAAAAGACCATCCCGGACAAAACTATAACGCGCTATACGCGCACCGACAGTAATTCCGCGACCGCCATTTACGCGATCGGACTCGCCATTAATACGGCGCGCTAAGTCCCGCTCAGGGGGAGGATCTATTGTATATCCTGCCGCGACACCGATTGACGTACGAGAATCAATACAGGCGCGTCAAACGACCGCTCACCGGCCCAACCGAAATTACCGCCCGATAACTAGCGGCATCTGCCGAAATCACGACCCGCGATCCGTAATCGATATTATATCGAACCGTCGAAATCGCGCTCCGCGCCGCGCATACATGCATTGATTCGGATGCACCGCACCCGACACGACCTCACCGCTATCCGATTCCGCATCTTACACACACACGCTTGCATTATTGTCACACACATACCGCCATTCGCATTACATATATACTTTCGATACTCTGCTAATTTATTATACGCATATATTATACATTCACGCACGCACTCACTCGCCTATCGTCTCACACGCACACAACTACACACGCCCACACACATACATCGTTTACACACATACACTCACACTGTACACACACACATTTATACGCAATAAATTATATTTTACCCAACAATCCTTTCGTTCGTCTCTCGATACCCCCTTTCACGAGCCCCGGATTCCGACCGAGTTATCCGTCACCGCCTCGCGAAAGCGGTTTATTACAAAAGTAATATATTTGCCCAATCGTATCAAATAATGGGTGAAGAATTAGAAAATCAACGGTATTTAGAAATGGAGTCTGGTGAATTATTACCAGAATTACAATTATTTACTTTAAAACCAGGTATGGTTTACCAGAATTACAATTATTTACTTTAAAACCAGGTATGGACCGACGTCGATATAATGCTCAAAGAACTAATGAAGTTGCTGCTGTTTTTTATACAAATGCTGATGGAGAAATTCCAGAATCATACGTTACAATATGTAATAAAAATACTAAAACTTTGCAAAAAGTTAGTATTATGGATCCTAATGTTGAACCATGGATATATCCATTGTTTTATTCATATGGTACTCAAGGATGGCATCGTCATTTAACAAAATTAAATAGTAATAGACGAATAACTAGAGGACAATATATTAAATATCGTATGGCCATTCGTAATGAATTTAATGTTTTTATATTAGGTCGTCGCCTATTTCAGCAATGGCTCGTAGATAGTTATGTAAAAATTGAAAAAGATAGGATTGATTATTGTAAAGATCATCAAAAAGAATTACGTATTGAAACATATCAAGGTTTGAGAGATTATATACAAACTATGGCAGATAACTTAAATGGACGTATTGGAAAAATGGTTATACTTCCCTCTATGTTTACTGGATCACCGCGTAATATGTTACAAAATTATCAAGATGCAATGGCAATTGTTAGTAAATTTGGTAAACCAGATCTTTTTATTACTATGACTTGCAATCGAAAATTGCGTGAAATTGAGGAAAACCTCTTACCTGGTCAACAAGCTTGTGATAGACCTGATATATGTGCCCGTGTTTTTAACATTAAAAAAGATTATTTAATTGATTTGATTGTTAAACAAAAGTTTTTTGGTGAAGTAGCAGCGTTTGTGTACGTTATTGAATTTCAAAAACGCGGGTTGCCACATGTTCATATACTGATTACATTAAAATATAATTTTAAAATAACAACTCCACAGATTGTTGACAAATATATTTCTGCCGAAATTCCTGATCCATCTGAGAATCGGATCTTATATAATATAGTTATGAGACATATGATTCATGGACCTTGTGGTGATTGGTGTTTGGTAAATGGACAATGTTCGAAACATTATCCAAAATCTTATTTAGAAGAGACTAGAATGGATGAAGATGCTTATCTCTATTATCGTCGACGAAATAATGGTAGAAATTTTGAACGTCCTGGTGGATATGTAGTTGATAATCGTTACGTTGTTCCATATTGTCCTATTTTGTCGATTATATTTAATTGTCATATTAATTTTGAGGTAGTTTCAAGTATTAAATCAGTTAAATATTTGTATAAATATATTTATAAAGGACATGATGTTGCTGCTATAACTATTGAACCAATAACAGAAAATGTAATTATTGATCATGATGAGATACACAATTATATCGAAGCTCGTTATGTTGGACCTGTAGAAGCCAGTTGGCGTATTCTTGGTAAAAAATTACAGGATAAAAGTCACAGTATAATACGTTTGCCAATCCATCTTCCTTACGAACATAATATTATAATTGAAAATGAATTTACTGAAAATGCAATAACTGCTGCTTTAAATCAAGTTACTAGATTAATAGTAAAGATAGTTAATAGATTACTTCTCATTGAACTCACGTGATGAAGAAGCAAGACAATATTTATACATCGAAATTCCACGCTATTATATATTTAAAAAAGAGAAAATTAATGATAGAAATATATCACGTTGGGTAAAACGCAAAAGTCATTATAATTGCGTAGGATGAATGTATTCTGTTAGTCCAGCACAAACAGAATTATTTCATTTACGATTATTATTACTCACAGTAAAGGGAGCTACAAGTTTTAATGACTTAAGAACTGTAAATGGACAATTTTATCAATCGTTTTCAGCGGCATGTTTGGCTTTAGGTTTGATAGAAGATGATGATGAATGGAAACAAGCTATGAATGAAGCTGTTGGATGGATGATGCCACGACAACTTCGTAGATTATTTGTACGTATATTATTATATTGTCAGCCATTACATCCAGAAGAGTTATGGGAAAGCTTTAAATTAGTAATGTCAGAAGATTACATCCGACATTTTGGTATCTTACAAGGACAAGAGAAAGGATATATGCAGATTAATAGTATGCTTTGTGCTGAAGGTAAAAGTTTTGCTGATTTTCCACAAATGAAACAATTGACAGAAAGTAACGAAAAAAATGATTATATGACTCTTGAACAAGATATGGAAATTGGTACCAAACAATATAAACAATTAAATGATAAGCAAAAAGAAATAGTTGATCTTGTATTAAGTAAATTAGATAATAATACTAATAATAATAATTGTTTTTATATCGATGGTCCGAGTGGATCAGGTAAAACTTTTATATACACTACTATTTATCATTTAGCTAAAATTAGGAATAAACGCGTATGTACGATGGCTTTTACCGGCATTGCAGCGACGTTACTGCCTACTGGAAAAACGGTTTATAAGATATTTGGATTGCCGGTTCCGTTATTTGCTGATTCATCATCTGCTATTAAAATCCAATCAAAGGAAGCTCAATATTTAAAAGAAATAGATATTTATATTTGGGATGAAGCGCCAATGGCACCACGATATGCTTTAGAGATTATGGATCGAACATTGCGTGACATTATGAATAATAATTTACCTTTTAGCGGAAAAATTGTTTTGTTGGGCGGTGATTTTAGACAACTTTTACCTATTAAAATACGTGGTACTCGAAGTGAAGTTGTGAATCTTTCTATCAAGTTTAGTTCTGTTTCGAAATATTGTATTTCATAAATTATTCTTTAAAACAAAATATGCGAGTTCTTCCAGAAGAAATTGAATTTGCAAAATTTCTATTGGATATGGGAGATAGGCTATTAAATGATTCCAATGATAATATACAAATTCCTGAATGTTGCATAGCACCTATTAATGTTGATATTGTAGAAGATATATATGGTGATTTAATACGAAAAAAGGAATTTAACAAAATAGCTAAATGTGCAATACTTTCTGCAAGAAATATCAATGTAGATGAAATCAATAAAAAAGTTGTAGAATTATTAGATGTAACTAATGAACGAATTTATACAAGTATAGATAGTACTGTAAATTGTGGTGATAATGGTGATATTGGTGAAGCTTTGTTACCAGAATATTTAAATAGCTTGTCTCCATCATCTCTTCCTCCTTATGAATTACAGTTAAGACCAAATTGTATTATTATGTTGATTAGAAATCTTAGTATTAATGAAGGTCTTTGCAATGGTACAAGATTAATAATTATAGAACTTACTGATCATTTATTGAAAAGTAAGATTTTAACAGGTGATAAAACAGGAGGTATTGTTTTTCTAAATCGTATAACATTATATTGCGAAAATATTTATCCTTTTACTTTTTCAAGAAGACAATTTCCTGTAAAGTTAGCTTTTGCTATGACAATTAATAAATCACAAGGACAGACATTTAATAGAGTAGGAATAGATCTTCGTAAAGATGTTTTTAATCATGGGCAACTTTATGTTGCTTTCTCGCGAGTTCGTTCTTGGCAAGCATTAAAAATTTATGTTGGTAATCAAAGAGATGATTCTCATGTTAAGAATTATGTGTATAAAGAAATATTTTTAAATTTTAGAATGTTAATTTATTATGTAATATTTTGTTAGATATTTTTATTTAATTCAATTTTATATTATAAAAAATATATTTATAATAAATAATAGAAAGATTAATAAAAAAATTAAGATTAATAAAATTTTTGTTTTCTAAATTGAATTAATGATATTGTAACGATGCACCCCCCATCGTTACCCGGCACGTAGCCAGCCGGAAGTCTGCCGCCCGGCGAACACCAGCCGGGCAGTGGCAGAGGCGCCTAGCGCCCTTTTTTAATCTCTCAAAACCGCGGTTGTGATAAACAACTATACGGCCGTTATACGGCCGCCGTTACGCCGAAGACCGAGCATCGCCGAGCGCTGCCGGAAGATACCGAGCGTCACCCGCCGAATTGCCGCGTCGTTTCGCCCAGGGGAAGCGACGCGTTTACCGTAATTTACCCGCCGAAAAACAACGCGTCGTTATCCCCACCCGGGGGCGAACGACGCAATTACCGATAGACGCTCGGGTATAAGAAGACAGCGTTTCGGCATCTCGGGACCAGAACGATTCCTGAATCCGCTCGAGCTGTACGCTCCGAGATACCAGAAACCGATCCTGAAAATCGTAGCAACGACGGAACGTGGGGTTGACGTGTTCGCAGCCTCCGCCGAGCATTCTCGGCTTTCGTGCAGTCTCCGAACTCCTGACACAAATCCGACCGACTCAACGAGAGCGGAGTGTTCGCCGCTCTCCTCGATTACGGTCTATCATTCGACCGCTCCAGCTAGCCGGACCGTGGGTTTGCGAGTTCGCTGCCCCGTCGAGTTTTCTCGACTCCGCCACGCTATCCTCAACTCCGCGAACGGAAGCAGGGACGGAGAGTTCTCCGCCCGGTCGAGGGTACTCGATCTCCGCTCGAATTCCCCGACCACTGGGAACACGCGATTAATCCCGCGACCACACTAATACTAATATTATAATACTATAATTATAATTATCGCGCCGAAATATCTACCGCCTAATAGTTCATTCTATTCCACGCGCCGTCAAAATAAACACGGCCTTGCCGTATACGCGCCGACCGACCACGCCCAATTTCTTGCGCGTCTCGCGCGCCGTCAAAATAAACACGGCCTTGCCGTACACGCGCCGACCGACCGCGCCCGATTTCTTGCGCGTTTAGCGTGCCGTCAAAATAAACACGGTTACGAATATTATAAGCGGTTCGATATATATCGAACATCGCGCACCGAATAACGAACGCCCGTTGCATCTAGCGCGCTGCATCATCCGCCGCGCGCTCACTATTGTAAATCGACCATTGCCGAAAGAGGCAAATAAAGACAATATCTAAATCTTTCGTGTGTCTCACCTTTTCACGAGCCCTGATCCCGACCGAGTTTATCCGCGCACTCGCGAAAAGTGACCCCGTTACAATATTATAATGGTACAGTATCATGTGTTAAGAGAGAGAGGCGTCATGGTACTGCGCTAAGGCTGTTCATGGAGTTCACAATCGCCAGTGCCTTATTAGCTCTCCGAACAGATCTCGCAGCGTTTGCGTCTACGGCGCGACAGTAAGTTCCCCGAACGCACCCATAGAAGTATTACGGTAAGATTATCAAAAACTAAATATTTTACGAGATATTTAATTTTTTATATTAAAATATGTCAGATTAAAATATAAAATAACTCAAAAAGTACTTAATAAAAAAAATACTTTATTATAGTGTTTTGGAAAGTTCTCGATGTCAGCTACAAGAATACTAAATAAAAAATGGGGATTTCCATTTAAGATTTTAAAGTTGACCTTCACCTGACCTTCAAATGATTTTCCAAGGTCAAACCATTGTCACCATCTTATGGCCCCCTTGAAGCCACACAACTTTTGTTTGAAACATTTTTCGATTTAACGCAATGTTTCTGAGATATTTGAGTGGGTCCTTTAAAATGGGACACCCTGTATATATATATTTGTATATGTAATTTTATATGAATATTTTTCTTTTGGATTTATATATATATATTTCATTTTTATAATAATTATGTAATAATTTTTTACAGTTGATACGCCATTTTTTTTATTCATTCAAAGTTTGGAAGACTTTATAAAATTAAGAGACCGTAGGCCAAGGGACAGTAGAACCTTTTCTAACCCAACGTCCAGGAAACTTCATATTTAAGATATTCCGTGCAATACTATGCATTTAGCCCATCTTATGTACCTTCAACTTTGAGTTTTAGCCCTTCAAGGTCATAACATCATAGGTCGTTGTATTCGTCTTCTCATAAGCTACTTTAAAATGGCAATTAAAATATATGATCTCATTCACAAAAAATATTAAAGACCTTGACATCTTGAAGAATATGACCTTGAAACGAATAACCTTAGTATCAACCTCTCTTCCAATCAAGTAATTCTGTCTTTGACTTTTTTTCTTAATAAAAGTTTTTTCCTAAAAAGTTGTATTTCTTTGCTATTAATAATTTATAAAAAAAAATATATATTTTTTAAAACTAAAAAATCCATATAATATTAATTTATTTATTTTATTATTGGCATTCTATAAGAATTAATAATGTCATTGTATGACTCTTACGTGAATTTGTATTATATGGTGTAAAACTATCATATTATCATAAAATTTTTTTCTTGTTTTTGTATGTTTTTAGTACGAAAATGTATAAAATATTCAGAAAAAAATATAATATTTAAAAATGTAAGTAATTCAATGTGATTTTCTAAATTATATGTTTTAATAGATTTTATATTAAATAGTCAGTCAGTCGGTAGTTATAAAATTATTTATATACATATTTTTGTTTTTGAAAATTCAAATATATACAGTGTGTCCATTAAATAATGAGACTGATTTCTTATAAGATAGCCCTTGAATTAAAATAGTAAATGTGTTTAGAGTTCTGACTGTTAAAGAGTATTGAACTTGCAAGTGCAACTGTTAAACTGGATAACGCAATGATGTTTGTGCGGCAATCGTCAAAGTAAGAATGTGTGACCAGAACGAGTCAGAAGTCATGAAGCAAAAATCTGTATTAAAATTTTACTATAAATTAGGGAAAACCGCCACAGAAGCGTGCCAAAACGTAAAAAATCTGACAGTAATTCAGATTTGACTATCATCAATTTACATATAAAATAATTAATGAATAATTAAATAGGTAAACAATAAATTATTTTTTTCTTATATTATTTTTTTTTAAGCTTTACTTTTCTGAGTAAAATTAATAACTAAAGTTGATTTATATAAAAAAATATATGATATTATCTAAAAAAACGAAGATAATTTTAAAATATATATTGTAAAAACGCATGCCGTAAGAAAACTGTTACATTCGATATAACTCCTCATATAAAATTTGAAGCTTTGATTAAAAACATTTTTTGATTATTGCATGTGTACAAGGAGATAATTTAAATTATATATAGTTAAATATCCCATCTTGTATATGTATTCTCGTTAATGAAAACAAAAATTATATGCTATATACAATAGATTACTATCGATATCGATATCCCGCAATCGATTTGCGTGACGTATTCGATTACAATGTTACAACGTTGCTATGTGATTAATAAATTGCTATGCAAATAAATATTAAAAACTGAATGACGAATTATTATTGATTTTTATTAGAAGAAGTTATTACATACAGAGAAAGTCGTTTGCAGAAGGTCTGAGATAAAAGTTGTGCAAGATTCTAAGGAAGAATTTTATATAAGGTATTAATATCCTTTTTTTTTTTAATAATTGTTTCTTAAAAATTGCTTACGCTTTACCTTATATTCTTTTTCTCTCTGTCTCAAAATACATTATATACATTTCTTATATAATCACGCGAGCAATATTTTATAAAATTTTATTTAATGATAAAATTACAAGACTAACGAAGTATAATTATATTATGTGATTTCGTTAAAAATTTTCTTATTATAATTATAATCTATTATTATCTAATTATTTAAAGATTTTTATTTCTTTAAATCTTTAAATAATTTTTATATTTTTAAATCTTTAAATCTTTAAAGCTTTTTATCTTAAAACATTAATCTGTAAAAAATCTTTAAGTAGCTTTTTTGTAAAATTAATATTTTTGATTTAACATAGTTTATTTAAGTCTATTTTTTAACATAGTTTACTTAATTTCTACATTTATAATGTTAAAGTATCTGTTAAACATAACTATAGATACATATACCATTTTTTTTCTGTTTATAGAATATATGCAGTCGCTCATATTAAAAATATTGTTTGTAATTGTTTTGAATATTTTTTAATTTTTTTATTACTTCTATAGTGAAATAGTAGGATATGTGGATGGCATAGAAGCCCCACGATACGTCGGCGACCAGCAGCAATATAGAGTTTTCAAGTTTTATATGAATAATAGTAATGGAAGACGTATACAAATTATTGTATGGAATGATGATATTAAAAATGTAGCACCTAATATAAAATTAAATTATGTAAGTAATTTTTATTTTTCAATTTCTTTTCTTTGTATATAAAACGTTATTTACAAAACATATATCAAAAGAGAATATATAAAAGTATATATATATATATATATATATATATATATATATATATATATAACACTTATATATATAATAAACAAAGCAAAAACATATTGTTGCTGAATATTATTGCTTCTACTTGAATAGCAAGGACATCGTAGACCAACTCACGGACAACAACACAAAAATAAATATTGGTAATAACACACTTGAAATTCGCCTGCTTATATCGAAAGCTAAAAGGATTATAATTTCTAACGTATGTCCTATTATTCCTCATACAACTATAGAAGAAGAATTAAAGAAAAAAATGGATATCATTTCGGTTTCTCAAATAACATCTATTAGAGCTTGTTTAAGTATTCCAGAATATGAACATATTGTATATTAAGTTTTCAGACAGATGTATGTACGTCCAGAAGACGTTCAAAAAATTCCTGAGAATATGTAAATTAATTATGACGATACTACTTATTGGATCTATCTAACTGCGGAGAAGCTAACATATTTCCTGTGTAAAGAAGAAGGGCACCTTGCAAAATACTGCAAAAATACGGAATCAAATTTGCAAAATTCTTATCATACTAATGCTAATAAGGAGCAAACAACAAACGATACTTCAGTTAGCAATCATTTACAGGAAACTAATAATTTATTAATCCCAAAAGAAAGTGACTCTCTATCGACTACTGGACATAAAAGACCTCTCTCAAGCGTGGTATCCACATCCTCTAACCAAAGTGATTCCAATAATTTAAACACACAAAATGATATGAACGGTAGAGTATGGAAAACAGGAAAAAAAACTAAAAGGCAACAGATCACAAGCAAAATGGACATAGAAAAACAGTTATAACCAGCTAAGGAATATTTGACAAATAATGAAGAAAAATACTCTCTCACTTTCAATAACTTTATAGAATTTCTGATAAATACATATGGAAATTCGAACATTAAAAAAATTGCTCAAAAATACGCAAATGATCTGATAGCGCTAAATAACATGTTAACAGACGCATACGGCCTTATTAGCGAACGAAGTCTTAAAAGTAAAATTACACGACTCAAAAAAAAAAAAACTAAAACCCTCTACAGACGATAATATAGAAGACATGTCTAGTGATGCTGTAAGTTCTGGAGAAGATAATGTCACACAATCTCACTAATCATCAAAATAAATGAAAATGAACGCACAACTGCAATCAAGACAACAAGGTACCGATCTACGAATACTGTTCTGGAATGCGAGAAGTATATTAAGACATAAAGAAGAACTTGAAGATATATTAAAAAACATAGACATCTTTGCGTGTGTAACCTGGTTAACACCGGAAAAAAACCTACAATTTACAGGCTTTAATACATATAGAAAGGTAGAACACCCCTCTCACCTGGAGGGGGTATAATAATAATAATACGAAAAAACTTAGCGTTTACAGAATTAAAAAATTTAAACATTCCTGCCGATACAGTGGAAATTTGTGGAGTAAATATCACTAATGTAAACTCTTCTTTAAAAATAGTAGTATGCTACAGAACTCCAGGTTTTATCCACTCTCAAACACAATGGGAACACATAATAAGTAATATTATAAAAGATAAGAACTGCATACTAATGGGGGATTTTAATGCCCACCATAAGCTATGGAACTGTTTGAACAATGATAGTAACGGTGAAAGACTATTACATACTATCGATAATCAAGACATTTTTCTTCATAATCTTAATTCATCTACATATATAGATTTCTATAGAAATAAAAAATCAAATCTTGATCTTATAATGTCAACAATGAGCAATGCAGATAAAATTCATGTAAGAATACATGATGAAACTTGGGGCTCTGATCATTATCCTATCTTTATAAATGTAAATACTGAAAAAACATACTATTATAAAAAAACATTTAAATTACACTCTATTCGTACTGATTGGAAAAAAGTTTTAGGGTGCCTAGAAAAATCTTATGAAGGAACCTTTGCGAAGGAATACGATTCGCTATTAGCGAGTGAAAAATATAAAATCTTTATTAACTTAATAACAAATACTATTAAACTCTATACCCCCCAAAAAAAATTGTTAATCGTTCCATGCATAAAAATCCGGTTCCTTGGTGGGATTCTGAATGCAACAAAATTAAAAGATTAAGAGGCGCTTATAAAAAATGGGAATACACAAAAAATTTAGAAGATCTGATAAATTATAAAAAAATAACTGCTGAAGCTAAAAAATTGTTTAAAAAAAAGAAAAAAGAAAACTTTAAGGAATTTGTAAAACACATAAATTTCCATTATAAAATTCGCCTGGAATAGAAGTAAAATCTTAAAAAACAAATACAATACACGTAACGGAAAATTTACAAACCGAAAATCAAAGCGTTATCGCTCTTAGTAAAATTAGTCCCCCATGGATTCCTAATGATCCAGATTACCTACCCAAAAGCAAACCTAATAAATTTTTCAACAAACTCTTTGATCTAATGGAATTCAACATTGCTTTAGATTCACGTAATGCTAAATCTGCTCCAGGCTTAGATGGAATTAATTACGAAGTTATTCAAAATTTACCCATAAAATATAAATTAATTTTGGTAGATATTTACAATCAAATGTACACAACAAACAACTATCCAACAGATTGGATGCATTCTTACATTCACTTCGTTAAAAAACTGGATGGAAAAAGTGTTCGTCCGATAACTCTTACTTCATATCTCTGTAAACTTTTTGAAACTATTATTAAAAATAGATTACAATACTGGACTGAACATAATAATTTACTACCGGTCAACCAAACAGCCTTTCAGGCTTCGTAAGGGTCAATCCTGTGTAGACAATTTAGTAAAGCTGAGCTTACATATAGAAGAAGAACTGATACATAAAAAAGACATCCTTTTAGATGTTCAAGGTGCATTTGATAACATTAACAGTGATATCTTGTTAAATAAATTAGCTGCTATTGGCTGTGACAATCATCTTATACGATTTATAAAATTTCTTACATATCAAAGAAATATTCACACTGATATATTAAAGAACGAAATCAGATTAGTTTATAAAGGTCTACCACAAGGAGGAGTTCTCAGGCTCCTTCTTTACGTATTATATGTCTCTGACATAACGAATAATATACCAAAACACGTTTTCGACTCCCAATTTGCCGACAATATCGCAATCTACTCAAAAATTTCTCCATTCAATAAATGTAAAAATCTTATTAAAAAAACAATAACAATAATCAAAAATAACATACATTCCCTAGGACTTGAACTCTGCCCACAAAAAACAACACTACTACATTTTAATAATAAACAGGTTACTCCGGGTCAGACTGAAATCAAAATTGATGAGCATACTATTAAGTCTAGTGAACCCAGTAAACACGCAGGGCTCATTTCCGTAACAATTATATAATATTCTATATGTATATATTACAGATCATTAAAATGAAACTATAACGTATCAGTTATATCAATAACATAATAAATCTATAATTGTTGCATAGAATTGTTATGTAATTTTGTCGTTACTTTGTTATGTAACATTTTTACAGTTTTGTGAACGTTAATGTGCATACTCTAAAAGTTTCGTAAATGCTACGTAACTCTAACGACGTAAATGTAACGTTATAATAAATACGTAACATTTATACAGTTTTGTGAACGTAAATGTGCATACTCTAAAAGTTTCGTAAATGCTACGTAACTCTAACGACGTAATTGTAACGTTATAATAAATACGTAACATTTATGTATTTTTGTGAACGTAAATGTGCATACTCTAAAAGTTTCGTAAATGCTACGTAACTGTAACGACGTAATTGTAACGTTATAATAAATACGTAACATTTATGTATTTTGGTGAAATGTAAATGTGTATACTCTAAAAGTTTTATAAATGCTACGTAACTCTAATGACATAATTGAAACGTTATGTTAAATACGTACCAATTATGTATTTTGGTGAATGTAAATGTGTACACTCTAAAAACTTCATAAATGCTACATAATTCTAACGACATAAGTGTATCGTTATGTTAAACATGTAACATTAACATTATTTTATTGATGTCAATGTATACATTTTTGTTAAAACCTTGTAAAAAGAATTCGTAAAAGGAAAAGAATTATGCAGAAACAAGAAAATGAAAGATTTTGAGAGAGGAAAGTTGCGATATATTTATTTATAATTTAAAAGCAGTAACAATATATCAATCATGCCTTTTTTAGAGAAGAACTACAACATCACAAACGCGTGCTCCGTGCACACCATATACATTTATTGTGTGTGTACCACATTTGATTTTTTTTTGTGTGTATACAGGGTGATTCAAAACAACTTTTAGTTCTTAAAATGTCGTATTCTTGAATTAATTCTAAGACGATTTTTCCTTTATCAAAATTTTATCCGAAGCTTAGTTGTTAAATTATAATATATGTATACACACACACACACACACACACACACACACACACACATATGTAATACACAGACACACACGCACACGATAAATGCGTGTGGCGCACGCAAAGCGCACACTTGTAATGTCTAGTAATAACAAAATTTCCATATCGTATTACACATAAAAAAATATATACCATTGTTGACATTTTTGAGTGTTCTGAAAAGATGATAAATGCATATAATATCATTGAGAAAAACGTATTTGAAACATATTTTCTTAATATAGAGTTATAAATGTGGAAAATAAAATTATATATTAAAAAAAAAATTTTTAAATATGCACCAGATATCTTTTTTTGAATGATATATGTATACTATTTTTCTGTTATGTAACATTTATGAAATTTTTATAGTATACACATTTACATTTATCAAAATACATAATTGTTACGTATTTAACATAACATTTCAATTATATCATTAGAGTTACGTAACATGTATGAAACTTTTAGAGTATACACATTTACATTCACCAAAATACATAAATGTTATGTATATTTAACATAACGTGTCAATTATGTCGTTAAAATTACGTGGCATTCACGAAACTTTTAGAGTATACACATTTATGTTCACCAAATTGCATAAATGTTACATAATAGAGTAACGACAAAATGACATAACATTTCTATGTAACAATTATAGATTCATTACGTTATTGACATAACTGATACGTCATAGTTTTGTTTTGTTCATTTATAACATATAGAATATTATGTAATTATTAAGTAAATATACGTTTACTGAAATTTTTTACTTATGTTCTTTGTGCAAGACGCATAATTAGTAAATTTTTCTCTACATTATGCATCTGTGTAAGTTATGTGAACATGCCCTAGGGGGTAAGTCTGTGATTGGCTTATTGTTAGTCGTATTAAGTATACGTGCAAGCATAGACATAGTCGCTGCTACTTGCGAGCGAGAGAGAACGCAAGGAGCACGGAACAGAGTATGTCCTTTTCTACGTGTATCTTTACCCCCACTCCTTAAATAAAGGCAAACGCTCGGTCTAGATATACTATGTCTATGCGTGCAAGGCTGCGTTCGGAAACATCACTCGTGTGCACACGAGTGTCGTTCTATCTTTGTTATGTACCAAAAGTTAAACAAAGATAGAACGTCGCTCGTGTGCACACGGGTAATGTTTCCGAACGCAGCTCTAGTGCGCAATCATCGTACAAAGCATCCCAAGCTTCTGCGCGCTAGGCTTTACTTTTCAATATGGCCAAATCTACGAAAACAGTAGTTGTGCGTGTGAAAAAATTGTGTTGAAAGTGTGAACAGTATCGAGATATTGGTAAGTATGAAATAAATATTAACTTAATAATTAATGCCAACAAATGATAATTGTTGTCTTGTGGTAAAAAAGCTATGCTAAAGATTGAATTCCTCTTGTGCAGTGAACAAAAGATACATCGCGTACCACGTGAAAACTGAAAACCACGTGCGCCTAACAAAGGACAAAGGACCTCGTGCCGGCGAAAGATACACCTAGTTTTGCCTCATTATTTTTATATTTTGGCATTTTTATAGTAAGTACGATTTATTTTATGCAACATTATTTTTCCCATGTTTTTTTTACAATATTTGTTGCACGGTCATATAATGAGAAAAACAAGAAATCTCTTATTTGCACTACTTTTTGAATCAGAAGCTTGAATATTTCGAGTGTAAAGTTACATCATTTCTTAATTATAGATTTTTTATTTTTTATTGCATTGCGGCATACTAAATTCCGGTTTATAATTTTTTTATAATGATCGTAATGGTAATTCCAATGATAAATGATATCAATTATGAAATATAGCTTTTATATTGTTGAACAAGATATCTGCATTAGAAAAAACTGTAGATATATTTTTTCGAATACTTCATATATTTTGAAAGTTTATTATTGACTGTTTTCATAATAATTTTTTGCAAATGAAATAGAATCTTATAATTAATAAATATTTTCTATGCATGAGTCTTAATTTTTCAATTTGGTATTTGATCGTGAATTAATTTGATGTAAACTGATTTTTATTCAAGTATAAAATATTTAAACATGATAGCATTAATTATTACAAGTCATTACATAATGAAGTTATAGGTCTTAAAAAATTGTAAATATTATGCGTGCAATATGCTTATATAATTACTTTAATTTATAATTTATAGTTTATAATAACATGCAACGTAACAAAAAAAATTATTCGTGTTTAATTAATTACAACACTAAAATACATTACAAAAATATTTCCGTTAAAAGACATTAAAAAATTATGTAGGTTGTTTCACCATAATTGTGAGAAATCAAATTTTTCATATATAAATGAAATACTATTTAAGAAACATAGATTGCATTTTTTCTGAAATTTTCTATTAGCGTCCTTAAAATATTACATAAATTATATTTTAATTATTGAATTAGTTTGTTTCGATAAAAAACTGCAAATGTCTTAAAACATTTTTTATTTGTCAAAATATTTTTAATTCTCCATATAAGCTTCCTATATATTGTTTCAGTGAAAAAGGAAAATATAATATAAACAATAATATCAGGCAAACCCAAACCTATATTCGTATACATAATCGCAATTCATCTATTTCCTATTGCTTTATAAAATTATATTATGTCCAAATCAAAATTAAGACTAGACATTAATTCTTTAACGCCAAGGCAGCGGCGACGTATTTTCTTAAAAAAATTTCGTAATATCTGCCAAATGACTATTAATTCAAATTTGGAAATTCAAAATAATATCGTAAGTTTATCGAATGGGCCAGGTAACATCGAACAATTACCTCAGCAGCAAAATGTACTAAAAGAAATTGATATCGATTATTCCAATGTAATGAACACTCATAAGTGTACAGAAAATAATCATGATTTAGTTTCTGAACATTCGGAAATTAATATTGATAAAAATAGTCTTCAGTTAAGTATTTCAAGTGATAAATTTTCTAAAACAGAATTTTGTAAAACAGAACTTATTAACGACATCCGATTATGGGCTATTGAAAATCGTGTCAGTCATTCTGCTATTAGTAGTTTACTGAAAATTCTAGTAAAATACGGCCATAATGTTCCGATTGATGCTCGAACTCTATTTCAAACGCCCAAACAAGTAGACATTATTGAAATGACACCAGGAAAATATTATCATGCAGGTTTAGATGATAGTTTGAAAAAATCTATTCGTAAGCATTATTGTCGAAATAATTTACCATCTCAGATAAATATTAATGTGAATATAGATGGTCTTCCTTTAACAAAATCTTCTGGGAGTCAATTTTGGCCTATTTTAGGTAGTATAGTTGCAGATATTTATACCGAACCGTTTATAATTGGTGTTTATCATGGTTTTGAAAAGCCAAAATGTTGCAATACTTTTTTGAAATATTTTAAGGATGATTGTTTAGAAATTTTCCGAACTGGCATTGTAGAATACGGCAAAAAAATAACTGTGAAATTGAACGTATTTATCTGCGATGCTCCTGCAAAATCGTTTATCAAGGGAACTAAAGGACATAATGCGTATTTTGGATGCGGTAATTGTATTCAAGAGGGAGATTACATAGAAAATCGAGTAACGTACCCAGAAATTAATGCAATGTTAAGATCAGATGAATCTTTTAAATTAAGAAAACAAGAAGAACACCATAAAATCACTTCAAATCTTGAAGATTTAAACATTGGAATGGTTACTCAATTTCCTTTAGACTACATGCATCTCGTACTATTAGGAGTAATGAAAAAATTGTTGCAGTTTTGGATTAAAGGTAAACATAATGTTCGTATGGTTGCAACTCAGATAACTCTTGCTTCAACTTCTTTATTATCTATGTCATTATTCCTACCTAAGGAATTTGCTAGAAAGCCAAGGAAATTAGATGAGGTTGATCGCTTTAAAGCCACCGAATTAAGACAATTATTATTATATACTGGGCCAATAATCTTTTTTAAAAAATTATCACGTGATAAATATGTTCATTTTTTGAGTCTGAGCATAGCAATTCGAATTTTATGTAGCAAAGAATATTGCGTACAACTGCTTGATTATGCACACAGTTTATTATTGTATTTTGTTGAAAATTATTGCACATTATATGGTCGTCAATATTTATCATATAACGTTCATAATTTAATACATTTGTGTTATTATGTAAAATTATGGGGAGTGTTAGATAAATTTAGTGCGTTTAAGTTCGAAAATTACATGCAAAAAATTAAATCAAGAATTAGATCTTCGAGTCGGCCATTAGAACAATTAGTCAATCGTTGTAAAGAAGAAGATAATTTTAATATAACAAATGTAGAAAAGAATTATCCAATACCAAAAGTACGTATTATAAATGGCAAAAAGATAATAAAATCAGTTCAATGTAAAGGTTTCTATCTAAGTACAAGAACTGCTGATAATTGTTGTCTTTTGTTAGATGGTACAACGATTTCACTTACGACAATTTATTTTAAAAATAAACAGATTTACATTATTGGCAAAAAGTATTTAAATATTAAATCATTTTTTCGCATTCCATGCAACTCTTTAAATATCGGAATTAAAAAATTAACGAGTCACAGTATGAGTTAATTACTATTCCATTGTCTGATATTAAATTAAAATGTGTAAAACTGCCTTTATGTGACGAAGAAGCTGTGATCTTGCCTTTACTGCACCAACAAGATATATGTTTATGGCGAGTACTCATATTGATAGAATATATAATTGAAAACAATATTAAATTAATTAACAAGTTTTACTTTTTTACAGATTATTAATAATGGTAAAAAATTTCGCTGTCGTAACTTTTCCAAGCGATGGGAATAATGAAGAAGAGATCGTATCAGAAGTTCCATCTTTATGGCTTTCTTCCAATTTAACAGAATGCTGGTGGCCATCGGTAAAAAATATAAACATGTTTATTGTGAAACAAACTCCACCTGTTACTAATAATCCTAAATGGACACTTTATCCTATCAAATTTCATGGATATTATGGTAATTTATATTTTACTTCAGAATTTATGTAATTATTTTTTTAATATTTTAAAAAAATAATGTAATTTGTAAATTACGGTTTTGTCCTAATCAAGATTCATTAGATGAGGCTAGACAAAGAGCAACGAATTATTCTTCAAGCGATGAAAATAATACAAATCAAATAAAGAAGTCATGCACAAAACGGTCACTAAATACAGTTTATGATAATGAATCTGAATCTGATTCTGATGACTCACGTTCAATTATACCAAATCCACCATCAATCCACAATGTCTCACAATCAGCCAAAAATATTCAATCAATCTCAAATATTTTGGATTCAACAATTGTTAATAATATTGATATGGAAATTCTTGATGGAACTATAGTACCTCACAAAAATAATTTTTATTTTAATTCTTTTATTCCATTTTTATTATCTCTATAATAAAACGGTTTTTTTTTAAATTATAGTTATTGTTTATTATGAGTAATCTAATACTTTTTTAATATTTCTAGATATGCAGGATGTATATACGTTAGTGTCAGAAATGTCAGATAAAATGGAAGGTTTTGTATTTACTTTTTATCTTATAATTTTATTAATATCTCTTTATGGCATTGTTTACTCAATATTATTAATTTTTTAGATAATTTTGAAAAAATATGTACAGCTATAACTACAATTTCATTAGACATACAAACTATAGATATTCGTTTAAAAAACATAGAAACACAACATAACCAACATAAGTCTAAAGACTCTGCCAGGGATACATCAAATATACAAAAATCTTTTCCGTTTAAGAGTATAAATGAAATAATAGCTTTTGAAAAGAATTTATCAGAAAATGCAGATGAGTACAACAAATTTGTAAGTTTAATTAAGTTATTTAAATGCAAATTTTATTTAAATAGAATAATGTAAATTATATTATTGGTATGTTTTATTTCTAAAGATGCTGTATATATCTCGCATAGGCGGAGGGTCCGCTAAAGAAAATTTAATTCGTATATATCGAACTTTATTTTCTAATGAAGTTGCCAAGGTATCATCCTGGAAAGGACTACGTAATCATTTTAAAATAAGTAGTTTAAAGTCTATATTGACGGGAATACAAGGTAAAATATATTTTTATATTTATAAATAAATTTATAAAATATGCAATTTAATTTAATGTAAAATTTTTTTAATAATTCAGCAACAATTTTGACTCAACATCAATTCACAAACAAAGAGTTTGAAGACATCACGAAAGAATGGTTTCGCCAAGGTGGTCAAAGGCTTAGCAGACAACAAAAAGACTCTGAAGAAGCAAATCCGCAAGTTATTTAAATGTCTCAAAAGCTTATTATTTTTTCATTATAATCTTTTTTCTTATTAGTCTATGAGCTTTCGGCTTATGATCTTTTTTTTATTGGCCTAGAGTCTTAATTAACATAAGAAATATTTTTTTTAACTAATGTTTTTTTTATATTGAATGATTTTAACACTAAACCTACCACGACTGGTTAAACAATCGGTCAAAACGTTATCAAAGTTTAAAAATTTCTGCATTTGGTATAAATAAGTTGTCGGTAGATTTAGTGTTAAATACTTAAGTTTTTAAATTTTTATGTTCTAAAATCTAAAATCATAGTCTGCACTCTTTTCATTTTGAGTTCTCAACGTCATTATTTGAGTTAAATACTTCTTTTAGGAGAATTAGTAGAATTAAAGTATGCATTATGTTGATACATTTAATAGTTTATCTAACAATCTTTTTAATTACAAAAAGTATAATTGCTTTATTGTTTTTCTTTCAAATGAAAATCGAATTGCGTTTCCATTTTTGTTTAAATTAGATTTATTCTAACGGTACACACTTATATTATTAACAAATGTGTTATAATTAACGAATCATACATGAATCTCAAAGATTTTGACAAGTGTGTTTATGAAAAGTTTATGGATGTAAAAATTATAGTTTTCATGTGGGGAAAAGCCTAAAAAACTCATTTCTTATTGATGTATAGCGTTAAAACAAAAAATAATATCGCGAATACTCGAGTGTACCGTGAAGTTTAAATTTATCATATTAATTACTATTATAATAAATTTATAATTTATAATATTTCTAAATTTAATTAATTTATAATATTATTAATTGTTATTAGTGTACTATATTTTGCAACAAAATTAGGAAATTATTGTACTTCGGCGTAAAAAGGCGTAGAAAGGATGAAATTCAAATTGATATACTTTTCGAAAAAATTATCACAGAATGATATTTAAAACAGATTTTAAAGCTAGAAAACATAACTTTCCAATGCTCTAACGGAGATTTTTCTAACGATTTTTCTTATACAGATTTTATTACAAGTGGTGCTACTTTAAAATGAGCTTTGTAATTGTAGAAAAAAACTTCAACTTTAATAGGCGAGTACGTAGAGAACAATTTTTTCATCAATTCTATTAATTGTAATAAAACTTAACATTTTCTCTTTAAAATGCTTTTTTTAAACAGTTCTACGACCATATGACATTTTTTTTGCAAAAATACGTGAATTTGATTCTTTTTAATTTTGTGATTCTAATTGTTTGCAAAGTATATTAATTAATACAATATAAGTGCAATTTGTTATTTAAGTTTGAAATTATTATTAGCTATTAGTATATTTAAAGTTTTCTCTTAAAAAAAATATCTAAAATTATGTAATATAATTTAAATTATCATTATAATTGTAATTTGAAACAAAAATTAATTTTATAAATATTAATAATATTTGTTAAAAGATTTATTCATAAATTTGTTACAAGATTCATTTATTTAACAATTTAGCATATGTGGAAATAAAGAGTTGTTCAAGAAATCAAGTTTTTATTGTTATATATATCCATATCTTTATATATACACGATTTTCTAAACATAAATAATATAAGTTAATTCTCTTAATTTTAATAAAAAAACAACCATTAGTAATTTTATCCAATCAATAATTTTGCGCTGTATATTCAACTATAGCAGAATAGTTTCTTCATTTTAATCATTGATAAATATATATGTATTATTAATATATATATTTATCAATGATTAGACTGAAAAAAGACTATTCTATTATAGTTACTTAATTTCATGTCTAAATTTTAGATATTTGTTATTTGTTATTATCTTTTTGTTACATATTATATACAGCATAGTGTTGCTGTATATAATACGTGACATTTTGATCTAAATGTTACCTGTAAATTACATAATGGTTACTAGAACAGATAATATGTGTTCTGTAAATAATATATAAATATTACAGAACAGTGTGTACTAAATTCTATTATAATGACGTAATTTTATATCTAAATTTTATGTATCTATTACGTATTATATACAGGCATAATGTTGCTGATATTTTCATCTAAACATCATTTAAAAGTTGACATAATCGTTACCATATCTGTTCTCTCAATGTTACAGAACAGTGTTTACTATGTTCTGTTACAGTTACGTAATTTATATATATAAATTTTATGTATCTATTACGTTTTAAAAGTTGACATAATGGTTACCATATCTGTTCTGTCAATGTTATGTAAATGTTACAGAACAGTGTTTACTATGTTCTGTTATAGTTATGTAATTTCATATATAAATTTTATGTATCTATTACATTTTAATTTCATGTATCTATTATGTTTGATATACAAGAATAATGTTGCTGACATTTCCATCTAAACGTTACTTAATCGTGGACATAACGGTTACCACAACAGCGAACAGCTGTTTTGTAAATGTTCTGTAAAAGTTACAAAACAGTGTTTATTGGGAAACTACTCGTTTTTTGGGTATAACTTTTGACTACAAAGTGACTTTTATACCGTAACTACTTCATATAAAAAAAAAATGCATGAAAGCCCTTAACATCATAAAATTTTTGTGTGGAACATGGTGGGGTTCAGATCCAGAAACCTTATTAATCTTATATAAGAGTCTTGTGCGCTCACATATTGATTATGAATGTTTTGTATACTTTCCAACACGTAAAGACTTAAGAGAAAAATTGAAAAAAATACAATATTCAGCAATAAGATCAGCTTTGGGTTATCGTATTATATTAGCACCCCAACAAACATTTTATTAGCAGAATCAAAACTCCCACTCATTCAGGATCGCACAAGGATCTTGGGCAATAGTTATGTAAGTAAAGTCCTGACTAACACATGTACACAAATTAACAAAACAATAAACCAATATTATTTAAAAAATAAGAAAAAAAACATAAAAAGAATAGACTTCTAAAACAATGCATTGATGAAACGCTCAATATAACAAAAAATTTACAGATCCACAATCATTATAATATTTATAGCTTTGATTTTGAAACAGTTACTACCTCAATCCCGATCAATACCAAAATTGGAAAACCTATCTTATGCAAACCCTAACACTTTTCTCAATAAATTTATTTCAAAACAAAATACATACACTATATACACAGATGATAGTAAAATTAACGGATCAAACTCAGTAGGAACAGCTTGCATCTGCAAAGAATTAAACAATATTAAAAAAAGAAGCATTACAAATACTGCTTCTGTTTTTACGGCGAAATGTATTGCATTAAATGATGCTCTAGACCCAGACAGCACAAAACATCCTCAGGATCATCCTGAATATGTCCAGGACGGTTCAGGACATTTGTAGGATGTTTTAAGATATTATTATAAATATATTTATAAAAGTTTAATATGCATACATAATTATTTTTAGTTGTGTCGGCTATTTTATATAATTTAGAAATCTTAAATATTATAATAAGTATTAATGTCCTATAAATGTCCACTGGATAACCTCTGGATGTCTGTAGGATATATCTGCCCTGTCTATTATATTGGATGTCTTTTGGATTTCCAGAGGACATATACATGTGCAATTAATTGTTAACGTTAATTTCGTTTAATATTAATAATTTAATTTGAGGCGCACATTTTCAGATATCCAAAATTATTATTTATTTAATATTTCATGAGAAATGTTACTGTTCGCAACATTCTAAAAACTTTACAAACAATAGTATTTAACCGCTAGTTTGTTTGTTTACCGCTATGCGACACGCGAACTCGTATTTGAGATTTGGTCATGAGAATTATATAAAGCTTGCAAAGAGCAACTGACAGGAAATTACAAATGTAATTATTTTCTATTAGTTCAATTTCTAATGCAATCCCAACATAGGGAATTCAGATATTGGATTGTTTAGAAAATATTACACAACTCAAACCCGGGAGCCAAACCTAAAATATTAAAGAACGGTAAACTATTTTTAATATTAGATTTTGATATTGGTAGTAAATAACAAAACATAATTTTAATTTATATTTAAATTGTAACGATAGGACTGTTACTACGGGCCTGACCTGTTGCGTCCGACAAATATATAACTACCTATACACGGCTTGCTTATTCATCCAACCCTACCTGTCCCGCCGCCGCCTCTCGCTCTGCATGCGCTCTCGCTTCTCGACTCGCCCTATCTCTCTCACGGTCCCCACGCGGAATCGACCCCACTCCCGGGCCGACAGTATAGTGGGAGGCCCCAGCCGGGTATATAAGCCCGGCCAGCCGAGGAATCAGGACCAGATCCCGTCCTGCCATCCAGCTCCTGACACCGATCTAACCACTACCTAACACCTCTTAGGGCAGAGGTTGTACTCATCCCCGCCGGATTGAACCGGCTCTCTATACCTCGGGCCAAGGTTGTACTTGGCCCCGTCGGGTTGAACCGACTCCTGTCTCGACCGCTCCACGGGCTGAGGTTGCACTCAGCCCCGCCGGGTTGCACCGGCTCCTACCTACCTCGGGCCGAGGTTATACTCAGCCCCGTCGGGTTGAACCGACTTCCGTTGCCAAGGCAGTGCTCGACGTAACACTCGAGCCTGCCGGCAATACCTCGCCACCTAACCCGATCGTAGCGTATAAGTGCATGTACCGACCGCGTTGTAAATAATAGTCGCACGATAGAGATAAGTCCGCTAGTTCTAAGTCTCGTAGTCTTAGACCTGCTAGTCTTAAGGCCTGTTAGTGCTAAGTCCGCTAGTTGTAAGCGCATCCTAGTAATAAGACCTGTCTAGTACTAAGTCCGTTAGTTATAAGGCCTGTTTGTAATAAGTCCTCTAGTTCCAATCACGCCGTTAGCGCCTGTAAATAAGACCGGGAACAATTACCCGCCGAGCCTGTCTTACGCTTCTCGCCGCTTTGCAACCATCGCTTTGCGCCTCCGCTTTGCGCACAGCATCCTGCTACCAGCAACACCGCTCCACGCACGACACCGCCAGGCCCTGCACGCTGTATTTATCTTTCTCTCACGGAATAAAGTATTGTTTCAACCTTTACTGTGTCTCGTAAGTTTGAGTCTCTCCTTCTCTCGAACCCGAACACCGACGAGCCGATCCGAGCGTCGAGCGAGGTGACCGCGTTATAAAATTTTAAAATTTGCTCCTTGAAACATACAAAAAAGATCCCTAACATATCCTATAAAAATCCTTAGAATGTTCCACAGGATCTCCCTGGATTCTCCAGAGGTTAATATGCGGTTATCATTTACTCTTCCTCAGGACATCCAGAGGAGATCTGAGGATTACAATGGGATATCCTGAGGATATCCTACATGTATGTCCTGGATGCCCTTTGGACGTCCTAAGGACATCCTTGTGCTGTCTGGGGACATTGCTCTTCTCAATCCAGACCATAATTTCAAAATTTTTTCGGACTCCCTCAGTGCGCTTTTAAGTCTTCAAAACCCCAAAATAGATATAAAAACTAATAGTTATATTTTTATAATTAAAAAGAAATATGATGAATTCAAGCAAAAATCCTCAAACAGTAATATAGAACTGCTGTGGATCCCATCGCACATAGGTATACAAGGGAACGAGAAGGTTGATATGTTAAGTTAGCTAAAACAGCGACTGAAGCACAGCCAGATAATAGTATTACTATTCCATTTACTGATTTCCATGAATCACTCGAATACAAATGCAATCTAAGTACCAAAAAGTATATTAAAGAACAGGGTCAAATAAAAGATTATTTCAAATATTACTACAAAAATAACAATATACCATGGTTTGCAAATAAAGGTCTCTCAAGAGAAAGTATTGTCACTATTAATCGTTGCAGATCAGACCATTATAATCTCGCTGCATCCTTATCACGAGTAGGCATTATGAAAGAAACAAAATGCGAATGTAGCGCTAATATACAAGATCTAAATCATATAGTTTGGCAATGCCCATTATTTGACACCCAAAGACTGAAGTTAATTGAAAAATTAAAAAAATGCGAACTATACCTACCTTTAGATATAAGATTAATACTCAGTAAGCCAAATATTGAAGCATGCACACATGTATATCATTTCCTAACAAGATGCAATTTACAGATATAAGCAAATATATTGTACATGACTATTTTGTTAAAAAGACTTATATACTTAAGTATTGTGTAAGGTTTATATTTGACATATACCTAAGGTAATTGTATGTCTGTATATGTGTGTATATGTATGTATATATGTTTATGTATGTATATGTATATATATGTATATATGTGGATGTATGTGTATGAGTACATGTATATATCTATATAAAATAAGTTGAAAAAATTGTTAAAATCATGTAAAGCTGTATAACTTTCTATTGAGAGTTTTTTTTTAGTTTAAATAAAAAAACAATCATTTCAAATTTGGGTAAATATAACCCACTTAATTTATCAGATGTAGAGCCAGAAAATGTTAAATTTTGTGACGTTATGAATAATACAACACGTGTCGGTAAATTTTGCGATTGTTTACATAAACATATAAAATCCCAGACAGCACAAGGATGTCATTAGGACGTCCAAAGGGCATCCAGGACATACATGTAGGATATCCTCAGGATATCCCATTCTAATCCTCAGATCTCCTCTGGATGTCCTGAGGAAGAGTAAATGATAGCCGTATATTAACCTCTGGAGAATCCAGGGAGATCCTGTGGAATATCCTAAGGATTTTTATAGGATATGTTAGGGATATTTTTCGTATGTTTCAAGGAGCAAATTTTAAAATTTCAATATAAATTAAAATTATGTTTTGTTATTTACTGCCAATATTAAAAATCTAATATTAAAAATAGTTCACCGTTCTTTAATATTTGAGGTTTTCGTGCTGTACATGAATATTTTAGGTTTGGCTCCCGGGTTTGAGTTGTGTAATATTTTCTAAACAATCCAATATCTGAATTCCCTATGTTGGGATTGCATCAGAAATTGAACTGATAGAAAATAATTACATTTGTAATTTCCTGTAAGTTGCTCTTTGTAAGCTTTATACAATTTTCATGACCAAATCTCAAATACGAGTTCGCGTGTCGCATAGCGGTAAACAAACGAACTAGCGATTGAATACTCTATTGTTTGTAAAGTTTTTGGAATGTTGCGAACAGTAACATTTCTCATAAAATATTAAATAAATAATAATTTTGGATATATGAAAATGTACGCATCAAATTCAATTATTAATATTAAATGAAATTAATGTTAACAATTAATTGCACATGTATATGTCCTCTAGAAATCCAAAAGACATCCAATATAATAGACAGGGCAGATATATCCTATAGACATCCAGGGGTTATCCAGTGGACATTTATAGGACATTAATACTTATTATAATACTTAAGATTTCTAAATTATATTAAATCAGTGCTCGGATTTAATTGCACATTTCGGCCCGATTCCGTGGCTCACGCCTATTGCCCCCCACTCACCGCTCGTGCGTTAGCGACGAGACGCCAGATACGCGTAACTAAGGAGCGCGACGCTTTGTCTCAGGAGCGTTCATATGTAAGAATGCCCAAATATAATAAATAAGACAATATTTTTTTAAATGCACCGCGAAAATTATCAAAATTCTAAAAGTTTTCTTCAATATTTTATGTTTCATTGATATAAAATATTGAAGAAAAACTTTTAATTATAGAGAAGTATTGTCTTATTATTATATTTGGGCATTCTTATATACGGACACTCCTGAGACAAAGCGTCGCGGTCCTTAGTTACGCATATCTGGCGACTCGTCGCTAACGTACGAGCGGTGAATGGGGGGCAATAGGCGTGAACCACGGAATCGGGCCGAAATGTGCAACTAAATCCGAGCACTGCTCTATATCGGCTCCGAGAGTCGATCCCGTTCGCCCGAGCCATACGTGGCCCAATCGCATCCCGACATGCTCAGCTGTTATTATTATGAGACGCATGATCGGCGGTCACGCATCGAACAAACAAGTGTCTTCGAGACCTTCTCGAAGACACGATACATAAACAAACAAGATATGAAATCCTTCGCTTCCTACAATATCATACAGAATTACTTACAATAATTTTCCCACAGCAATCATTAAAGTAAGAGTGTGTGACTGGAGTGTGTCAGAAGTCGTAATGCAACTGTAATAAAGTTTTACTATAAATTAGGAAAAATCGCTATAAAAATGTATCAAGATCTAGAAAAAATTTATAGTAATGATTATTTGAGCTATGAACAAGTGTTTTGCTAATTTTCAGCGTTTAAAAAAGGAGCAGATTCCTGAAAGATAAAACACGCTGTAAACGACCAGTTTTTACACAGCCAGATAGTCATTACTGTAAGATTATTTTACGCCTTGGTACGCTTGCTTCTATGACAGTTTCCCCTAATTTATAGTAAAATTTTAATACAGCTGTTTGCTTCATGACTTCTGACTCGTTCCGCAGTCACACATTCTTACTTTGACGATTGTCGCACAAACATCGTTGCGTTATCCAATTTAACAGTTGCACTTGCAAGTTCAATACTCTTTAGCAGTCACAATTCTAAACACATTTACTATTTTAATTCAAGGGTTTCCTATAAAAAATCAGTCTCATTATTTAACCTTGTATATTTGAATTTTCGAAAACAAAAATATAAATAAATTATATATATATAATACAGTATATATAATATAAATAAATTTGTAAGTGACTATTTAATATAAAATCTATTAAAGGATATAACTTAAAAAATCACATTGAATTACTTACGTTTTTAAATATTATATTTATTTACTGAATATTTTATACATTTTCGTACTAAAAATATACAAAAAAAAAATTATATTGTAATAATGATAGTTTTACACCATATAATACAAATTCAAAAATTTACGTAAGAATCACACGATGACTTTATTTATTCTTATAGAAAGTCAATAATTAAATAAATAAGTGAACATAACATGGTTTTTTTAATTTTAAAATATTTATTTTTATTTACATTTTTTTATAGCAAAGAAATTTTTAACTATTTATACATTTATTATCATTATATTATTTATACATTTAATTATTTAATTTAAATATTTGTTTAATAAAAGATCACTTTTTAATCAGTATAACGTTAATAATATAAAATCGTAATTTATTAGTTCATCAATTTCATTCCTGCTTACTTTTCTTAGCCTTTGTAAGAAAAAGGCGATATATATATATGTGTGTGTGTGCGCGTGTGTGTATTTCTGTGCATTAATAGCAAATTATGTTAAATTAAAAATATTGATATTACAGGAGAGCTATTTAATGATTTTTTTTAAGTCTTTAAATAGCTCTCTTGTATCAATCAATATTTTTGACATAATTTGCTTCTGATGCACAAATACACACACATACATTTATGTATATATATACATGCACATATTTATACATGTATATGTGTATATAAGTATGTATGTATGTATGAATATGTGTGTATATGTATGTATATATGCGTATCATATGTGCATATTCTAAATAGATAAATATAGTAAAGAAATAAAAATTTTTCTTTAACAATACATTTATACCTCTTGAGATGAACTTTCTTCTATTTTCTTTTTTTTAAGCGTACGATTAACACTTAATATCGATGCCAATGGCATACGTCCTTCTAATCTTGTAATATCTTTTATATTTTGTACTAAAAAATAAGGCGGATCTCTCAACTGTAAAAATTATTACACGATTATTATAAAAATGAAATGTATAAATTCGAAGAAAATATGTTCATATAAAATTACATTAAATATATATCAATATGTATTTATACATATAAGATATATTTATATACATATTTTTTTATTTTACTATATACAGGGTGACCCATTTTAACTTAGGCAGCCAAATAACTCGAAAAATAAGCACACTACGAAAAAATGTTTAGAATCAAAATTTTGTCATTTCGAGGGGGACGTACAATGACGTTAAAATGAGCCCCCCCACCCCTTCCCCTGGGCGGTGAGGGGGGGCTCATTTTAACGTCATTGTACTTCCCCCTCGAAATGACAAAATTTTGATTCTAAACATTTTTTCGTAGTGTGCTTATTTTTCGAGTTATTTGGCTGCCTAAGTTAAAATGGGTCACCCTGTATATGGGATATATTTATATACTTTTTTTCTTATATGATAAAGATTTTTTCTAACTCGATTTTTTGCTAGTGATTAAAAGAATAATTACATTTTATTAACATTGAACCAAAGCATATTGTACATATATACATACACACACACATATCTAAAACATTACAATATGTTCATATATTTGCTCCTTTATATATTCTTTGTCCATATACATATATAAAGAAAAATAATAAAAAGAATGATTGAAAAACAATTAGAAAAACAATTTCTTTTTGTTTATGTAAGAAAATAAAATATTTAAAAAATAATTAAAATAATAACATTTGCTATGTTATTTTTTTGATAGAAATAAAATTATTATTAAATTATATAATTCTGTCTATATATAAATATATTTATAATTTTTTCTACGTTCCCAGTCAGCCAGGTCTGTTCTAACAGATATTGCCAAGTGCTTGCTACAAATTATTGTCAGCAAAAAGGCTACAAATTTGGTACAAGAGTTGTTATTACCGATTAAGCTGGCAGATTGCCGGCAAGAATCAAGCAAAGCTTGCTAACATAACTACACAGCAAATTGGCGGCAGAAACCGAGCAAAGCTTGCTGACATGACTGACATCAGATTGTCGGCAAAAACTGAGCAGGATCTAGAGTGCGCAATCTGATGGCAAATTGGCAGCAAAAACTGAACAAAATCTGCAGCTTATTACAAAGTATTATAAAATAGTTCAGTCGCTTATCGCTATGCGGCGCGTTATTCATTATCTATACCCGTATTCAAATTCTTGTCATGAGTGTATATAAAGCCTACAAAATGCTAATAATATTATAATATATATATTTCTATCAGTTCAATTTTTGACATAATTCTTATATAGGAAATTCAGATATTGAATTGATTTTTGGCAAATCGGACAGATAATTGTTCGGTTTTCACTTATTCAAAACAATTTCTGTCCAGAAAGATCTTTAATTTTATAAATTAAGTTATTTGAATTTACTTATATGTTTTAACATATTAATATATGATTTTATATAATGTCTAATTATCTAATGGTCATTTTATGACCAAAACTTATCATCATTTTGTTACTTAGGGTTAAGGCTTTAAATCTATTTAAATATATACTTTTATATGAATGGCCAAAAGCTGCAGAATTTGTTCGGTTTTTGCTGACAATCTTCTATCAGATTGTCTTGCGCAGATCTTGGTCGATTTTTGCCATCAATTTGGCGTCAAATCATGTCAAGCTTTGCTCGGTTTTTGCCGTCAATTTGCTGTCAGGTTATGTCAACAAGCTTTGTCACCAAAACACAAGCTTAATGCGGACACAGATGGCACTGGATTTGTTACCAAGTTTTGAGCGAATTTGATGCCAATTTGGCAACAATTTGTTATCAAATTGCTTACTGGGTTTATATATAAGTACATGTAAACAATTATTTCTTAAAACTTTCTGAGAAGAACAAAACAAAAATTACTTTTCTAATTATTTTTCAATCATTCTTTTTATTATTTTTCTTTATATACATATATGGACAAAGAGCATATAAAGGAGAAAATATATGAACATATTGTAATGTTTTACATATGTATTGTATGTGCGTGTGTGTGTATACAGGGTGTCCGACATATAAGTAGCCAAAAGAAAAGTGGAGATAGATCGGGTCAACCTGAAGCAAAAAGTCCTATACCATTTTGCTAAATTCGCAATAATTATTATGTTATTAATTAAAATGTCTGAGCCAATAAGCGCGTGGGAAGCGGTAGGCCGGAATCGATAGAAATGTAAAATAGCTTACTTGTTTATGTCTCTTAGCGTCGGAAGTATCAGCTGAGCGAGAGAGGCGGAGTCACGCAGCGAGCGGCGAGCAACACCGCGCCGAAAAATAATTATCACGCATCGAGTGACGAGCGATGTCACAGCGCCGGAAAATAACTATCCTCTCGAATTATTTTTTCGATGGCAAGAAAATGATGCGCTATCATTTCCACACCACCTTGCGGTAGATAGCTTGGTGCGCTCTTTTATAGTGATTTCCGCTGTAGGCCTAATCCACTCTCAATATTTAATGCAAAAATTGTTCGAATTGTCGTCCTCCTTCTCGTATGCAAAGTTCGGCCCTTCGAATAATGTTGCGCGTAGCACGGTATGCCATATCCGGCGTAATGGTATTAAAGACTGGTGTTCAATTCTCGATATTTTTTACATTGGGCAGAGGAAAACCTGTATGTCGTCCGTGAAGGCGCGTTCCAATATCGTTGGTCCATAAACGTATGGGCGAGAATAATCGGGAATCAAGTGATAAGTGTAAATAAAAAGAGAGATCTTTTCCTTCTTAAAGTAAAATATTTTTGTTCGGAATTTCCAGATCGGTCCGTATCTTTACCATATCGTTTAACTGGCGCAATATATCAAAATTTTCTCGAGAACGAGTTGCCAGGCCTTCTCGCGAATGTACCGCTTCGCGTGCGGGTGCAGCTGATTTTTCAGCACGACGGAGTTCCGGCTTATTTTCGGAGAGAAGTACGCGATTTATTAAACGCATGTTATCGAGATAGGTGGATAGGTCGTAATGGCCCGATCATCTGGTCGGCAGACATGAATGTATTAAACTTTTTTGTATGGGGATACATAAAAAGTCTAACCGAGCACCGGCGTAATGATAGAGAAATCGAGGTACGTGAAGTTATTGTTGCGGCCTTTAATACCATTACGCCGGATATGGAGCACCGTGCTACGCGCAATATTATTCCAAGGGCCGAACTTTGCATACGAGAAGGAGGACGACATTTCAAATTTGTAGCCGCGCCTTCGAATTACACGTCCACATTAACAGAATTTATTTGTTTCGCCGATCGGAGAGATAGGACGTAAATGATTTGTCGGGTTTAGTTGGTTGAAAAGTGTTTATTCCTTTCGACACCAACTCCCGGACCGTCTTAGGTAATCGCACGCGACAGCAAGATATAACCGGACACGCGAATTATCGTTTGAACTATAACTTTATGAGCGTTAGGCGTTCGGTGTGCTCCCGGTGAAGGCTTGCGACGAAGTCTCTTAACGAAAAGCCCTTCTTTCCGATCCACGCACAAGAATCCCGGTCGATACGTGTACCACAAAAAAGGAGGAATTTCGATCGTTCGATTCCGAGAGCCAATCGGCTATCGACAACGAGGTGTTTGTCAGAATCGAACGATACGAAGAAACTACAAAAACGGAATGAAAACAAGGCTTCGCACGTAACGTCTCGCTTTAGAACGTTCGAGAAACAAGATTAATAATATAATTTATAAAACTCTTACTTTCTTGAACATCCCGCTCGCCTCGTATACCGGGTAGGTTACGAAATAACTGGTTAAATCCTACCAACATAATCGATACACGGCATCTTAATGATAATTCTCGATCAGACGGTCCGAAGAGTTCTACAGCAAAATTTTAAACATACAATAATCGGAGAAGAGTATAGATAAAGATCGTTGGTGATTCAATCGAAATACATGAGTTAACTTAATCAGTAAATCTTAGCATAGGGTTATTTGCATAGGCGTTCTTAGAATAGATATATATAAACGATACATACTCAGAACGTGACGATAATTAAAGTCAAACCTAATGATTAACGCATAAAGAAAACGCAAATTAATTTAAGAGCCAGTGTCACTTGATATCGGTAGCTGACAGATCTGCGTTATTGGTCGCTTTAGAGTGGTTTTGGCAGTACGCAATGTAACTACTCGGACATGCCCATCCGATCCCGGATGTACGTCTAATATTCGGGCAAGTTCCCATTTCGAAGGAGGTGCCAAATTATTTTTCAACAGTACCAGCTCGTTAATTTTGAGCTCCGGTTTGTTTTCTCGCCATTTACGCCTTTGTTGCAATGTATGCAAATAATCAGAAGACCAGGAACGCCAGATCTGCTCTAAAATCGCACGCACTTGCTGCCATCGAGACAGCCGATTCGAATCGATATCTAAAACAGATTCTTCAGGCGGGCTTACTAACGGGCGACCGACTAAAAAATGACCCGGAGTTAACGCGGAAAAGTCATTCGGATCATCATGTAACGCGGAAATCGGGCGGGAATTTAGGCAAGCCTCGATTTGACACAGCAGCGTAGCGAACTCGATCTGCGATAATGTTCGAGAACCAATCGCTCGTTTCAAATGAAACTTTAATCCTTTGACACCGGCTTCCCAAAGTCCGCCGAAATGCGGAGCCGAGGGAGGTATAAAATGCCATTTTACGTTATCATTAGCGATAGCGTCTTGTATTTGAGGGTCGGCGACAAGTCGCTGAAAGGTAGTGTTTAATTCGCGGTCCGCGCCTTGAAAATTAGTGCCGTTATCACTGTACATGTCGGATGGAAGACCGCGACGGCTTGCAAATCTCCGAAATGCGGAGAGAAAACCGTTAGTAGCGTAATCATCTACGTATTCTAAATGGACGGCCTTTGTCGAGAGACAAATAAAAACGGCAACATAATATTTTTTGGATCGTTGACCGCGGCCGTCTGACGGAATAATATTCATCGGCCCGGCGTAATCGACGCCTGTGTGCGAGAACGGAGCCGAAGGCGTGACGCGGGGCTGGGGGAGATTCCCCATCAGCTGTTGCGAGGTACGTGCGCGTTCGCGTACGCACTTTACACAACTACGTATAAGAGATTTTACACTGGTGCGCGCTGAAATTATCCAATAATTTTGGCGTAAAATTCTTAACATTAATTGAGTGCCTCCATGAAGAGAGGCTTTATGAGCTTGAGCGATTAATAAATCCGAAATTCGATGTTTCGGTAAAATTATAGGGTGCCGTTCATCATAGCTGAGTGACGAATTGTCAATCCGCCCGCCAAGGCGAATTAATTTATCTTTCCCGAGAAAGGGATAAAGCGATAACAAAGAACTGGATCTTGTAAACAATTATCGTTTAACGCTTGAATTTCGGATGGAAAATGACGTTGTTGCACGTAACGGAGCCAAAACAAGGAAGCTTCTTTGAGTTCGGCAGCGGACAAGCACGTCGTATTCACGTTCGTATTGGTCGCGCGACATTTTAGATTATTAATAAAACGTTGCACGCGTGCCGTGACTCGAATTAACTTCTTCCATGTAGAGACTTCGTTCGGTAATTTCCACTCCAGAATATGTTGAGCATGACAAACGATCGTATTTCGCGTTTCGGTTTCGATTATCTGACGATCGGCCTCAAGTTGATCTTTTAATTTATCATGGATCGGCCACGCGGTAGAAGGGGAACGCAACCAGGCAGGGCCGGCCCACCAAAGTTCGAAATCGCGGAGTTCAGCGGGTGACAAACCTCGCGACGCGCAATCCGCTGGATTTTCTTTAGATGGGACGTGATTCCATTTAATCGACGGCAGCCGAGTTTGTACTTCCGATACACGATTCGCCACATAAGTAGTCCATCTTGATGGATGGCCTCGTAACCATGCGAGCGCGACCGAAGAATTTGTCCATCCGTACATCGGAATATGCTGCAAATTTAACGATTTTTGCGCGAATTCTAGCAATCGAGTTAATAAGACTATGGCATTTAATTCTAGACGCGGCACGCTAATCGTTTTAATCGGCGCTACCTTTGATTTTGCGGTTATTAAGACTACTGAAAACTCGCTGAGCGATCGGAGAATTCTTAAATAAACGACAGCGGCGTACGCTTGATTAGACGCGTCGGCGAATCCGTGCAACTCGATAGCCAAATTTTCCGGATGCATTCCAGTCCATCGCTGAATGCAAATTTCTTTTAAATTTATGAATTCCGCACAATATTTTTTCCAGGGCTCTAACAAGTCCGCCGCGATAGGAAAATCCCAATCAAGTTTTCTTAGCCACAGTTCTTGCATCATAATTTTCGCGGTGATTATTACCGGAGAAACCCATCCCAGTGGATCGAAGAATTTCGCGATAAATGATAGTATCAAACGTTTCGTATTCATATTGACCGAAGGTGACTCGATTTGAAAACGAAACGAATCTTCTCGTGGTATCCACTCAAGTCCGAGCACCTTAAGCGTATCATCCTTATCGAATGTACGAGTGATAGCGAGTTCATGCTCTCCCGGAGGAATGTCTGTTAATAATTCTATAGAATTGGCAGCCCATTTGCGTAAATGAAAACCGCCTCGCGCCATCAATTTCGTAAGCTGATCGCGACTTTCCTTTAGCGACGGAACTTCATCGGCGCCAAATAGAACGTCGTCGACGTAAATAAATTCTTGTACTATTGTTTGTGCTTTTGGAAAAGAATGACCTTCGTCGAGAGCTAATTGATTGATAACGCGCATGGCTAAATACGGAGCTGGAGCAGTACCGTATGTAACTGTAAGCAATCGATAAGATTGTATCGGAGAATTAATATTAGATCGCCAAAAAATCCGTAAAAAATCGACATCGTCTCGATGAACGCGGATCTGTCGAAACATCTTTTCGATATCGGCGGTGTACACATAACGAAACTGACGCCAACGAAGGATAATTGAGGACAAATCGCGTTGTAATTTAGGCCCGGTCATTAAATGATTATTTAATGTAGAACCATTGCTCGTTTTGCACGACGCGTTAAATACTACGCGAAGTTTCGTCGTGCTGCTAGACTCGCGTAGTACCGGATGATGCGGTATATACATCGCTTGGTTAAGCGTCGGATTTTCGTCGGAGACAGGTTCCATATGACCCATAGATTTATATTCATTTAAGAAAGAATGATAGGGTTTCGCGAGATCCGGATTTTTTCGTAGGCGTTGTTCTAATTTCGAATAAAGAAGCGCGGCAGTTTCGCGCGAAGATCCTATATCGAGCGGAGGGTTGGTTTTAAATGGTTGTAATAAACCGCTTTCGCGAGGCGGTCGTGGATAACTCGGTCGGGATCCGGGGCTCGTGAAAGGGTATCGAGAGACGAACGATAGATGCGTTAGGTAAAATATAATTTATTGCGTGTAAGTATGTGTGTATACAGAGTGAGTGTGTGTATAACTGTTGTGTGTGTCGGTGTGTGTGCGCTTGTATGTGAGTGAAATGATAAGCGAGCGAGTGCGTGTGCGAACGCGAGATATTTACAATGTGTTGAAAATATATGGGCGAGGCGCAGGTGACGTGCAGGTGACAAAACGCACTCGTGTATGCGTGAGTGTTGGACTGGTCTAGCGGTGTGGTCGTGCCGGTCGCGATGCATACGAATTACAATGCAAGGGGTGTGTGTGTGTCGGAGCGCGCTTTCGGCGATTCGATACAATTATCGATTACGTGCGCGGATCTGGATTTCGGCAGAGGCCGCTAACTACCGGGCGGTAATTTCGGTCGGGTCGGTGGGCGGTCCTTAGACGTGTCGGTATCGATCTGATTGCGTCGATCGATGTCGCGGCCGGGTTAGATCCTCCCCCTTGAGCGGGACTTAGCGCGCCGTATTAATGGCGAGTCCGATCGCGGTAATGACGGTCGCGGAATTACTGCGAGTTCGCGGATATCGCGGTATTGTTTCGTCGGGGATGGTTTTCTCGTAGAATGCAGGAGTGCAACGGCCGACGGGAACACCCGTCAATGGCAGGGAACTCCCTACCACTTGATGATCGCCGTTGTACTTAGGTGGACGGATGCGTGCGAGGTGTCGAGAACTCCCGACGGAGGCTGAGTACGCCCAACCTCGTGTTCCTCGGTCACAGAGATTTTAAAGGATCGCTCTTAGAGATGCCGCAAACTCTCGGCGGAGGCTGGGTACTCCCAACCCCGTTTTCTCTCTCTTTGAGCTTGTTTTCAGGATCGTTCTGGATTCCAGGCGTCGTACTGACTCTGGCGGTTGCGGAAGATCTGGTATCGAGATGTAAAACGTGCCCTATTTATACCGCTTTTCCGGCGGGTGCGCGTGCGTAATATGCCTGATTGTTTTAAGGCATATTATTTAACGGTGAACCGCCGCGCGCGACTCGGGTGGTTTCGGGAACGGTCGGTACGGTTACCCGAGCGCGGCGACGGTTCCGGGTAAACACGCGTCGTAACGGCGGTTTACAAATCGGAACGTTTTATAAATCTTTAAAAATGGGCGCTCGGCGCCTCCGCATTATGCCCGACCGGTGTTTGTCGGGCGGCGGACTTCCGGCGGATTGACGGCCGGGTAACGGTGGAGGGATGCATCGTTACATGGTAACCGTATTATATAGCGGCCGTCTTCGGCACGCTGATGTGTTTCGATAAAATGTTGTTTGCATCTTTTATCTTCTTCCGACCGCTGAAGTTCGGAAGAAATTTCCTCGATCTCCCAAAATTTTTGAAGGAGAGAATCGAGCGAAAGAATTGTTACGCAATTTAATGAAGTCGCGGAACCGATAATTGAATTAGAAGTGCCGGTAGGACCGGATAATATCCATCCTAAAGCAGTAAGCTGGGCCGTCGGAGTTTCGGTCGGACTATGTTTTACCTTTTGCTTTAATAACGATCCATATAAATCTGATCCGATGAGCAGATGGATCGGATGATTGCTAAACGGATCCGCGAGAGATAATTTCCGTAAATGCGGCCAATAATCTACGGTTTTAGTCTTTGAGCCAGCGTATGATGTAATTTTTTGATATACGAAAGCAGTCAAAGAAAAGGTTGAGGAACCTCGCCCATTACAAGACTCGAGAGTAAGAGACACCTGAGATTTCGCTACGCCACTGAATCGTTCGCCGAAACACTGTACGTGGAGGCTCGCGCGGGAATGTTTCGTGCGCATAGTTTGACACAACGATTCCGAGATAAAGCTAACAGCCGAGCCTTGATCTAATAACGCACGAACTTTAAATTTACATCCTTCGATGGTACGAAGTATTACCCATGCGGTGGCTAGTAACACGTTCGGCGGATTTTTCAGCGGCGAATGAATCGTTTGAACGGAAGCGACGGCGGTCTCTTTCTTTATCTCAGGGGCGGCTGAGCCGCTCGGTTGAGCGTCTTGTTTTCCGAAACAGAATTTTCACTAATCTTCTGTACTGGTATATTCGAGTCACGATGCAAGAGCGTATGATGTGCTCGTCGGCACAAATCACAGCGTTTTTTACTCTTGCAAGAGGTCGGGAAATGGCCGACCTTTAAACAATTAAAGCAACATTTGTGCGATTTGAGAAACTGAATTCTCTGTTCGACGGATTTACGCTTAAACTCGTCGCATAACATTAAATTATGATTGCCGGAACAATTCAAACATTTTTCGGTGGCTACGTTATTCACCGAGGCCCGATCAGAGCCTTTATTTTTATGAGACGAAGTATCGGCATTTAACTTAGAATGATCGGTTAGTCCTCGAATTCGCAGCGTCATAAAATCTCGAATCTCTTCATACGTCGGAGATGCGGTTGATTTACCGCGTTGCAGATTCCACTCATTACGTGTGCGTGGACTAAATTTTTGCGAAACAATATAGACTAATAAGTCATCCCATTTTTCAACAGGTCTGCCTAAATTTGTTAACGCGGCTAATGACGCGGCAACGGTATCGCGTAAACCTTTGAGTTCGACAGCGGATTCCGTTTTCATAATAGGCAAATCAGCGAAAGCATGAATATGCGCATGAATAATCGCGATTTGATTATCGTACTCTTCGATAAGTAATTTCCACGCACCATCGTAATTTGTGTCTGCAATCTTAACATGATTAATTAATACAGTGGCTTCGCCCGTGACACTGGCTTTTAAATAATGTAATTTCTGCGTATTCGACAGCGATTCTTTCGAGGCGACGAGCGATTCGAATATTCCGCGGAAGTTTTCCCATTCCGCGAAATTACCGGAAAATTTCGGCAACGGGATTCGTGGTAATTGCAACGAAACCGCACCAGACAATTCGCGAGAAGAAATGTCGCTTACCGTTGATGCCGCATTCGGGTCGCACCGGGAGAATTTACCTATCACGTCTGCGAGGTAGTCCGCCGCTTCGTGGTAGACGTCCTCGGCCGTAAAGAATTCCTCCTCGGTGAAGTATTGGACTGTACGCTGTTCGTCGGCCGTTGCTATTTGCTGAAGCTGGACGTTGAGACGTTGACACCTTTCCCATAATGTCTCCAAGGCGTCCAGTCGACTCTTCGCCTTGTATTGCGTGACGTTGGCCTTGCCCATTTTCTTAAAGTTGGGGAACACTCGCTTCATCGAGCTTATTGTAATAGATTGCTCGATGAGGAGGCCCTGCAGCGAGTCCGTCATGACGGTAGGCCGATCAGATGAAGCCTTTCAGCAACAATTTACCACCTGGTGGTTGTAGAGATGCTGAAGCGTGATGACTGGTCCGTCGCACGCGGATGTGCGAAGACGCACTATAATTTTCACTTAACAGTGCAGCGCGCTAAAGCGTGCGACAACTATGTGTAACTGCGGATTATGCAGGTCGCACTCTGAGGTGCGGAGTGCTAAAGAGCACAAAGATTGCACTTAAGCTGTGCAAAGCGCTAAGAAGCACGAGATTTGCGCGGCACTGCTGATTACGCAGGACGCACTTTGAGGTGTGGAGTGCTAAAGAGCACAAAGATTGCACTTAAGCTGTGCAAAGCGCTAAGAAGCGCGAGATTCGCGCGGCACTGCGGATTACGCAGGGCGCAAATAATAATGATACGTTGTGCTGAAGAGCACAACTTTAATAATGCAAAGGAATGCAAAGTTGACTTCGTGCACTTTATTTTCCCGGAAGTCCTTTCAACGCACTCGCGTTATTATTTACGGCAGCGGAATGCGGATAGATGTTTTGATATCGCGCACCGTTCATCTCGCGATAGTTTTTATAAGTGCTGTTACCTTAGCGTGTCAGCGTTCTCACTCGCACTCCGCGAACTGATTACCGAATCACTATCTGTTTTTCCAAAAATCCGGCTCGAAGGTCCATTTAATGTAGCCGCGCCTTCGAATTACACGTCCACATTAACAGAATTTATTTGTTTCGCCGATCGGAGAGATAGGACGTAAATGATTTGTCGGGTTTAGTTGGTTGAAAAGTGTTTATTCCTTTCGATACCAACTCCCGGACCGTTTTAGGTAATCGCACGCGACAGCAAGATATAACCGGACACGCGAATTATCGTTTGAACTATAACTTTATGAGCGTTAGGCGTTCGGTGTGCTCCCGGTGAAGGCTTGCGACGAAGTCTCTTAACGAAAAGCCCTTCTTTCCGATCCACGCACAAGAATCCCGGTCGATACGTGTACCACAAAAAAAGGAGGAATTTCGATCGTTCGATTCCGAGAGCCAATCGGCTATCGACAACGAGGTGTTTGTCAGAATCGAACGATACGAAGAAACTACAAAAACGGAATGAAAACAAGGCTTCGCACGTAACGTCTCGCTTTAGAACGTTCGAGAAACAAAATTAATAATATAATTTATAAAACTCTTACTTTCTTGAACAGAATTTTTACATTAAATATTGAGAGTGGATTAGGCCTACAGGGGAAACTATTGGGTTGAGTAAAAAGTCATTGCGTATTTTTGCAACAGATGGCATTAGTTCAGTTTTGGCAATACTAGAGTCATTCACACATATGTTTATCATATATCGTTTAACAGCTGACGATCTAAGCTTCATTCTAAAAAAAAATTGAGCGATTTGGTTGAGTTTTGGAGATTTTACAACAAGTTGAAGATGGGAGACCAATCTGTGCATTTTCGCTATATTTTACTGTTTTACTTTCGTAAAGGGAAGAACGCGCATCAAGCTTGTGAAAAATTGCGTAAAGTTTACGGTGACAATGCTCTACAAGAACGTCAGTGCCAAAACTGGTTCAAGAAATTCCGCGCTGGCGATTTTGATCTCAAAGATGCTCCTCGGTCAGGAAGGCCCACCGAGGTTGATGACGACAAAATAAAGGCATTGATCAAGTCAAACCCACGTTACACGACACGAGAGATTGCAGAAGCATTGAAGATCAGTCAAAAAAGTGTTCACGTCCACCTAAAAAAGCTGGGATACGTAAGCAAGCTCGATATTTGGATTCCTCATGAACTCAAAGAAGTTCATTTGACGGCGCGTATAAACATCTGCGATATGCTCATGAAACGTGAAGAAAACGATCCTTTTTTGAAACGAATAATATCTGGTGATGAGAAGTGGATTGTTCACAACAATGTGGAACGCAAACGGTCTTGGTCCCGACGTGATGATTCGCCTCAAACGACTTCAAAAGCAGAACTTCATCAGAGGAAGGTTATGCTCTCAGTGTGGTGGGATTGGAAGGGTGTGGTGTTTTTTGAGCTCCTACCAAGGAACCGAACAATCAATTCGGATGTGTACTGTCGGCAGTTGGACAGTTTGAACGAATCTGTCATCCAGAAACGTCCGGAGCTCGTCAATCGTAAAGGAGTTGTGTTCCATCACGACAACGCGAGACCACACACATCTTTGGCGACCCGTCAAAAATTATTGGAGCTTGGATGGGATGTGTTGCCCCACTCAGCATACTTGCCTGACCTTGCGCTGTCAGACTTTTACTTGTTTCGCTCTCTTCAAAACTCCTTGCGTGGAATAACGTTAAATTCAGATAAGGCGATAAATCAGCACTTTGTTCAGTTTTTCGCCAATAAAGACAGGTCCTTCTACGAACAGGGAATTATGAAACTCACCGAAAGATGGCAAAAGGTCATCGAACAAAACGGAAAATATATCATTGATTGATCTTTGTTTTTTATATAAATAAATGACTGAAAAACATACAAAAAATACGCAATGACTTTTTACTCAACCCAATACTATAAAAAAGTGTACCAAGCTATCTACCGCAAGGTGATGTGCAAATGATAGCGTATCATTGTCTTGCCATCGAAAAAACAATTCAAGAGGATCCTTTAAAATTAAATAACATGTATTAATCAAATTAATAAGTTACCTTTTATTTAAACCTTGCTGAATAGCTTCAACTAATGAATGGCAATCTATAAGGTCAGATTTATTGAGATTTTCTAATTTTCGTTGCAAGGTACTTAGAACTGGTAGTAAATGAGAGCTCTGCTTTTCCGAAAAGATAAAGCTCTCATTGGATATCGCGCGTCGCGTCATCGCACTGGTCTGCAAGAGCCATAAGTTGATCAATCATATTCAAGCATTTTTACAACATAATAAGAATGCTAATTGGTCGATTTGCTTACGGCTTTACGGTTAAGATAAAAATTTTATCATGCACAATAGCAAGAATAATATCTTAAATAAATCAAAAAATTTGAAAAAAGTAACGATAAAAGTAACTGTTAAATTCGTTACTCGTTACCGAAAAATGTAACGAAGTTACTTTTTCCGTTACAAATAAAATTTGTAACGCCATTACCGTTACAGTTACCGAAAAAAAGTAACTGTAACGGTAACGGCGTTACAAGTAACGCGTTACTTCCCAACCCTGGTTATTAGTAGTATTGGATATTAGTAGTATTAAGGCAAAAATAGTATTTTACTTTAAAAAATGCATTTAGAAAAAAGTATACATTGAAAAATGCAACAATGGAAAAGTTCAGCTGATATAAGCAGTGTGGAATTTAAGGATTAATGATATGAAAATTTTATATTTCATTTTATTTTTTTTTATTAAAATTAATTTAATTTTTTTAAATAAAAAATAATATATCTATTTTAATATAATTTTATAAAGAATTTTATAATAAATTCAATATAATATGCAATAAAATATGAATCATAATTAGTCCCATGATATATATTGTGACGTGACGTTTTTGGGACGTTCGTCACAAGGGCCGAATGGTCCGTTCGTGGGCGGTTTTTCGGGGGCCTGCGTCTTCCTAATTTAGGGAGAGAGCGGCCCGATGGTCAGATCAACGGAATCTGACTTTCGGTTAGGAAAAATCGAAACTGTAAGCTCGAAATGAGCCCGCGAATTGGTTGTCGGCACGAGATCGAGCGGCGGGATCCCATCCGGCGGAAGGAGAGGAAGAAAGAAAAGCGACAGCCAAGAGCGGGAGTCCAGGACACCCAGGAAACAGAAGACGTCAGGTCGTAGTTTTTCAATATTAACTACATTCATGGTGGTCAATATACCTCGCTGCCGATAACTTTATATTATTATGACAAGAACAGAAGCGAAAGGCCGGAAGGAACCGGCCGAAGGGGCGGCGACTCCACCCGCGCGAAGCGAGGGAGTCCCAAGGCGGGAGGACTCTTGACCATGGGCCTATTTTACGAGATAGGAAAGGGAACCGAACGGACGCTGCCGGAATTCCGCATCTGTCAGTCAAGCAACAACCGATTTTGGAAATTTCGAGGCGAGGAGCCCACCAACACGGCCGTGACAACCGCAAGGATCGCGAGGGCCGCAGGACGGCCCTGCGTAATGCGAAAGCGCCACAAGTGGCGCGATAGCGATTTATCGCGCCGGCGTGTCTCCTGCAGGACTCTCGCTCGGCACTGTTCGGCGAGTCTTGAGGAAGGACGCAGGTCGCCCAGAGCGTACGAGCGAGAGCTAGATCACTAAGGAAAGAGCCGAAGTATTCCTGCCGGTGGGACGAGTGTCGTCGACCCGAGTTTGCTGCCGATTTATTGTAGGTAATTAATTCGGATGAGTCGCGCCCTTAATAGTTGTCGAGCCACGCATTTTGGTAGATTAATTTGGTGAATAGTTTTGGTAGATTAAGTTGCACGGCCGACGGGCACATGTCGCTCATCCGAATTATGTAAAATAGGCTCTCTCTATTCATTTCGCCGCCGCCGACAGTCATAAATGTTAGTCTCGCGTTTGTAATAATTGTATGTTGCGCATTATCGGGATTTTTGTGTTCACGCGATCGATATTCCGACTCGCGCAAAGTATTGCGCCGCGCGACTCGTACATCACAGTCGTTATCGATAGTTTCCGTTTTGTCTCTGGGTATTGTTAGCACATATCTTGTAAGTATTGTAAGAAATTGGAGTCAGGAGGAAGCGAAATCCTAAAAATTCGTACAAGAAATCTATCGGGTGTCTTTGAGCCCGCTATTAGTTTCCGCGAGTCATTCGAGTTAGATATTCGACATTTCAACGCAAAGATCACCGTCATTGTTACTGAGACGTATATCGGCTTACCGCGAGCCGGACCAACGGACCGATTTGAGTCGTGCAATCTAGTATTCTCTATTATATCGAAGCGGATTCACGAGCGTGCGTAAAGTAGTTACCGGCGTATTCGAGAGATTTCTTTAGTTGTCGCGGCCTAATTAAGTCTCGTACGGCGGAAATCCTCGCGGCCGAAAAGTCGGATTAAAACGCGTAAGATCCCCGGTAATTTGATACTGTTGCGCACGGTCGTGCTGATCTCCGCGGAAATAATATATCCTATTCGCCTGTAAAATACAATAATTACTGTCATCAAAGGCTATTATTTATACGAACTGCTCTATACTCTCGTTTCTTTTAATATATTATTGTTATCTTTGTTTTAATCGACCGAATGCTCATTTTGGCTCCCGTGTTCTCGATTCTCAAGATTTCTCCCGTCTCCCCCGAACCTCCCCCTCTACCATTTCGGGTATACTGAATAGCCGCCGTCTGAATATACTGAATTTTGTCGTCGCGTTGATTATTGGTCGCGCGATTATCTTTTGGTGTTGCGTTTATCGGTGCGGTCTGCCGTACCTGGCGCCCAACTTGGTTTATTTTGCGATTCCGGGAATTTTTGTGGATCGCGAGATCGATATTCGAAATACGCGCCGAAGGTGTACCGTGGGCATCGAAGAACCGCCCGCCGAATCAATAATTATTAATTAAATAATTTTAAAAGAAAAAATTACGGTTACAATATATATATGTATATATCATGGAACTAATTATAATTCAATTTAAATATATAAACTTTTACAAATGGCAATATCTCATAAACTGTAATTATAATTCATATTTTATTGCATATTATTAAATTTATCACTAAATTCTTTATAAAATTATATTAAAATAGATATATTATTCTTTACTTAAAAAAAAGGTAATTAACATTGAAAATGAGATAGAGACTAAAATAAAAAATTTTCAATTCATTAAATAGGTTGTTTAAAATAACACCAAATATGACATAATTCGGATAATTTTAAATGAAATAAGTAATCATAATTTTAATAACATGATTGATTAAAAATAATCCGATTTATGTCATGTTTCGTGTCATTTTAATCGCAAGAATCTCATTAATCCATTATAATTATTTTTATACAGATGAAATGGAAAATACAAGTTTCACTTTTTATTTAGAAGATGTTTATATTTTGTAGATAAGGAAAGATCCCCGACGCCCGACGCTGAAGAGTCGACAAAAGCGAGAGCGAGAAAGAATGAAGGAGTAAGTGAGATGACAAACATGAAAGAGTTCTGAAGCCTCGCTCGCGTGACTCCTTTTATCTGTAATCTTTCACGTATATATGCCATCTTACTATAGAAAATAAAACTTTTGTATTTCGCATTTTATATATCTGAAAATAATTGTAATGGATTAATTACATTTTTGCGATTAAAATGACACCAAATATGATATAAATCCGATTATTTTAAATGAAATAAGTAATCATAATTTTAATAACACAATTGATTAAAAATTATCCGATTTATGTCATGTTTAGCATTATTTTAATCGCAAGAATCTCATTAATCTATTAGAATTATTTTGATATTGATAAAATACGAAAAACTGAAATTTTACGAACGATATGTAACCCGAGATATTATAGATAAAGAGAGCCTCGCGAGCGAGACTTCGGAACTCTTTGATGTTTGTCATCTCGCTTGCTCCTCGTTCTTTATTGTATTCTTTCATCCCTATTATTATATTCTTTTATTTCTTCGACTTTTATTCATTCTATATTCTCGTCTTCCTACATAATAATACATTAATTTATTCGTCTTTATTTTATACAACATAAATGAGATATTGTGTATGTCATAAAATAGAAAAAGTATTTCATAAAATAGAAAAAGTATTTAATTATGTGTATTTTTGTATGTACATGTGTTGTATTTAACTATAGTTAAATAGAAAAAGAAAATAACTTGTGTATCTCATTTATGATGTATCAAATAAACATAAATAAATAAAACGAAATGGGGAAAAGACTAAGGAACCAGCACAGAAAATCAAGTGCGAATTTAGTTAATTAAGATATAAAATCTAGCGAACCTTTTCGATCCATTTTTGGATCCTCTTCAGCGCAAAAAAAATATATAAAAAGATATACACCCGTTACAATTGTTTACAAATCAATTAATGCAATTAACGCTATAAAGTTATGCGGTACAAATGCAGAGCATGTCGAAGTCACGTTTAAAATTAAACTATACATGTCATCTGTAGGCTGTGTTCTTCAATGTTCGTAGTAAAGAAGTAAATACGGCAGCATAAAGCCTCCGTCAGTAAAGACAACCATTTCTTTAACGTATGCCATGGCAGAGAACATGCATATCTGAATAATTACAAAATTATTAGAGATCGAACCTACAAAGAACAATCAAAGAACTCACAAAGAGATGGATTCTTATTCCTCATTGTCACCAGATATCGCTTGTTACATGTCACAAATTAAAACGTAAATCACATGCTCAATATATACGAGTGCGAACGGTAATGATAGATTTAAAGAGCAAAACGAAAACACATGAATATAATGTCTGTGATGTGTCTAGAGTATTGTATATAAATATAGGAACCGAAGGTCATAATTTCGGGAGCATGTCTATCGTATTGACATACGCCTCATGCAGGCAATTCGTATCAGTTTGTAGATTTAAACTATTATTTTGTCTTTTTATAAAAACCATTTCAGATATCAAACGTTTATTATAATACGATTCACTATCCAATATTTTAACATCGTTCCACTTAAAATCATGATCAAATTGTAATCTGTGGTCAGTAATAACAGAATGAACAGAAGTATTACGTCGAATGTGATTACGATGTTCGTTGATTCTCGTTTTTAATTGTCTGCTCGTTTGACCGACATACGATGCATCACAATTATCACATTCGATTTTATAAACCACATTATTACATAATTGTTTGGGAACATGATCTTTGTGTACTTTGATGAAACGATGTAGTTTGTTTAGGCTAACGTACGAAAGTCTGACGTCCAAATCCCTAGTTATACTTCTGAATCGCTCAGAGATTGATGGAACATATGGAATTGTGAAAAATTTTTTTCCCTCACTAGTGTCATCCTTATTATCAGAGAAATTATGACTATGTTTATTGTAATTACTAAATAAATATTTGAGTCTATCTCGAAGGGTCATAAACATAAAATCTAATGGGTAGTTATTGTCCAATAAAATGTTAATGATAAAATTTAAATTTCTTTGATGACAACTGGGATGAGAGAGTAAAAAAGCCCTGTCGACCAGGCGGATATGTGCTCGCATCGTCCCCACCACCCGGATATGTGCCCGCATCGTCCGCACCATACGGATACGTGCCTACCCCAACCGCACCATCCAGACATTTTTTTCAATTTTATTTTAATTTTCAGTTCTATTCAGTTATATTATAACTTAGTTTTATTTTTAGTTTTATATCTAATTTTTATAATATTATAATTAGAAGTATAAATTTTATTTTAATTTGATTATAAGTTTTATATTAAGTTCACACACACACACACACACACACACACACACGCACACGCACACTATGTATAAAATAAAATTTTAAATAAAGTTTTTTTTTAATATATTTAATTTATTTAAATTTTTTGTTTCTTTCTCTGTCTCTTTCTCTCTTTTTCTCTTTCTCTCTCCTTCTTTCTCTTTTTCTGCTTGTTCTTTATTGTATTTATTCATTCCCATTATTATATTCTTTTATTTGTTTAATTTTTATTCTTTTTATTCTCGTCTTCCAATATAATAATAATTATTAGTTTAATCATTAATTTATTCATCTTTATTTTATAAAATATTGTAACGGGGTCATTTTTCGCGAGTGCGTGGATGAGCTCGGTCGGGATCAGGGCTCGTGAAAAGGTGAGACACACGAAAGATTTAGTTAACAGATATCGTCTTTATTTGCCTCGTTCGGCAATGGTCGATTTACAATAGTGAGCGCGCGGCGGATGATGCAACGCGCTAGATGCAATGCGCATTCGTTATTTGGTGCGCGATGTTCGATATATCGAACCGCTTATAATATTCGCAAAACCGTGTTTATTTTGACGGCACGCGAAACGCGCAAGAAATCGGGCGCGGTCGGTCGGCGCGTGTACGGCAAGGCCGTGTTTATTTTGACGGCGCGCGGAATATAATGAAATATTAGGTGATAGGTATTTCGGCGCGGTGATTATAATTCGCAAGTATTAAAATAGCGTTGATCGTGGTCGCGGGATTTATCGCGTATTCCCAGTGGTAGGGGAGTGCGATCGGAGATCGAGTACCCTCGACCGGGCGGAGAACTCTCCGTCCCTTCTTCCGTTCGCGGAGTTGCGGATAGCGCGGCGGAGTCGAGAAAACTCGACGGGGCAGCGAACTCGCAAACCCACGGTCCGGCTGGCTGGAGTGGTCGGATGAGTGACCGTAAACTAGGAGAGCGGCGAACACTCCGCTCTCGTCGAGTTAGTCGGATTCGTGTCAGGAGTTCGGAGACTGCACGGAAACCGAGAATGCTCGGCGGAGGCTGCGAACACGTCAACCTCACGTTCCGTCGTTGCTGCGAATTTCAGGATCGGTTCTGGTATTTCGGAGCGTACTGCTCGAGCGGATTCAGGAATCGTTCTGGTCCCGAGATGCCGAAACGCTGTCTTTTTATACCCGAGCGTCTATCGGTAATTTCGTCGTTCGCCCCCGGATGGGGATAACGACGCGTTGTTTTCGGCGGGTAAATTACGGTAAACGCGTCGCTTCCCCTGGGCGAAACGACGCGGCGTTTCGGCGGGTGACGCTCGGGATCTTCCGCCAGCGTTCGGCTGTGCTCGGGCTTCGGCGTAACGGCGGCCGTATAACGGCCGTATGATTGTTTATCCCAACCGCGGTGATTGAAGTCTTAAAAAAGGGCGCTCGGCGCCTCTGCCACTGCCCGGCTGGTGTTCGCCGGGCGGCAGACTTCCGGCTGGCTACGTGCCGGGTAACGATGGGGGGTGCATCGTTACAATATAAATGAGATATTGTGTATTATAAATAGAAAAAGTAGTTAATTATGTGTATTTTTGTATGTACATGTGTTGTATATAATTATAGTTAAATAGAAAAAGAAAATAACTTATTGTTGTGTATCTCATTTATGCTTTATAAAACAAAAATAAATAAATAAATTGATCATGTAGGGAGACGAGAATAGAAAGAATAAAAGTTAAGCAAATAAAAAAATATAATAATGGGAATAAATGAATAAAAGAATATAATAATGAACGAGCTGAAAGAGAGAGAGAGAGAGAGAGAGAGAGAGAGAGAGAGAGAGAGAAGGGTGAGTGAACGCGTAAGTAAATATGCGAGAAGCATGAAGCTAAGCGATACGCGATACGTAATAGATAGCGAGCGAGCGATTAGAAAGACACAGAGCGTATGATCGAGAGAGAAAAGATACTGCAATAATGTTAGTGTGTACATGTATATTACTCTCATACGCATGAAAGAAACAAAGATGGTACGATTATGTTTGTCCTTGTCATATAAGATTGCAGCTCCGTCTATCGCGACATCACGCAACTAATCTACTGCTCTGTTTTACTCTTGAGCCTCCATCTCGCACATACACATATGCACGAAAATTTTATTTTGCAAAATCTTTTTTATAAAGCTTCTAAACTCACTTCTCTAAGTTCACTTATACTCTTTGATGAAATGCCGAGTGCGGAGTTTACTGATTAGGCACGTGTAGATTACAAATTTGTTATATTAAGTAAATGTTGACGCAGAAGTCGATTTAATTAATATTAAATTAAAATAAATATATTTTATTATTATTATTATTATTGTTATTATAACTATTAGAAAATGTAAAAGAAGAACGACAATGTAGGATTGAGAGATGTGAATTTAATAAATATTAGTTTTGCCGCTTGAAATCTCAAAGTTAATAAATCTTACTATCATTAAATTTGATATTTGACTTTCTTTAAAAGAAATTTTTTGAACTTATCGATTTTGTATCATTTTATAAATTCATCGCGTACAAGAATATTTTTATTTAACATTTATTAATACAACAAAACAGGGTTGGGAAATAACGCGTTACTTGTAACCTCGTTACTGTTACAGTTACTTTTTTCGGTAACGGCGTTACAAATTTTGTTTGTAACGGAAAAAAATAACTTCGTTACATTTTTCGGTAACGAGTAACGAATTTAACAGTTATTTTTATCGTTACTTTTTTCAAATTTGCTCGGTATAATTTTTGTACAAAGGAATATATTGATAAAAGTTTTGGAATGCAGTATATGGAAACTACTGCAAGCGTATTCTGGTATCTCGGTTTTTTCTATTTTGTAAGATAATGTAAGTTAAAAATTTTTTAATTGATCTTGTATTTTTTTAAAATGTATGTAAAGTTTGTGTTATATATAAAAAAACTAACGGAAATTGTAACGATTAAAAAAGCGTTATTGTTTGAGTAACGATAACGGTAACAAGTTACTTTCTAAAATTAGTAACGAGTAACAGTAACGAGTTTTTAGAAAAAAGAATGGTAATGATAACGAGTTACTTTAATATAGATAAAGTAACTTTTCCAACTCTGCAACAAGATAACATTTATTTATTATTACAATATAAGGTATAAATAATAACAAATGCAAAACATGAAAGAACAAAGAGAACGAAAGTATTATTGCAATTATTAAAAGATATGATGATACGCACGTGTGCACGCATGCACGCACGCACACACGTATATATTTTTTAATGTATTAATGTTATTAATATTTTAAAATAAACTTTACAAAAATATGTGAAATCCGTCTAAAAAAGACATCACAGATGTAAAATATCGCTAAGTATATCTTTCTCCAGCCAAAATAGTCCTTTACGAAAATTAATCGCCATCAAAAGTATTATCTTCTCAAGAACTATATTTATCTTTAGAAAAATTTATCGCCATCAAAAATATTATCTTCTTAATAATTATATTTATAAATTACATTTTATCTGTATTAATAACATAGGAAAACAACTTAAAATCACAGGAAAACAACTTAGCATTAAAAAGAAGTAAAATAAAAAAAATCTAATAAATCTAGAAAAATATAATGCATAATATTTAGTTAAATTATTTTTTATAACTAGAATAGATCTATTTAATGTAAGATGTAGAAAATATTAAAATTGTGAAATTTTGCATTCTGTTATTTATTTAACATTGTACTCTATTCTATTTGCAGAAGCAAATAAAATGCAACAAAATATATTTATATAGCATAAGAGAGACTGTAGAACTTAAAATTGATCGTACAAATGTATAATTTCTATATATTTTTAAAATATTTATATACATATATAATGTCTTTTTTATATCAGGAGTTTGGATCGTCGGAATAATTAACCAAATTAGTTTCTCTGTAAATAAGAGTTTTATATTATAACTGTTTACAACGTATGTACAAAATTTACAGGTTACCTGTAAATAAGAGAAACGACAATTAAGGTCAATTATTCGTATCTCTCTCGCAGCTCTGCTGGCTCGACTATATTGTTTATAACCGTTAATTATCTTTATATGACTTATCCCAGCCTGTGTTCTTTCTTATATCTTCCTTCTATCTATATCTCTCCCTATCTTCCTCTCTCCCACTGTTAATTCCTTTTGTTCTCGACGAGACATCTGACAGGTGTCATGGAAGCGCGCGGAGCGTGCTAAGCGCGCTAAATTTAAAGAGAGTATATTCTCTTTACATCTCCCCTCTTCGAGATGAAAATTGCACAAATTTTCAGTTATCCTCATGTTGTAACATTGGGATCAATTTTGTTACATGGAACAGACTTGTATCTTGATTTTTTTGTCAGTTTTTATTTTATAAATTGAGTTTGAAATTTTTTCTTCTATTGTGAATGGTCCGATTCTTAGTTCTTCTAGTTTTTTCCTATTGAGTTTGTTTCCATTTTCTATAAATACCTTATCTCCTACGTTGAATTCATGGTGTTTTCTGTTTCTGTCAAATACACTTTTATTATATTTATGTGATCTCAATGTTCGTTCCAATGCTAATTTTCTATCCTTTGTCCAGTCTTCTCCGTTTTTCTTTCTTCTTAATTGTTCTGGTATGTTGTTGGTGTCTGTGCCATGTAATAGATATTCTGGTGTAAATCCTGTGGTTGTGTGTTCTAGTCTATTATACTTATTCACACATTCTCTCGCTATTGATGTCCATGCTCTCTTCTTCTTTTCTTCGTTTATTTTACATCTTATTTTGTTCACTAGTGTCTGATTTAGTCTTTCATTTAAACCAGTGCATGCCACGATCTGCACATTTCGGCCGATTTCCGAGAGTCAACGCCTATCGCCCCCCCCTTGCGTCTTGAGATCCTCAACTAGCAACCGTAACCAAGCGCGCGGCGCTCTGCCTCAGGTACGGTGCATCTGTACCGCGAAGCGGTTCCGTACCCCCTTACTGCCAAATATTAATGTTTTAAACGCGATCTCTTTAGAATTTTTTTAAATAATTAATTCAAGAACAAAGTTTCAATACTCGATTATTAATTACATTTACGATATAATAATTCTAAAATATTATTAAATTATATTCGATAGATTAAATTTGTTAAATGTGTCGCGCGCGGAAACTCTTTCCGATATATAAATTAATAAATAATTGTAAATTTAAAGTTTTATAAAAGACGCTTTTATTAAAAGCACGAAATACTTATGAACGATATTATTTAAGTTATAGACTGTTGGATATCCCCAGTATATGATGTCATTATATAAATTAGAATAACGTAATATTTTTAGAATTGTTATATTGTAAATGTAATTAATAATCGAGTATTGAAACTTTATTCTTGAATTAATTATTTTAAAAAATTCTAAAAAGATCGCGTTTAAAATATTGATATTTGGCAGTAAGGGAGTATGGAACGGCTTCGCGGTATAGATGCACCGTACCTGAGGCAGAGCGCCGCGCGCTTGGTTACGGTTGCTAGTTGAGGATCTCAAGACGCAAGGGGGGGGGGGGGGCGATAGGCGTTGACTCTCGGAAATCGGCCGAAATGTGCAGATTGTGGTATGCACTGATTTAAACCATTAGAAAATGGTGTGTTTATTGCAGTAAAAATTAATTGCACATTCTTCTTCTTTAAATAATTTTTAAATTCTCTCGAATTTATTCCAGGGTATTGATCTGTTAAGATTGTTTCGATCTTTCCTATTTCCAGTACAGTTTGAATTAATTTTATAAAATCATTGGCGTTTTGAGTTTTTGATGTTAAAATGAACGCATATCTTGTGAAATGGTCGACGAGTAAATGTATGTATTTTTTTGTCGATCTGGTGCTTCCAAATCCTCCAATCGTATCCATGGACATAATTTCGAAAGCTTTAGTTGCTGGTCCTAATTGTGATAATAAGCCGAATTTTTGTTGTCCTCTTGTTTTATTCTTAACGCAGATGTTACATTCTTTACATATTTTTTTTATATTCTCCGTTAAACTTTTAGCAGTATAATATGGGCATATTTTCATTCTCGTTTGTGTTATCCCTGTGTGGCACCATTCCTTGTGTGTTTTCTTAATTAATTCAATACTGAACTTTTCGGATAATATGATTTTTTCTCTTTTTTTTACTTTCTTATAGTATATTCCATTCTTTTTTATTAATTTATCTTTTTTATTTTGTAATAATAAGTTATTCATTTGATCTAATTTTATTTCATCCATCTTAATAAGGTTTACCGTTTTCAGTAAGTCCTCTTCCTCTTCTGTGTTTGAATCTAGTACAGGGTTTCTGCTTAGGCAGTCTGCTTCTGTGTTATTTTTCCCTTGAACGTATATAATTTTAAAGTCGTATTGAGATAGGTAGTGGGTTAGATCGCCTAATTCTTCATCCGTTCGTGCTCTTATGTTCATGTTTTCTAGTGGTTTGTGATCTGAATATATTTCGAAGTATCTCCCTATCAACCAGTGTTGCCAGTATTTTATTGCTTCTTTTATAGCTAAACATTCAAGATATATTGCTTTTTTCTTTTTTTTGTGTTTCGTTAAGTTTCCTTGAGAAGTAAGCCGTCGGTTTTTCCTTTCCATCCTCTTGTGTTTGTTTTAATATTGCGCCTATGCCTTCAAGTGATGCATCTGTATATATCTTGATTGGGAGGTCTTTGTCAAATATTTCTAACACTGGTTGGGCACATAGTAGTTCTTTTATTTTTCCAAAAGCTTTTTCGCAATCTTCTGTCCATATAAATTTTACATTCTTTCTTAATAGTTGGTGTAATGGATCTAATAGTATTGAGCTCTTTTCTATATATTCGTGGTAAAAGTTTATTTTCCCCAGAAATTGTCTGATTTGCTTTTGTGTGGTAGGAGTTGGAAAATTCTTTATTGATATTATGTTATCTTTCAATGGTGTGACTGTGTTTTCTCCTATTATATGTCCTAAATATTTAACTGAGCTAGCAGCAAATGTACATTTCTTAAATTTTAGCCTAAATCCTTCTTTTTTTATTGTATCCAATAATTTTTCAATGTGATCTAGATGTTCTTCAAATGTCGATGAGTGAATTAGGATATCGTCTATATAGTTTACTGAAAATTCGATTAGTCCATGTTTTCTCAGTATGTTACTCAGAATTCGTTGAAATATAGCTGGAGACGTTTTTAAACCAAATGGTAGACATGTCCATTGGAAGTGACCATCTTGCGTTATAAATCCTGTTTTTCTTCTATCTTCAATTCTTAATGGTATTGACCAAAAAGCTGAGTTTATGTCCAGAGTCGTGAAATATTTACAGTTTCTGGCTCTTATTATTATATCATCTATTAAAGGAAATGGTTGTGCTTGAGGGACAACGTTTTTGTTTAAATCTCTGAAGTCTATGCACATACGTGTTTTTCCTTCATTTTTCTTATATGCTAGCGTGACCGGTGCAGCAAAAGGACTATAAGATTCTTCGATTAAATTCTTCTCTAGTAGTTTGGCTATTTGTTTTTCTATTTCTTTTTTGTCATTTATGTTACATCTATATGGTCTTTTACTGCAGTATTTTTCTACTATTAAATCAATTCTAGCTTCATATTCATTAACTGTTCCAACATCGTATTTGTCTTTTGCAAACACTGATTTGTTGTTGTCTATTAATCTTTCTATCTTAATCTTTTTATTTTTATCTAAGTGTTGTATTTTTATTTGGAATTCGTCTGTTTCCACATGTTCATTAAAATTAACCGAACAATTTTTAGTTTCACTTTTTATTTCGCTTGCAATTATCTTTGGTTTTTCTATCTCTTTTTCTTTTTTTTGTGAGACTTCTAAATTTTCATTCAGCCTCAGCTTGAATATGGGAATTAAATCTAATCCTATTATGAAATCTTCGAAATCTTCTCTTTCAACTATGTATACGTCTATTTCTTTTTCTATATTAAATATTTTTATTTTTATTCTTACCAATCCATTTGTATGATTCACACCATTGACAGACTTTAAGAGTATTTTGTTTACATCTTCTGTGTTATTTCTTATTTTTATCCATTTCGAGTTTATTAAAGAGACCTGAGAACCTGGATCATATGTTCCCATTATTTCTATCTCATTTTCAATTAGCATCTTAAGTTTGATCAATGGTGTGACTATTCGTTTTGTTTCTCTGTACTTAAGTCTACTTCTATTACTGAATTGCTTCCTATAGCTTTGGGTTTTTCTTTTTTCTCTTGTTTAAACCAGCATTTCTCTTCTGGGTGGTATCTTATACCTTTATTTGTATTCTCGCATGTCTTGCATGGTTTTTTTTCTTCGTTTCTCCCTTTGTGTTCTGGTTTTCCTTCTTTTTTAAATATTTTCTTCTTATCTGTTATTCCTTCGAGCTTTTGTAATTCATTAATTAAATCTTTTGTATTTTTCATTTTGTCCCTGTCCATTTTCTCTCTAATAAATCCTGGCAAACCGAATGCAATTCTGTCTATCATTGTGTCGGTGTCCATATCCTTGTTTATTTCTAATAAAAGTCGTTCTTTCTTTATTGCATATTGTACTAGCGAACCTTCTTTATATTTAAAATAATGAGCATATGTTCTGCTACTCCATCCTTTACCTGAAAAGGTTTCTATTAGTACTTGTTTCCATTTATGCCAATCGTTTTCATGCTCTCCTTTTATTACTGTAGAAGTGTACCAGTCTTGGCAGGTCCCGTCCATAAATAATCTCAATAATTCGATTTTGGTTTTGTTTTTTTCTATTTCAAATCTTGCACATTCTTTTTCAAATGTGTCTAACCACTGTCTGACATTAGATGTTTTATAGTTAAATTTTTCCAATATAAATTTATCAACAATATATTTTAAGTTTTTTTCCTCTTCTTTCTTTTCTGATTTTTCGACTAATTTTTCCAGTATCTTTGTCAGGTCTGAGTGTTCTTTAATATTCTCATGAAGTATTTGTTTTAAATATTTTCCTTCAAACTGGATATTTCCTTCAGCATCTGAATATATCTTTTGCAATTTTTCTGATAGCGTTATCCATATTTTCAACTCGTCCTGCCTTCTTTCTAATGACTGCCTTACCTTTTGGAAAGCCTCCGTTTTTTTTAATTCCTCATGATAATCTGCATAGATGAGTTCATCCGGTATAGCATATCTTTCTCCTTGTTCTGTAACAATTGAGGTTATGGCTACTATGATAGTTTTACTATCCTTTGGGGAAGCCACTGCTCTGAACTCAAATTTTAATTTCATTTTGTGACAGAAATTGTCGTTTTATAATGTCTTTTTTATATCAGGAGTTTGGATCGTCGGAATAATTAACCAAATTAGTTTCTCTGTAAATAAGAGTTTTATATTATAACTGTTTACAACGTATGTACAAAATTTACAGGTTACTTGTAAATAAGAGAAACGACAATTAAGGTCAATTATTCGTATCTCTCTCGCAGCTCTGCTGGCTCGACTATATTGTTTATAACCGTTAATTATCTTTATATGACTTATCCCAGCCTGTGTTCTTTCTTATATCTTCCTTCTATCTATATCTCTCCCTATCTTCCTCTCTCCCACTGTTAATTCCTTTTGTTCTCGACGAGACATCTGACAGGTGTCATGGAAGCGCGCGGAGCGTGCTAAGCGCGCTAAATTTAAAGAGAGTATATTCTCTTTACACATATATATAAATAATAAATTATTTATATCTAAATAATTATTCATATTTATTTAATCTAAATATATTCAAACGTATATTCAAGAAAAGAAAACACAAAACACAAAAAATTAAATTTTGAGAATTAAGAAGTTAAAATTACAAAAATAAAAATTCAAAAATTAAGGTTAAAAAAATAAATATAAAAAAATTTCGTGCGCAAAAAAAACTTAGCGCTGTTATTCCAATTAAAATTAACATTATGAATATAAAACAAACTATAATATAAAATATACTATAATATAATACTATAGTATGAAATAATAAAATTTACTTCTTTACTACAAACATTGAAGAACACAGCCTACAGATGACATGTATAGTTTAATTTTAAACGTAACTTCGACATGCTCTGCACCGCACAACTTTATAGCGTTAATTGCATTAATTGATTTGTAAACAATTGTAACGGGTGTATATCTTTTTATATATTTTTTTTGCGCTGAAGAGGATCCAAAAATGGATCGAAACGTTCGCTAGATTTTATATCTTAATAAACTAAATTCGCACTTGATTTTCTGTGCTGGTTCCTTAGCCTTTTCCCTATTTTGTTTTAACATTACTGGAACCTTTACACATATAATTCTTTTTTATAAATAAATAAAATTATTTATTTTCATGTAGGGAGACAAGAACAGAAAGAATAAAAATAATGAACGAGCAGAAAGAAAGAGAGAGAGAGAGAGAACGCGTAAGTGAATATGCGAGGAACATGAAGCTAACAATAAGCGATACGTAGTACATAGCGAGCGAGCGATTAGAAAGAGACAGAGCGTATGGTCGAGAGAAAAAAGATACTGCAATAATGTTAGTGCGTACATGTATATTACTCTCACACGCATGAAAGAGACAAAGGTAGTACGATTATGTCTGTCCTTGTCATGTAAGATTGCAGCTCCGTCTATCGCGACATCACGCAACTAATCTACTCTGCTCTGTTTTGCTCTTGAGCCTCGATTTCATACACACACATATGCACGAAGATTTTATTTTCCAAAATCTTTTTTATAAAGCTTCTAAACTCACTTCTCTAAGTTCACTTGTACTCTTTGATGAAATGCCGAGCGCGGAGTTTACTGATTAGGCACGTAGATTACGTGTAGAAATTTGTTATATTAAGTAAATGTTGACGCAGAAGCCGATAATAAAACTGTAATTTTCGCATTTTTTTTCACTTTTCATATGAAATCGTGAACTCCGCACTCCGTTATTATATATACTTAGTAGGATAGTAAGGTTGGTTCTGGCTCACTTGTGCGATGAGTGCGAGAGAGAGGTACCGTTGGAAAGAGAGAGACAGAGATATGTGTCCGAGCAGTTTGTTGGCGCCCGCGGGGGGAGATCGGGCCGGGGGAGGGGGGTGAACGGGAGCGGGTACGTAGGGCGAGGGGGGAAGCGCGGCCGGAGGGGGGAAGCGGGGTACGAATCGCCGAGAGTGCTCGAGAGATGGCGCTCGGATCGATCGGGGGGGTTCCTCCCCGATTTGACCTTGGCGCGACTCGTTTTTTAGGGACGCGCGCCGCTTCTAGCGCGCGATCCGCGAGCGGACGCCGGGCGCCCGGCGTCGAGGGGGACGGGGGATCGTCGGGGGGCGGTCAAGCGGATAGAGGGGCGTCCCTCGTCGCTCTCCTCTTCTCGCTGCGCGCGTTAGCGGCGATACGAGCGCGCTTATCGCGTTTCGGGGCAAGTTTTTTTCCGTTTGTATCACATGTCAAAGGAACCCAAGGACAGCATGGCATCTCACATAGCGAAGCTGAAAAATTTAGCGCATCGCCTGCAAGCATTGGGTGAGCCACTCGCAGATTCATTAATAATAACAAAAATTCTCATGACGCTACCAGTTACATATAACCATTTTATCACTGCATGGGAGTCGACTCCCCGAACTGAGCGTACGCTGGCAAATTTAGTTGAAAGACTGCTCGCAAAGGAAACGAGGTGCTCAACTCAAGACAAGGAGTTGAACGAAGCGTTTGTAGCCATGAAGTCGGTGAGGAAGAAAAATCTGAAAGGACGACGAAGCTCAAATTCCTCAACTAATTTCTCCAAAGATATTGATGAGGCGGGTAAAGGTAACTCAGATAATGTTTGTTATAAATGTAAAAAACCTGGACATTGGGCGCGTGGGTGTCGAGCAGGCAGAGAACCAGGTCAGGAAAACACAAGAAAACCGAAGGGACAAGTCTTAGTTGCGCAAGCGTCACTGTATTTAGATTAGCCTATCGATAACACAGAAATTTGGTACGTAGACTCTGGAGCTACGGACCATATGTCAAACCAGAAGAAGTGGTTTATAAACCTCAAGTTTTTCAAGAAACCTCATCCTGTCAACGTGGGAAAAATGGGCGAATCGGTAGAAGCATTGGGCAGAGGAGACATCAACATTTGTGCCTATGATGGTCATCGATGGGTAGAAAAGCATCTGTCACAAGTTTTGTTTGTACCCGATCTCAGATACAACCTTTTTTCAGCTGGATCAGCATTAGATAAAGGTCTGCTCCAGATATCAACTGCTAAGGGATGCCGTTTCGAGAAAGATGGGACTACAGTGGCAGTGGGAGTACGCAGACACAAACTGTGTGAGATGCAGTTCGAAATACCTCAATCCGAGGACGAAGAAGTGGAAGCCAACCTCGCTGTCAAAGATAGCCTACAATTATGTCACGAGAAGCTTGGACATCAAAATGTCAACCACGTGAAACAGTTCCTGAAAGCTCAACAAATTGAAATAGAAGGACGAGAAGATTTTTTTTGTGAAGGATGCGTTTTTGGTAAGTCACACCGGCTGCCTTTTCCAAAACGTAAAAAGGAAGATTACAAGTCGCAAGCCCCATGTGAGCTTATACATGCTGATTTGTGTGGACCCTTTCAAGAGAATTCAATAAACGGGTCTCGGTATTTCCTCTTGTTTAAAAATGATTTCTCTCGCTATAGAACTGTGTTTTTCTTAAAATCAAAGGACGAGGCCGTGGAATAAATCGAAGACTTCATCGCCATGGCAAAAAATCATACCGAGAAAAATATAAAGACCCTGCGTACGGATAACGGATTAGAATTCGTGAATCACGGAGTCAAGGATGTACTGCGGAAACATGGAATACAACATCAGAGGACCGTAGCTTACACTCCTGAGCAAAACGGATGCGCAGAGAGAGAAAATCGTACGATCATTGAAGCCGCAAGAGCCATGATACACGCCAGGAAATTACCCTTGAAACTTTGGGCTGAGGCTGTCAATACATCAGTCTACATTCTCAATCGCACAGGTACGAGTCCCCAAAATCAAAAAACTCCGTACGAATTATGGTTCGGACGAGATGTTAAGATAGCGAAATTGATTGTTTTTGGAACGACTGCTTACGTGCACATTCCTAAGGAAAAACGCAAAAAGCTTGAAAAAAAGGCAGCGAAAGGCCTTTTTGTGAGATATAACGAAGATGTGAAGGGTTTTCGAATCTGGTTTCCGTTAACTGACAGAGTAGACACTAAACGAGATGTGATCTTCAGGGAGACCGATCGATCCATAGGTTGGTCGAGCAAAACTGCCCTAGATGATCATTCACAGATTTTTGATTGTCAAGAATTCCTTGATGTCGTACCACAAAACCATAAACCACAGACTGAAGAGGATTCTGATACATCCACTGAGGTACCGGAAGAAGAAGATGACGACAGTAACGTTTGGAATTCAGCAGATGAATCGGTTCAACTCGAGCAACAAGAACCGGAGTTGCAACAGCCAGCGGTGATCTCTCAACAAGTGAGAGTCCTACGAGATAGAAATAGAATCAGAAGACCAAGCAAATACGAGGATGGAATCGACCCCGATTTCGTTTTCCTGGCAGAAGAAATGAACAACAGTGAAGAACCTCGAACGTATCACGAAGCGATAACCAGTCCGCATGCAATCCAATGGAAGCGAGCAATGGATGAAGAGATCGAATCCTTAAGGAAAAATCACACTTGGGAAAACGTAAATGAAGACATTGAGAGAGAGCCGATAGAAAATCGCTGGGTATACAAGCTGAAAAGAAAACCAGACGGTAGTATCGATAGATTCAAGGCGAGGCTTGTAGCGAAAGGCTACTCCCAAAAACAAGGAATCGACTATCACGAAACCTTCAGCCCGGTAGTAAAGTTCGATTCTATTCGGATAATTTTGGCCCTGGCAGCATCAAGTAATATGTTTTTGCATCAATTCGATATAAAAACAGCCTTTCTCAACGGAAAACTGCAAGAATCAATATACATGAAACAGCCAGAAGGATATGAAGAGGAAACGGGCTCGATTTGCAAGTTGGAAAGAGCTTTATACGGCCTGAAGCAAGCCTCCAGATGCTGGCATGAACGTTTCACCGCCTTTCTGAAGAGATACGACTTAAAACCTACAAACTCAGACCCGTGTGTTTTTACAAATAATCAAGAAGAAGGCACATTGATATTAGCCATATATATAGATGACGGGCTAATAGCGGCATCAAGTCACGAAGTCGCTAGTATGCTGTTATCGCAGTTGAGAAAAGAATTCGAGATAACCACTGGTGATTTGAGTCTGTTTCTAGGTCTTCAGATAGAACGAAGTGCAGATGGCTCAATTTTTCTACACCAATCCGGATACACCAAAAGAGTGCTGGAGCGCTTCAACATGGCCGATGCTCACCTAGTAGCTGTGCCTATGGACAAACATCAGGAGCTGAGCGTGTTAATGCATGGAAAACAACAGTCCGGAGGAGTACGAGCGCCGTATAGAGAAGCCGTCGGGTCCCTCATGTATCTGGGAATAGACACGAGACCAGATATCGCCTTTGCGTTGAGTACTGTGAGCCAATATCTGGAATCGCAGGATAAAATACATTGGAGTGCCGTGAAGAGAATCTTAAAGTACCTGAAAGGAACTTTGAATTATGGTTTAGTTTTTAAAGCGAATACAAGATTAAGTTTGCAAGCCTTTAGCGACGCCGATTTCGCAGGCGACGTGGAAACTCGTAAATCGACTTCCGGGTATGTCTTTAAATTATGCGGAAGTACCATTTCGTGGTGCTCACAAAAACAAAAAGTATTTGCGTTATCTACCACAGAATCGGAGTTTATAGCTGCGGCGCAAGCTATCAAAGAACTGATTTGGCTGGATCGTTTAACCGTTTGAGTGCTGAAGAATTTTCTTATATATATGCTAAAAGTGCGGAATGAAATGCGTAGTAATTTTTTTTGGAAAACAATAAAAATAGTTATAATTAACACTAATTATTATAATAACAAGTAGTTTTGATCAACAAAAATATTTTTTATTCTCACTTATTACAAGAGAAGCGCTATCGCGCTCCTCCGCATTTTTGGCAAACGACAAGTGAAGCGCGATAGCGCATCGCCGCACTCAAACGGTTAATACGCGAAATTACTAAAAAGGAGATCAATAAGCCTAAACTGTTTCTTGATAATCAGAGCGCAATTAAGCTATTAAAGAATTCTGAGTTCCATAAGCGAAGCATATCGATATAAAATACCATTTTGCTCGAGAAAAGATCCAAGAAGGACTATTTGACTTAGAGTACATTCCTACTAAAGAACAACAAGCCGATATATTTACAAAACCATTGTTAAGAGATAAGTTTTGTTACATACGCGAGTTAATGCACGTTAAACCAAAGAAATAATTCGCGTAGTGATGGTAATAATAGTCATTAATGTAATGTGTATCATCAAAAAAAAAGGGGGGGGGGAAGTCCATGAAAAATGGGAGTGTTGGTATTATAAATGTTTTCATGTACTTTTGTATATGCATTGTTTTGTATTTTCGCGCCATCGGCCATTTTGTTTTTGCCTACCGTTGGATCGAGAAGCAGATCGATAGGTCGATATAAGAAGAGAGTCTTCTCGAGCGGTGTTGATAAAACACGCGCTCACGAGTGTGATAAAATAATCCGAATAAATCCTTTGCGACGACGAGTCGAGGCCTTGTCTTTTCATTAATCACAACAATTTCTTTTACGAAGAACGTCGAGGATGCGTGGGACGAGGGATGGTTCGGGAGACGCTTGAAATTGCGCTTCGTGGATTCTTTCAAGTTTCTAAGCGCGAGTCTCGAAAAATTGGCGTCGTATCTCGACAAGAGCGAGTTGAGGATCGCGCGTTCGGAATTTTCCGATCTTAGCGACGCCGATTTCGAGCTTCTCGCGCGAAAGGGTGTATTTCCGTACGAGTATGTCGACGACGTAGATAAATTGCTGGAGACTCATCTACCGCCGCGCGAGGCTTTCCACAGTTCGTTAACCGGTGACGCGATATCCGAGAGCGATTACGCGCGCGCGATAAGAGTCTGGGAGCGGTTTCGCGTCGAGACGTTGGGCGACTATAGCGATTTGTATTTAAAGACCGACGTTCTTCTATTGGCCGATGTCTTCGAAAATTTTCGCGACGCGTGTATGAGAAGTTATAATTTAGATCCCGCGTACTATTACACATTACCAGGATACACGTGGGACGCTATGTTAAAGTATACGGATGTGCGATTCGAATTGTTAACCGACATTGATATGGTGATGTTCGTAGAACGCGGAATACGCGGCGGGCTAAGTCAATGTTCCAACAGATACGCGCGCGCTAATAACAAGTATTTACAGTCGTACGATCCCTCGGAACCATCGTCGTATCTCATGTACTTCGATATAAATAATTTGTATGGATGGGCGATGTGTCAATAGTTGCCTTACGAAGATTTTCAATGGGTCGATGACGTTACGAGCATTGACTTAATGTCCGTGACACCGAACTTGCCTATCGGTTACATTCTAGAGGTCGACCTTGCGTATCCGTCCGACCTTCACGACTCTCACGCTGACTTGCCGTTCTGCCCGACGCGCGATAAACCGCCCGGAAAACGAGACGAGAAACTTCTCGCCACGCTGTACGATAAGAGCCGTTACGTGATATATTATCGCAATCTGCAGCAATGTGTTCGACACGGATTACGCGTTACGAGAATACACAGAATATTGCGATTCGCGCAATCTCCATGGCTGCGCGGATATATCGAACTGAACACACGATTACGAATTAACGCGAAAAACGAGTTCGAGAAAAATCTGTACAAATTGATGAATAACGCCGTGTTCGGCAAAACTATGGAGAACGTGCGCAATCATTCTAATGTCCGACTCGTAACTCGATGGGATGGGCGATATGGCGCGGAGGCGATGATCGCGAAGCCGAACTTTCACAGTAGAAGTCTCTTCGCGGAGGATCTCGTAGCCGTGGAATTGCGCAAACTCGAGGTTAAGTTCAACAAACCGATCTACGTGGGTATGTGCATTCTCGACGTATCCAAGATTCGTTTGTACGAATTTCACTACGAGTATATGCTACCATTGTATCGAGATAAGTGTAGAATAATGTACATCGACATGGATAGCCTCATTTATCGCGTCGAGTGCGAGGACGTGTACGAGAATATGAAGCGCGATATCGACAGATTCGATACGAGCGATTACGCGACGGACAACGCGTACAGTATGCCTCTCGCTAATAAGAAAATACCTGGTGCGATGAAGGATGAGAACGCTGGCGCGATTATGACCGAATTCGTCGGGCTCAGAGTGAAGATGTACGCGCTGCGAGTCGATGGTAGAAGCGATACGAAAAGGATCAAGGGCGTTAAGAGCGGCGTCATCGCGAGAACGATAACGTTCGACGATTACGCGCGCTGTCTTCGACGAGGGATCGAGATGAAGCGCAAGCAGTGTTGTATAAAGTCCGAGTTACATGAAATGTATACAGTGTCGGAGTTGAAGGTCGCGCTCAGTCCGCACGATGACAAGCGATACGCGATATCGGGAACTACGGATACTTTACCATGGGGGCATTATAAAATACCGCTGTAAACGTTTAATAAAATACTTCGTGAGCGTGATAGAAGAGAATAACGAGCGCGCGTTTCGCGAGAGAGAACCCGTATGGAACGCGATAATTTCGCAATAATTTTTATTTTCCTAACGAATAATTTTATTTAATATATAGTTGTATTTAATATATGTAGTTGTATTTAATATATGTAGTTGTATTTAATATATGTAGTTTTATTTAATAAAAATACATTTTTATCATAATACAGTCGTTTTATCATAATACAGTCGTTTTATTTATCCAAGAATTGTGCGATTCGTCCATTTCCAACCATTTCACGTAAATCTCGTCGCCCTTTCGACGCAGCATCTTTTCCACGAAATACACGTCGGGATCGTCGACGCGCAACAACTCGTGTTCGTAGAATCCTCCGGCGATCGGCTCGCCGCGCGAATTCTTCAACAGATACGTTACGGCAGTGCATGCCACGATCTGCACATTTCGGCCGATTTCCGAGAGTCAACGCCTATCGCCCCCCCCCCCCCCCTTGCGTCTTGAGATCCTCAACTAGCAACCGTAACCAAGCGCGCGGCGCTCTGCCTCAGGTACGGTGCATCTGTACCGCGAAGCGGTTCCGTACCCCCTTACTGCCAAATATTAATGTTTTAAACGCGATCTCTTTAGAATTTTTTTAAATAATTAATTCAAGAACAAAGTTTCAATACTCGATTATTAATTACATTTACGATATAATAATTCTAAAATATTATTAAATTATATTCGATAGATTAAATTTGTTAAATGTGTCGCGCGCGGAAACTCTTTCCGATATATAAATTAATAAATAATTGTAAATTTAAAGTTTTATAAAAGACGCTTTTATTAAAAGCACGAAATACTTATGAACGATATTATTTAAGTTATAGACTGTTGGATATCCCCAGTATATGATGTCATTATATAAATTAGAATAACGTAATATTTTTAGAATTATTATATTGTAAATGTAATTAATAATCGAGTATTGAAACTTTATTCTTGAATTAATTATTTTAAAAAATTGTAAAATGATCGCGTTTAAAACATTGATATTTGGCAGTAAGGGAGTACGGAACGGCTTCGCGGTATAGATGCACCGTACCTGAGGCAGAGCGCGCGCGCTTGGTTACGGTTGCTAGTTGAGGATCTCAAGACGCAAGGGGGGCGCGATAGGCGTTGACTCTCGGAAATCGGCCGAAATGTGCAGATTGTGGCATGCACTGCGTTACGGGATTAGTCCGTTGTATCTTAGTTATTCGAAAAATCTCGGTGGTCCAGTTAGGTGTGAAGCCTTTCTCGAAGATCGTTTTAAATTTGCTGACGCGTACCGGATCGGCTACTTTGAATTTTGCCGGAGCCGCGATCTTTATATTGTTGTACACAGTATTTAAAAGTTTATCGGCGATCGCTGGAGTCACGTCGACGGGTCTCATACCTATAGTGCGATGTTTTCGCACGTTATATTCCTCGACGAGTCGAGGTAACTCGTCGATCCACTTGTACGTTCCATTCAGCGTGAAGTACTTCCACATAGAGTTTTTGAGCGTACGATTGAATCGTTCGACTATCGATGCCTTCATCACCGAGTATGTCGAGTAATGATTCACTTCGCGCTTCTTCGCGAAATTTCGCACATCGGCATTGTAGAGTTCCTTTCCTTTGTCGGTCTGCAGATTTTTCGGACACCGCTTAGAGTCTCGTACTATTTTAGATAACGCTCGGGTAACCTCGTTCGCGCTTTTGCTCTTAAGCGGTACAGCCCACGCGTATTTGCTTAACGCGTCGATAACGGTAAGTATGTAGTTGTGGCCTTTGTTGAGTCTTGCGTAAGGACGCATCTCGACCACATCCGTCTGCCATAGGTCGTCATATCCGCGCACCGCGACGCGACGACGCGGGAAGTTTCTTCTCGCGGGCGCGTGCAATTCCTCGACTAGTCTTCGTTTTTCGACGCTCATAATTCTCTCCTCTTTCTTTCGAGAATAACGTTGGGTGGAATCTCTCTCTCGAGCGGCTCGCCGCTCCTGTTAATCTTTGCCAGTTCTCTCACTTTTTCCGATAGCTCGTCCGCGTCTCTCTTCAATCGCGACGTTGAATTTTCCAATTCTCGTATCTTTGTCTCAGATTTCGCCGCGGAATTCGCCGCTATGCGCGATTTTTGGGTTAGTTCCTGTATTATTTTACCTTGATTGAACAGTATTTTATGATTGTTCACGCTTCTCGTCGAGGACTCCGCCGCGATTGTTGAGCGATATAGTATTTTTCGCGGCATCGATTCGATCGCTTAAACCCTTGATTTGTTTATCCAAAGCATCGATCCGTTTATCTAGAGCGTTAGCGCTCGTTTCTATTCTCGAAATGGAATTTTCCACAGCGTCTATTCGTTTACTCAGAGAGTCGTCGCGCGCTTTTATCTCGGAAACGAAACTATCCGCGACGTCTATTCGTTTACCCAGAGCGTTATCGAGCTGGGCGAGTCTCGTGAACAGTAGGATGACGCCCTGCCCCGCCTCGTCCGCGTCTTTTCTCAATTGCGATGTGATTCTCTCGACGTAGCTTTTGCTCGTCGCGTCGACGTCCTCCTTAGGCTGAGCTAAGCGTTTTATCTTGCGCTCTCTCGCGTCGTACTCGATGGAAGAGCTTAGACACAGCGCGTTATCGCGTACATAATTTCGCAGAGACTCGATAGCCGGACGTAGTCTTCCGGTTCTCGCGTCGTAGCTTCGGTTTCTTAGAGGTGTGCCGAATTTGCTCACGGACATCGCGAATCCCGCGTACGACTGCGACGGTCGTCGACGCAACGGTTCGATTTATACGATCGCACCCGTCTCGCGAAGTTCCTCGATTATCGATAGAATCTCGTTTTCGTGAGCGTTGTTGCCGGCTCGACGCGAAGCGTTCCAATAATCTCAGACGATCCACTAATTCGTTCGGATCATTCCAATGAACGTAATCGATTCTATTGTTCGTGACTCGCATAGTCGACGGTACGCGACCCGCGCCCATTTTTTTCGCGCCGCTGCCGTGAATAAGCGGAGCGATAATGGATTTGTATTTGTATCCCTTATTTCCTAAGACAGACTTTTTAGTGTCATGATCGCGTCTATGAGCGTTCGTTGTTAACAATATACTTTTGTACGTTAATTTATCTTTTTCTGTATATATGAGGCTATTAGGAATTTTCATAAAGATCAATTCGTACAAACCGGGAGTACCAATGTATTTAATTTCATCTATGAATATGGAATCATTCGCGTCTACGTCGAATCGCTTATCGCCGAGCATCGCGCTTTTCTCACCGATGTAAGTTCCGTAAACGTGATCGATCTAGTTCGGCGTTTCCCCGCCGAGAAGAGCCCCCATATACTTTCGCCCCAACGGTCCTAGCCGACCGTGCGATATCTCGCGACCTTGAGATATTCGCGGAATTTGTCTAACGGGTATTTCGAGCGTCGAGGGCGATTCGAGACTCTCGGATTCAAACACTTCCTCTTCGGTTTTGTCTCGCGCGAATGGATCTCTCTCGATGGAATACTCGTTTAATGGAGTAGAGACGGCGTCTAATCGTCGTTGCGCGCGTATTCGTTTCGCCTTAGGTTTTTTCCAAACGGGAGTCAGCGCTTTGTCCTTCCATTTTTTCTCGACGCTTGTCGTCGCGGGCGAGGCGTCGATCGCGTCTCGCTTTATCGTCTCGCGCTTAATTTCGTCTCGCTCTATCTCGTCTCGCTCGGCGCGATCAGCGATGCGCCGCAGCGGTTATACGATCGGCTTGAAACGACTCTCTATCGCGATCTCGTTTTCCATTTTGCCGGTCTTCAATGCTCTGTGTTTTTTACGAATCGACGCGCGCATCTTAGCGATCTCTTTCGCCGTCTTTTCGCGTTCACCAATATTCGTCGAGGCCATTGCGACTAACGAATCGATTCTTCTCGCTCGCGGGAGAGAGCGATCGGTGCGTTCGACGTATCCGCGACGACTGATCGTTCTACGGTACAATGAAGTCATTAAACCCTCGTCTGTATCTACCGGCGCGAAGCGCGCTATCTTTGTCGATCACTAAGAAACCATATGTATACCGTCAACACGCAGTTCACGTGATCGTTGTACGCGTGACGCAAATTAGTGCCGTCCTGTTTAAAGAGAATCAACAGATTCGCGTTATCTCAAATCAAATGCTTCGGTATTTTAGCGTACGTTTGGCACAGATAGAAGCAATCGACGTTCGAGTGTCGACCCATAGCGAAATACTCCCTGATAGTATCTTGTTTGTCGCACGCTACGTCGTCGAATACGAATATTGAATTCGGGAGCGCTTCGCTGGGCGGAATAACGTCAAAGTTATTAGAAAATGTGAAATAATCTATATCTTCCATCGGTGTTAATAAATTCTCTAAATATTGATATTTAGGCTGCTGCAACGACTTCGAGTAAACGTAAACGTTCTCGAAGCGTACTCCATGCGGACTCTCCAACAAACTTATCAACGCGTTCGTTTTACCGCAACTAGAGGGGCCGCAAATGACGCAGCGAATAGCGCTCGGTAATAGACGACCGTGTCTGCGCGCTTCCTTCGACGGTCGCGCCCTATTGTCGAGATTCGTCACCTTTATCGCGATCGGTTGCCGCACGAAGCGCATTCCTCTCGCCGCGCGCGTGCGCGGTACACTCGCGCAAGGCAGGGCGAGAACTTTTTATTTATATACGAATAGATCGCCACCGATTGCGCAGTAGCGAATCGCGCGCGGTGAATCGAGATGTTTATCCTACTAATAGATGGCGACGATATTCTCGATTTCACCGCCGATCAGTTGCGGTATATCCCGAAAATAATTTTGCTAAAGCACTTCGGTCGCTACGTGGAACGATTGTGGGAGAAACTGCCCGAATATATAAGAGTGGATCCGGAGGTGCGGCGCTACCGTCGATGCCTAGAGCATTATAATCGCCCCTGGCAACGAACGCACATCGACGGTCCGGCGCCGCTCGTTAAAGGTTGCGACGAATGCAATTCGCGAAACGGCGGTACGGTATGAGCTATGGCGCTGGCTTATTGAACCGAGCGATAAATGCGCTCCCTTTCGAACTACATATACCTAGATACCAATTTTGCGGGCCGGGTACCCGTCTCGCGAAACGACTCGCGCGAGGCGATCGAGGCGTCAATCCTCTTGACGCGGCCTGCCGCGAGCACGACATCGCGTACTCGCGAAGCGGCGAGCTCGCCGATCGACACGCTGCCGACCGCGCGCTCGCCGAGAGAGCGCGCGAACGCGTCGCGGCGAGAGACTCGACTCTTGGCGAGAGAGCCGCCGCGGCGGTTGTATGGATGGCTATGAAATCGAAGACGAAACTCGGAATGGGTACAACGAAAATCAAGAGAAGAAAGAGCAAAAGGAAAACGACCGCTACGAGGAAAAGGAGAATAACCGCTACGAGGAAAAGAACGCTTCCGATAGCGAAACGCGGCGGCTTCTTACCCCTATTACCGTTATTGGGAGCTCTCGGTTCTTTAGCTGGGGGAGCGGCGGGAATCGCGAAAGCGGTGAACGATCGCAAAGCGGCGCGACGACAGCTGGAGGAGTTGCAGCGCCACGATTGCGCGATGGAGGGTCGCGGTTTATATCTCGCGCCGTACAAGCGCGGGAGTGGCGCGTCCTCGGCGAGAAGAAGAGAAAACGCTAAAAAAAAACTTCGCGTAAACAGACGCTAAAGATCCTCCCATCCGTCGGAGCAACGACGAATGAACAGTTAAATCGCGCGGCGATACTCTCGCGCGTGTCTCACTTTAGAGGCGTGTTTATGCGCGACGCGCTTCCGTCGCGGGCGCGCCGCGACGAGAGCGGCATTGCGAATTTAGACGACGCGTCCGGACCGGGTACTCATTGGGTGGCGTACGCGAAAAAAGGGGGCGACGCGATTTACTACGACGGTTTCGGCGATCTTCGTCCTCCGCGCGAACTCGCGCGTTATCTCGGGCGCGACGCGAACATTCGATACAATCGTCGCTCCGAGCAGACGCGCGATCAAAATATTTGCGGACAATTGAGTCTTCGATTTCTCCGAGGAGTCGATTGGAGGAATCGCCGACTATAATATCGACCGTCGTTCGTCGATCGAGCGCAGTTCGATCGCTCTCGCCGATCATGTCGCTGACTCTCACTCTTTCCGGACGAAGCAGCGTTCTCGCGGCGAGTTATTTTCCACCTCTTGATTTAAATGACGACGATTATGAGTTAGGTTTAACCAATTTCTAAACTTATAATACGATACCGAATGTAAATTCCGCGAATAATAAATTTTACTTCGATGATAACGACGAGATTATCGCGATTCCGTGGGATCTTACAAGTTAAGCGCTATAAGCGCGTATCTAAGAGCGGGGATTCGTCACAAACGACGAAGGAGAGAGGAGAGGCGAGAGCGCGAAAACGAGGAACCGGAAACGAGCGATGACGATTACATATACGATGTTGGCGACGACTATTTCGAAAACGATGAGAATGGTGATAAGAGTGAAAATTCTATAATGCTTTGCGGTAACGATAACACTATGAGAAGCGAAATTAAATGCGCGTATCGAGTAAATTTCACAAAACCCGATAATATCGGATCGCTACTGGGTTTCTCGTCTCGCGTGTTACAACCGAATAAATGGTACGCGTCCGATAAGCCGATAAATATTATGGCCATTAACCTCATTCGGGTAGAGTGCAACGTCACGACAGGGGCGTATCATAACGACAAATCCGCGCATACTATACACGAATTCGCGCCTAACGTTCCACCCGGATATAAAGTGTCGGAGATCCCGACGCAGATCATTTATCTCCCGATCATCGCGCGGACCATTACCGATATAAATGTGCGTGTTGTGGACCAGAACGGAAAATTGATCGATTTTCGCGGCGAGGAGATCACGATTCGTCTGCACGTGTGGCGAAAACGGTAGAGAAGCGCGCGATGCTCGTAGTGAACGGGTCGAACGCGAGAAACGCGCCCGTCGTCGCCGTCGCGTCGCATCTAGACGCGTAAAAGAGAAGGAAGAAGGAGGGAAGACTGACCGTCGCCAATGCGGCTTTCCTGCGCTCCTTGGGTTTTGTCGTGCCGAGGGCCGCTTCTCCGTAAAAGTAGAATGTGCGAAACGCAAGAACCTAAAATCGTTTTGTTAAAAATACAATGGCGAATGCCTCATATAGTATTAAACGATGTTAATAAATTAAAATTATTGCGCACGTTGGATAGCGGACGATACCTGAGCGTCGCTTTTCGTTCGTGGGATCTCTACGAGTTTCCGCTTCTACAGAGCACGACCAAACATTCGTGGGCCGTCAAAGCGGCGACGCAGTTCGAGAAACCGCGATACGTTATCTTCGCGCTACAATCCGGAAAGAAGAACGTTCTGTCCGAGGAGCCTTCTTTATTCGACGATTGCAAACTAACTAATGTCAAACTGTATTTTAATTCCAATTTTTATCCTTACGACGACATGAATCTAGATTTCGATAAACACAAAGTCGCCGTGTTATACGACATATACTCGAAATTTCAAAAAACGTACTACGGATGCGTCAACGACGAAGCGCTCTTAAATTTAAATAAATTTTTAACCCACGGCCCGCTCGTAGTCATCGACTGTTCTCGACAGAACGAGTCGATCAAGAGCGCCACCGTGGACCTTCGCGTAGAGTTTGACTGCAAGGAGAACATCCCCCCTAACACCACAGCCTACTGTCTTATCATTCACGATCGAGTGGTAGAGTACAATCCGCTCACTAACGTCGTGCGCAGAATCGTATAAGCGCAACGATATTCGAAAAAATATGAAGAGAGAATAAAACGCTTAGGAAGAAATCTAGGAGGGGACACTTCGAGTACCGCTAACAACGACGATGGACGCGCCGATCTTCGTCGATGTTCAAGGTTTTGTAGTTAATAAATTCGTCGCGAAAGAAGTAGCCGTGTTAAGAAATGGCGTGGAATTGACGCATCACATCTTTCGCCCGCCGATGTCGTGGGATCTGCTCACGAGAGCGGAAAAATCGCGAGCGTGTTGGCTGATATCGAATCATCACCAGCTAAAGTGGAACAATGGACACGCGAATTACGGGTCGATGAAGAGACTCGTTCGTGACGCCGTGTGTCGAGGATCTAGCCCCGATTCGACGGTGCGAATCTACGTCAAAGGTCACGAAATGAAAAATTGGCTGATCGAGATCTTGGGAAACGTCGCCGACGATCGCGACATAGTCGTTTCTGTCGAGACTATCGACGCCGATTACGAGGACATCGAACGTTTGAAGACTCTGAATGCTTCGCGGGCCTTTCGCTGCGGATATCACGCGAAGAATTGCGCGTTAGAGAACGCGCAAGCCTTCGAGCAAGAGGCCGAAAAATTAATCGCGAGTATCTTTTTAAAATTCGTGATATATTAAATATTAAATATTAAATATTAAATATTAAATATTAAATATTAAATATTAAATATTAAATATTAAATATTAAATATTAAATATTAAATATTAAATATTAAATATTAAATATTAAATTAGTATACTAATAAAATTTCTTTTCTGTTTCAGAAGGAGCAAATATTTTATTATACATATTGTATTATACATATTTTATTATACATATTTTATTATACATATTGTATTATACATATTTTATATTAAACGTATTTTTATAAAATAGCTTTATCTCTACACATTTTATATTAAATGTATTTTTCTAAAATAGCTTTATCTCTCTACATATTAAACGAACGCTATTTTTATCGCGAACGCGCATCCTTCCGCGATAAGAGAGCACCGACGTTTACTACGAGAGGCGCGAAAGAAAGATAGCGCCGACGCTTACTACGAGAAGCGCGAGAGCGAGAGGATGCGGGAGAAGGAAAGAGAAGCGTAAAGAATCGACGCTTCGTTTAACGTATAGCATTTATTTATAAGAATCATATCTTACAAATGCGCGCGCATGCGATACACGAAATATGTATTAAGTATAGATAAAAATCATATTTCATTAACGCGTAAAATTACTCCATGTCGAACGGTTGCGATTCAGGCTCGTAATCCGCCAATCGTACACCCGCCCGCGATTCACCCTCGTCGACTGTCGCCGGTTCGACCTCGTCCTCCATCGACCGCGATTCGGGCTCCTCGCCGATCGGTCGCGATTCGGGCTCCTCGTCGATCGGCGATGCGACGACTTGCCTAACCTCGGGGACGGCGAAGTCGCGCTCGCTCTTGCGAAGCAGACCGATTAACTCGGGGATGGCGAAGTCGCGCTCGCGCTCGTGAAGCCGACCGATTAAGTCGAACCGTTCGGGGGCTCGCGCGACATCGCGTCGGCGAGCGTCGCGCAACGCGCTATGAACACTTTGCGCCTGTGCGAGCATAGTCCTCGTCCTAGTTATTAAATCGTAGAGCGATTTTCGCGCCGTTCTTATACAACCCTCTATTTCTTGTCCAAAATATAAAAGTAAAAAGTTATTAAAAGAGTTATTAAAACATTATAATTTATTATAAAAAAATATTATAAAAATTCCGATCGAATACTTACATTAAACGCGCGATATCTATGTCTCCGTTTAACTGAAAGGTGAGTCTAAACGAATCCGGACTATTCTCGATAACACTTTGCACTTCCACGCATAGATCCGTGGCGAGGTCTCCCAGAACGTAGGATTTTATCGCGATTAAATCTCCGTTTACATTAATATAATCGGCTGCGTTAATTATCTGTTTGATTCGTTCCATATCGAACAGTTCGCGACCGATTTTAACTTTCGCTACTTCGCGCTCCACCGTTTCGCGCTTCGCCGTTTCATCGCTTCGCTATCTCGCGAGCGAGAATACTTTGACGCTTCTCGAAACGATCTCACGTTTATAAGAATCGACGCGCGGATGCCGCGTTACGATTTATCGATCGCGCCGTGTCTTCCTTCCGCGACCGCTCCTCTAATCGCTCGACTCGAGCGGAGACGAACGAGTAATAAAAATAGATTATAAAGGAAAATAACAACAATAGATTTTAAAGGAAAATAATAAAAAAATAATGTTATAAGAGGAACTCGAACATCCGCTAGATAACGCGCATCCCGAATACTCGGCGAACGTTTATCGTCGCCGGAAGGGGTATCTCTAATCGCTCATCGAGTGTCCTTAGGGGGAGAAACGAATAATAAAAATAAAAATAACAAAAAACATCCGCTAGATAACGCGCATCGCTGGAAGGGGTATCTCTAATCGCTCATCGAGTGTCCTTCTTAGGGGGCAAACGAATAATAAAAATAGAAATGACAAAAAACATCCGCTAGATAACGCGCATCCCGGATACTCGGCGAACGTTTATCGTCGCCGGAAAGAGTATCTCTAATCGCTCATCGAGTGTCCTTCTTAGGGGACAAACGAATAATAAAAATAGAAATAACAAAAAGCGAAACCGCGAGGAACTCGAGCGTCCGATAGATAACGCTCCGAACGCTCGACGTCGAAAGAGGCGTGTTTCTCTAATCGAGGCGAGTCGCGACTCTCCCTCGAACGAATCGTCGACGCATTTCCCTCTCCCCCACCCGCGTCATTTGTCGACGATAAGAATAGGTGTTTCGCGGAACGCGCGAATCAATCGCGCCTGGCGTCTCTCGATAGTTTACCGCGTCTTTCCCCGCTCCGCGCGATGACTAACGCGAGGACGGCTCTTCTCATTCTAGTGACGACGCTTGTCGCCGCGACGGTCGCCGCGGTGCCCTTCGATTCGGAGAGGATTGAGGCGCTCCGTTTCCTGCGCGCGTACGGTTTTCTGAAGGACGACGGAGGATCGCTGTCGTCCGATAACGCGACGTCTCTGCGTCGCGCGCTATCGCTGTTTCAAGAATACTATCAATTGTAGGGAAACGGTGCGTTAGACACCGTTACGCTTCACCTTATGCGCAAACCGCGATGCGGTCTCGCGGACATTCCCGATCGCACGTATAGCCCGATCGCGCGAAAATGGCCGAAAACGCGTCTCACGTGGAATTTTCAGGTGGCTAGCGAGGAAATCTCGCGAACGGTCGAAGCGGCGTTCGCGTTATGGGCAGCGAATTCGTCGCTAACCTCCGCGCGCGACCCGCTACGCCCCGATATACTGATATCGTATCGAACGGGCGCGCACACTTACGCGAATCGTCGGAATGTCGGCATTTGCCCGGCGACCTTCGACGGTCCGGGAGCCCTAGCTCACGCGTTCTTTCCTTCTGGAGCGACCGACTTCACGTCGGAGATACACGTCGACGATTCGGAACCGTGGCACGTGTATCTAAACAAGAATCCTCCCGACACGCATCACCTGCTGCAAACGCTAACGCACGAGATCGGCCACGCGTTGGGTCTACAGCACAGCATGCGCAATGACTCTATAATGTTTCCGTATATACCCGACATCGAGAATCAATTTCCAGTTAAACTGAGCATAGAAGACATTCTCGCTATACAGAATCTGTACGGATCTCACGACGATGGAAACTATCCGACGGCGACTCCCGCAACCACCGCGGCGCCCGCGACGACGAGCGTCGCGCCGACCGACCCAGAGCGCGCGGATCTCTGCGCATTGCGGCGCGTGGACGCCGCGCTGATAATGAATCACCGATTGTATATAGCTAATCGCCGCAACGTATGGTCGGTCGACATGACCGAGAAACGCTACGGTAGACCCATGACGCTCACGGATTACGCGACGTTTCTACCGGCGAATTTCACGCGCCTATCCGTCGCGTATCGAAGACCCTCGGGCGATCTCGCGCTATTCGCGGACGATTCGATCTACCTCGCTGAATATCCCAGTCTTAAGCTAAAATCGGGTTGGCCGAGATATCTCCACGATATCGGACTTCCTCGAAACGTTAAGATCAACGCAGTGATAAATACGCATACGGGACGAACCTACGCTATATACGACGATGATAAGGTCGCGGAAATCGACGAGTGTCACATGATAGTCGTTAGACACGCTCCGTTAAAAGATATTTCCCGAAATTCCATCCGCGATAACGTCGGCCTTCCGATACATCGATGGTAATCTATATTTCTTCGCCAAACGTCAGTTCTACGCCTTCAACGAATTCACGAATATCGTAACTTCGGCGGGTCCTTTCGATCTACACGCGCTCGGCATCGAGTGTCCTACGGATGGACTGCTAAGGCAATTGCGCGATCTCCTTAGTCGCGTCTATCGTCTCGGCGACGCGATCGAGAGAGAGAAGATCGACGATGAGAACGACTAGAGAGACCCTACCATCATTTTTTAAGAATAGAATATATAAGAAAAAGCGCGCGAAAGGGGAAGAAGCGATCTCTACGCGAGTATATAAAGACCGTCCATCCGTTAAGCGATTAATTATTGACGGAGAACGCCGAAGCTAACGCGCGAGAAAGAACAAACGAGAAAGAACGAGCGACGATGTACGCGACAATGGGGGGCAACCGTAGCAGCAATACTCATTCGACGATCGATCGAGGCTAACCGAGCGAGACCGCGAAGATAGCGCGGAATACGCTAAAAAAGCTAAAACGGACAATAGGTAAGACTATCAAACGTTTATTCGAACTAATAATTCACTAGCGCCGTTTCTCTCATCGCTCGCATCTATTTTTAGACGAGATCGCGATCGGACGCCGAAACGCGACGCGGACGTTTCGGTCGCGCGACCGCTCAGAATCTTAGGAAGACGCTATCCATTGACCAAAACCGCGTATAAACATCTGGAAGTTAGCGTTAACGTTAGCCGACCCTCTTTCGTGGAAATCGTCCTCGGAGATTGTCACGGCAAGGAGATCTCGCTAACGCCGGATACGTGGAAGGAACTGCTCGATCTACGATCCACGCTTCTGTCGCACTTTCGCTCCAACGACCGCGACGAGGCGCGCCCTCCGGCGCCGATATACATCGGACAGTTGACACTACGATTCGGCAAACTCAACAATCTTCGAATACTCCGTCTCGAAACGCCCAAGGTTCGTCTGGCCGTATCGAAGAGCACTATCGTAACTATATTAAATCTGAAACTTTACGTCAACCGCATCGTTGCATCTTTAAGCGGTTTAACCACGCGCGTGGACAACAAGCTGACTCGTTTCCTCGACATCGCGGCAGGCGCTCGCGATACGGCGCTTATTCCCGCGACGATACGCGAGAGCGACAACTTCGACCGCAACGATCTGATCGATTGCGAGCTGCAGGCTTTGCTCTTCGGGGAATCGTGATACGCTTATCCGCGTACTCGTATTATCGTGTTATTAATATATTAAAAATATTGTAAAAGAAAACAATAAAAACACTTCTCCTCTTTCGCTAGAACGACGATGTCTCTTTATTCCACGACCTTTCGAAGATCCGCCGTTTCGCTAGAGCGATAAGCGCCCTCGTATCGCGAGCGTCCCTAAAGAATCGCGATAGCGGATCGCGCGCTAGAAGCGGCGCGCGTCCCTAAAGAACGAGTCGCACCAAAGTCGAATCGGGGAGGAACCGCAACTCACCCGATCGACCCGAGCGCCATCTCTCGAGCGCTCTCGGCGACTCGTACCCCGCTTCCCCCCTTGCCCTACGTACCCCCCGTTCTCCCCCCCCGCCCGATCTCCCCCCGCGGGCGCCAACAGACTGCTCGGACACATCTCTCTCTCTCTCTCTCTCTCTCTCTCTCTCTCTCTCTCTCTCTCTCTCTCTCTCTCTCTCTCTCTCTCTCTCCAACGGTACCTCTCTCTCGCACTCATCGCATAAGTGAGCCAGAACCAACCTTACTATTCTACTATACTTTAATTATGGAAAAGAATTTGTTGATATCTATAGTCAACAAAAAGATTTTGCAAAATAACTGATATTCGCGTTCTGTCGGTAATCCGGCATCCCCTTAATTGGAAGAATAATTACGTATTAATATTGAAACCAAGCTCACGATATATATTTATATAAAAAGAGAGAGAGAGAGAGAGATAGAGAGAAGATAGGAGGGAGAAAACGAAGGAATGTATGTGTGTGTGTGTGTGTGTGTGAGTGTGCGCGCGCGCGTGTGTGTGTGTGTAAGATTGATAGTTAATAATAATAAATACATAAATAGTTTATACCTGTATTTTGCATCACGCCGATTATTTTAATTTTGTCGCCTTTCGTGAAATTATATTCATTTTCGTCCAAATCCATTATATGTACTTCTAATTCAAAGTGTCCATCGGTTAAAGAACCACAACCAATTTTTTTATTTAAATTATTAATATAGATTGGTCCAAAATTCGATTTGATATAGCCTTCTAATACTATAAAATATATGTATATATATACAAAGTGTATTTTACAATTATTACACAATATTATTTATATTGCTTTCTATAGGAAAAATAAAGTCAAAAATATTAATATGATTTTGATTTAAAATTACAATAGTTTTTAAATTATAAAATTTTTCAATTAATCAATGAAATCTTGAGCAACTCACATGCTCATTGTTGTAATTATATTTATATGTATAATTATTTATATTCAAAAATATATTATTTGTTATTAATTTTCATAATTAATTTACATAAATATGAGTACAAAATAAAATGATATATGCGGTAAAAATCGATATCGAAAAGTAAAATTCAAAAACAAATAACAGATAAACTATTTATGTACTATTTCTACTATTTATTATTATTAACTGTCAATTTTATTAATTTTAAACTTTATATAATGTAATTTTTATATATGTGAATACTCACAAACGCATGCATACACAGACAGACAGACCGAGTGTATCTGTCGGTCTGTCTGTGTATTATTGTGTATTACATATAAACAATCTTCAACTATATTAGCGACAAAAACCGGAAGTTCTACAGAACATTTTCCCAAGCTAATCATCACGATTACCTTGAATTTTACGGGGACTTCTTCCCCCGTGGGATATTTCAAATGAAAAGAATTATCAAGAGGGATTCGCCGCTTAGGCATTCTAACAAAATTACTCCTAATAAGAGACACATCCGAACCCGTATTAATTTTAAAATTACACAACTGTTCATCAATAAACCCTTTAAAATTAAACAATTTCTTATTATTAGTGCCAGTATTATTGCTAACATTTTTACAATTACATAAATAACTCTGTAATTCTATTGGGGCTCCTTGTTCTCGCGTCGAACCTGCCCCGAACAGCTCGACAAAATTCAGTTTCTCCCTTTCTTTAGGAATGGACACTCCGCTCGAAAATGGCCTGAGCCTCCACATTGCCAACATTCTTTTACAAATGTTTTATTATTATTTGTGCCAGAACTTTTATAAAAATTTTTATATTGTTCCTGTTTCTTTTCTTTAGCTTTATCGCCAGAATTTCCAGAACTTCTTTTATTGTCAAATTTGTTAAAATTATTTCTATTCCCGAAATCAAAATTCCTTCCTCTAGCGATATTATGATTATTATTATTATTATTGCCAAAATTGAAATTATTATTCCGTCTTTCAAAATCACTTTCCTGTATAACTTTCACCGCCATGGCCCTTTGTATGGCCATTTTCAAGGAGGTGATTCCCTCCAACTGCAGAGTCCTTCTCACAAATCTATTAGACAACGCGGTAACAAACTGCGCGCAAGCAATTTTATCTCGAACTTCGTGCGTACATTCGGGATATGCTAACTGCGAAAGCCGTTCAATTTCAGAGCCCAAGGTAGCCTCATCTTTCCCCAACTTTTGCCTTCTGTTCGTAAATTGGGAATAATATGACTGTGACAAAAATCCTTCCCCAAACCGCAATTCTAATTTGGATTTCAATTCCGCGTAATCGAGATTCTCAATATTAACGACACACTCCAATACCGCACGCGCCTTTCCTCTAAGACATGATACGAGAGCGACGCTTTGAGCGACGCTTTTCGCAGCGTCACTCCACCTATTTGCTCGCGCGATTAACTCGAACTGTGAGAAGAACTCCCTTAGCGGAACAGTCCCGTCAAAAATATCCGGCTTTAATTTAAAGCCTAATTCCGTATTAATATTAATTGAATTACGCGCGTCTCTCTCAAAATTAGGCGTAACATTAGGCATAAAATTTCTGTTAATAGAGCGACTTAACTGGTTGTTATCATCCAGCAAACGAATCCTCTGCTCCATTCCACGTAACGCTTTGTCGCGTTGGCGCAGTTGTGCCTCAAATATAGCTCGCTGCTCATCGTGTTGGCGCAATTGCGTCTCAAAATCGGCTCGCTGCTGCAATCGCTCCTCGCGTAGCTCACGGATCTCACGCATCGCTGACTGAAGCGTAACCGTTTCCAATGATGGTCCCGATGTTGTAGCCGCCGTTGAAGTCAGACGACTCCTCTTTCTCGTCGTAACTCCTACCGTTGGCGAATTTTCCTGTTCCATCTCCATTTTTATAGACGAAAAAACACACAATTCTCCAGAAAATCATCCACTCCGTTGTATCCCGAACGAGCCTCCAAAATGTTGCGTCCGCGGATCGAAATCGATATAACTCGAATCCGCGTGACACAACCGACACTCGCGTACCGCAAGTAAATAATTAACACTCCTTTGAAAGAACGAAAGGAACTTTAATATAATAACACAGAACACTATTATACAAGGAACACAGAACAATAACGGTTATCGTAATCTCGAATACGTCCGCCCGGAATGGCATCCGTCGCGAGACTCTCAGATGGCCGATCTCTCTTCAGATGAACGCCGTTGTTTAACAACAACCCTTAGCAACGTTCTCCCGGAGACGGGTACAGCAGATTCAGGAATAACGGTCACAGACGACCCGCAGGGACGCAACACTATATATATATATATTGGGTTGAGTAAAAAGTCATTGCGTATTTTTTGTATGTTTTTCAGTCATTTATTTATATAAAAAACAAAGATCAATCAATGATATATTTTCCGTTTTGTTCGATGACCTTTTGCCATCTTTCGGTGAGTTTCATAATTCCCCGTTCGTAGAAGGACCTGTCTTTATTGGCGAAAAACTGAACAAGGTGCTGATTTACCGCCTTATCTGAATTTAACGTTATTCCACGCAAGGAGTTTTGAAGAGAGCGAAACAAGTAGAAGTCTGACGGCGCAAGATCAGGCGAGTATGCTGGGTGGGGCAACACATCCCATCCAAGCTCCAATAATTTTTGACGGGTCGCCAAAGATGTGTGTGGTCTCGCGTTGTCGTGATGGAACACAACTCCTTTACGATTGACGAGCTCCGGACGTTTCTGGATGACAGATTCGTTCAAACTGTCCAATTGCCGACAGTACACATCCGAATTGATTGTTCGGTTCCTTGGTAGGAGCTCAAAAAACACCACACCCTTCCAATCCCACCACACTGAGAGCATAACCTTCCTCTGATGAAGTTCTGCTTTTGAAGTCGTTTGAGGCGAATCATCACGTCGGGACCAAGACCGTTTGCGTTCCACATTGTTGTGAACAATCCACTTCTCATCACCAGATATTATTCGTTTCAAAAAAGGATCGTTTTCTTCACGTTTCATGAGCATATCGCAGATGTTTATACGCGCCGTCAAATGAACTTCTTTGAGTTCATGAGGAATCCAAATATCGAGCTTGCTTACGTATCCCAGCTTTTTTAGGTGGACGTGAACACTTTTTTGACTGATCTTCAATGCTTCTGCAATCTCTCGTGTCGTGTAACGTGGGTTTGACTTGATCAATGCCTTTATTTTGTCGTCATCAACCTCGGTGGGCCTTCCTGACCGAGGAGCATCTTTGAGATCAAAATCGCCAGCGCGGAATTTCTTGAACCAGTTTTGGCACTGACGTTCTTGTAGAGCATTGTCACCGTAAACTTTACGCAATTTTTCACAAGCTTGACGCGCGTTCTTCCCTTTACGAAAGTAAAACAGTAAAATATAGCGAAAATGCACAGATTGGTCTTCCATCTTCAACTTGTTATAAAATCTCCAAAACTCAACCAAATCGCTCAATTTTTTTTAGAATGAAGCTTAAATCGTCAGCTGTTAAACGATACATGATAAACATATGTGTGAATGACTCTAGTACTGCCAAAGCTGAACTAATGCCATCTGTTGCAAAAATACGCAATGACTTTTTACTCAACCCAATATATATTGTGTATATATATATATATATATATATATATATATATATATATATATTGTATATATATATATGTATATATATATAAATTATTAACTAGCTGCATTCAATTATATTAACACTATAAAATATATTGTATTAACAATGCATTCTTTGAAAATATATTGTCATGAATACAACAAGTGTGGATATATGTATATATACAAAATAGTTAAATACAGTAGAATGTACAAAATAGTAGGAATATCTAAAACACACATTTATCAGACTCTGAAAAAATTTTTTTCACTGTCTGATAAATGTATATTTACGGTAAAAGATTAAAAACGAAAGATATATATATATATTACATCTATGTTATATGGCATATATATACACATATACATCTACAGGGTGTTTCAGAACAACCTTCCATTCTTAAAATAACGTATTCCTGATACGATTCTAAGACGATTTTTCATTTACTAAAATTTGAATTGAAGCGTAAGTAGTGATACTAGGCCGGTTCTAACTCAGGTCCTCTGAGGGGCGAGGGGAAACCGGCGCGGGGGGGTATAACGTCACGAGGACGGGGGGGTATGACGTCACGGGGGGGGGTGACGTCACGGAGGGTATGACGTCACGGGGGGGTATGACGTCACGCGGGGGGACTGCGGCGGAACGGCTGGCGCAGGGTCCGCGGAGAGGGGGAGGGAAACCGCGGCGGAACGGTTGGCGCGGGGGCCGCGGAGAGGGGGAGGGACATCGCGGCGAAACGGGATGGCGCGGGGTCCGAGGGGAGGGGGAGGGTGCCGCGACGGAACGGTTGGCGCAGGGTCCGCGAAGAGGGGAAGGAGGATCGCGGCGGAACGGTAGGCGTGGCGTCCGTGGGGAGGGGGAGGGGGCCGCGGCGGAATGAATGGCGCGGGGTCCGCGGTGAGGGGGAGGGGGATCGCGTCCTAACCGATAGGCGAGGGGTCCGCGGAGTGGGGGGAGGGGGCTTGCGCGAAACCGATAGGTGAGGGGTCCGCGGGGAAGAGGGAACGCGAAGGTACGATGCCGCGAGTAGGTATTAGAGAGATAGCGCGAGGCGTCCGCAATGTGTAAGAGAAGGATAGCGCAAATGATATTCTATGGGCGTGGGAGAAGGATAGCGCGAGGCGTCCATATGAGCGTAAGACAAGGATAGCATTTGCATGCACGTGGGAAAAGGATGGCGCGGGCGTTCGCAATGTGTGGGAGAGGGATAGCGCGAGGCGTTCGCAATGTGTAGTTTTGCAGACTGTGCATGTCTATTACACCGTTTTTATTCATGCATAAAGAATGGGATAAATAATTAAATTCACAGATAATTAGTAAAATAACTTATTTATTACAAGCCTCGTGAAGAATATCATTTACAGCACATGTCAATAACTCGCAATCTATGAGCGATTCGCTGTTAAACATATCACTTTCATGTATAGTTTTTGTAGCGTCGCATACATTAGCGATATTATTCTGTTGTAAAACAGTTACAAATTGTTTGAATTTTTCATTTACAATATGTGTATTTTCGCATAACCAGTAATATATATGATCTATACATTTTTCAAAATCGAATAAATAGAATAGAGTTGGCGGTTTCATATATAAAGAATTATTTGATAATCCAATTTTTATAATATTCGAATCAGATATTTTAACCACTTCGAATGTCAAATCTCGAATCCGCAATGGGATTTCAGTCGATTGTAGAAGCCGTTCAATGTCCGCACGTTTCTGCATTAGCGATTTCCATGTTTCAAAAGGCAATATTATTTGATTTCCCCGATTATTGCCGAGAACCAATTCCACGCAAGATACAGCTCCAACGTTTATTCCAATGTCCAAATATTTGTACGACGTCGGGGTTAAGACGTATCGTCTTCCGAGTATACAAACCGCGCGACGAGGCTTGGATGAAATGCTAGGGAGTAAAAACAATATTATTTATATAAATATTTAAAAGGTGTAAAAAAATATTTATAAAGTATAAAAATATTTAAAAAGTATAAAAATTCTTCAAGTTAATTAAAACTTACTTGTTACATTTTTTCTTCTTACACAGTGAAGTTTCATCAGCATCTTGAATCGGAACGTAATAATTCATGCGGCTTCCTTCAGTGGGATACATTTTTATATGAACCTTTCGCACAAGTGGTCGATGCAATACTGAACGTATTGAACATATTTAAAATATGTATTAGCGTTGCAAAATTGCAATGTGGTGGGGATTATTGATGACGCGATATTTTTTTCAATTTTTCCATTCAAGCGCCGATATACGGCTGCTTCGCGATGACATCATCACCAGGTGTGAGATTTAGCCGAATGCACAAAAATGCAACGTAATATAAAATTTTCAAGCGCCGATGTGCGCCTGATTCGCAATGACATCACCCATAGATATCAGATTTCAAACGCGCGTGTCAAAACATGACAAAATCCTAAAATATAAGGATAATCCTCATGATTAAATTGCACTAACATTGGACAGCTGCATGTAATTTGAAACTTTTGCGATACACCTGGGATTTGACATCATCTCTAGACGACAAAATGCAATAATCGACATTAGCCAAAATGTACGTGACAAATCGCGAAATAAAGATTTAGATAGATACACATGATGGAAAGAAACATCGAGATAGAATATAAAATCGAGGTAAAGAGGCACACACTGTCAGTATTTTCGCAAAAAGCTGTTAATAAGCACATCGTGTTAGCAAAAATTTTTGGCATAAATTTAGAAAGATGGCGGAAAACAATGCCGAACGAAATCTACGCGAGCAATCTGTAAGGGTGAATTCGATAGAGGAGTACATTGCGTGGGAGCAACAATGCGACGAATATATCGAATCATTGGAAGAGCAAAGTCGAATCAAACGTCCACGATTATCGATTGGAATTCGACAATCGCTGATTGCCCGAATCGCACGACTCGAGGGATTGAAGCACTCGTTACGTACGCGTTTTGTACATGCAGGTGCAGGATGCAGCACGCGACAACACGCATTGATTTGGCGAGAGATCGATACGGCGTTCGAGAGCCGCATATTGACTGGTGCGGTTATAAATCATAATCACATCGAGCTTCGTCAATTTTTCGAGGATGCTAAAGACATTGTGCTCGAACACGTGCAAACCGTGCTGAAAAAACACTTTAATGTGAAAATTAATACAGTGTTCAATGGTGAATTTGTGACGGGTGATAAACGCGCAAATAAAAGTATCAATACGAGAAACTATGAACTCTTTCGCACATCCGATTTACGCGAATGGTACGAGCGGCGCGTTGTCGAGCCCACTCTAGCATTGCTCGGAGAATTTCAGGAACGCGATAGCGGGTGGGCATTATCGCGAATACTCGATTTAAATGTAAATATAAATAAATATAATCCATGGCGTGCGGGGTGCCACATTAAATTACCGCGAGAAATAACGATGAAGAGAGCGGTAATCAACGCGTTCAATCTAATGACAATGCGTGTTTCGCGTGGTCTGTGGTCGCCGCTCTATATTCAGCCGAAAGAAACGCGGATCGGGAATCTTCGTACCCGCATTACACAACAGTGCTGAATCTCCAGGACATTGAGTTTCCAGTGACTGTGAACCAAATTAAAAAATTCGTACTTGCCAACAATATCTCGATCAATGTATATAGTATCGAGGAAAAGAACATTGTCCCGATACATCTGAGTGAGCTGAAAAAGACAAACACGTCAACCTGTTGTACGTGGAAGACAACAACGTTGGACATTTCGCGTGGATCAAGAATCTATCCCGCCTCGTGAGCTCGCAATTGAGCAAAAAAGAACACAAGAAATATATCTGGGATCGGTACGTATATATTTAATAAATTATATTACAGAAATCCTTGAACAAAAATTAAAAATTATTTCTTTTACAAATGTTTGCACTACTTTGGCTCGAACGACAAGTTACAATCACATACGGTGGACTGTCGAGAGATGAACGAGTGCGCTATCCGATTACCGAGCGATAAGGACAAGTGGCTCGCGTTCAATAACTATAATCGGAAAGAGCGGCTTCCTTTCGTCGTGTACGCCGATCTGGAGTGCGTTTTAGAAAAGACGGAGAAAGAGAGAAACTATCAACATCATAAAGTATTTAGAATAGCATATTATGTACATTGTTCGTACGATAATTCGTTATCCGCGTATCATTCCCGTCGCGATATAGATTCCATATCATGGTTCGTCGAAGAACTAAAAAATTTAACGCAACGTGTAAAAATTATTTTATCAGCTAATGTCCCCATGATAAATTTAACATCTGATGAATGTGAAAATTTTCATAGCGCGACACAATGTCACATTTGCGAGAAACTATTCGTACAAGACGATACACGCGTACGCGATCATTGCCATCTGACCGGGCGATACAGAGGTCCCGCGCATTCAAATTGCAATTTAAATTATAAAGATTCTTTTTGCATTCCAATAGTTTTTCATAATTTATCCGGTTACGATGCGCACTTCATTATCAAGGAAATAGCTACAGCGTTCGAAAGGGGAATCAAGTTACTTCCGATAACAAAGGAAAAATATATATCATTTACGAAAAATGTTAAACTTACCGAAAAGAAATCGAAAAATAATATTAATTTGCGACAGGTTGCAAGATACATGTTTACCACCGCGCGAATCATTTTACAGTTCCTTGACCGGTGACACGATATCCGAGAGCGATTACGCGTACGCCGGGAACGTGTGGAAGCGGTTTTCCATTTGAACGCTGGGCGAATATAGCGACTTGTATCTCAAAATTGATGTCTTGTTATTAGCAGATATTTTTGAAAATTTCCGCGAGAGTTGTATTAAAAGTTATGGGCTCGACCCCGCGTATTACTATACTCTTCCCGGATACACGTGGGACGCCATGTTGAAGCATACCAATATTACATTCGAATTACTTACGGATATAGACATGGTTTTATTTATCGAACGCGGAATACGCGGCGGTTTGAGTCAATGTTCCAACAGATACGCACATGCTAATAACAAGTATATGCAGTCGTACGACCCATCGAAACCTTCAACGTATCTCACGTACTTTGATGTAAATAATTTGTACGGATGGGCAATGTGTCAACCCTTGCCCTATGAAGATTTTCGATGGGTCGACGACGTATCCGATTTTGATACATCATCGATCGCGCTCGATTCGCCTATAGGCTACATCCTTGAAGTCGATCTCGAGTATCCGCAACGTGTTCGCGATGCGCACACTGACCTATCGTTTTGCCCGACACGCGACAAACCACCTGGTAAGCGGCAGGATAAGCTGCTCGCAACCTTATACGATAAGAAGCGTTACGTAATACATTACCGCAACCTGCAGTAATGCACGCGACACGGACTTCGCGTTACAAAAATACATCGAATATTACAGTTTTCGCAATCTCCATGGCTTCGCAGTTATATCGAACTCAATACACAATTCCAAACACTCGCGAAAAATGATTTTGAAAAAAATTTATATAAATTAATGAATAATGCGGTATTTGGCAAAACGATGGAAAATGTGCGCAATCACGTTAATATTAAGCTCGTGACATATTGGGATGGAAGATATAGCGCAGAGGCCATGATCGCAAAACCAAATTTTCATAGTAGAAGCGTGTTTTCGGAGAATCTGATCGCCGTTGAATTGCGCAATCTCGAGGTGAAATTTAATAAACCAATCTACGTGGGTATGTGTATAATCGACATATCTAAGACATGTTTGTACGAATTTCACCACGATTATATGATACAGTATCGAGAGAAATGTAAAGTCATGTACACCGACACCAACAGTCACATATATCACATCGAGTGTAAAGATGTATATGAGAATATAAAGCGCAACGTCGACAGATTCGATACCAGCGATTATGCGGTGGACAATGTGTACGGTATACCGCTCGCGAATAAAAAGATACCGGGTTTAATGAAGGATGAAAATAATGGCGTCATCATGACCGAATTCGTCGGGCTTAGGGCAAAAATATACGCGTTGCGAGTAGATGGTAAGAAAGACACAAAAAAGGTAAAAGGCGTCAAAAATAACGTCGTCGCGAGAACGATAACGTTCAACGATTACACACGGTGTTTGAACGAAGAGATTGAAATGACGCGTCAGCAGTCTTGTATAAGATCTAAATTACACGAAGTATGCACTATTCGCGAGACAAAAATTGCTCTAACTCCGTATGATGACAAGCGGTATATCGTACCCGAAACCACCGACACGCTACCGTGGGGACATTACAAAATACCGTTGTAAATAAAAATCATGTATATTTATTGTAAATAAAAAATTACGTATATTTATTGTAAATTAAAATTATATGTATATTTATTGTAAATTATATGTATATTTTATAAAGAGTACAATTTTGTTTATATATTTGTAAAATATCTTTAATATTATGTATTATTGTTAACATATTTATAATATATTATTTTTATGTATCCAAGAATTGTGCGTTGCATCAAATCCCAGCCATTTCACATAAACCTCGTCGCCCTTTTTGCGTATTACCTTTTCCGCGAGATGTATGTCGGGATTGGCAACGCATTGTAACTCGTATTCGTAAAATCCGCCGGCGGCGGGATTTCCGCGCGAATCTTTGAGTACATAGGTCACGGGATTAGTTTTCTGCACTTTAACGATCTTAAACATTTCGGTCGACCAATTTGGCGTGTAACCTTTGTCAAAAATGGTCTTGAATTTACTCACGCGTACCGGATCGCTTACTTTGAATCTTGCCGGTGCCGCAATCTTTACGTTGTTGTATATCGTATTTAAAAGTTTATCGGCGATCGCGGGGGTAACATCGATAGGTCTCATGCCGATAGTGCGATGTTTTCGCGCATTGTACTCTCTAACGAGCCGGGACAACGCGTCGATCCACTTGTAATTTCCATTAAACGTAAACATTTTCCACATATTGCTCTTTAACGTTCGGTTGAATCGTTCCACGACCGAGGCTTTCATGATAGAGTACGTCGAATAATGATTAATGCTGTGTTTCTTCACGAGTTTCTGTACACTTGCGTTGTAAAATTCTTTTCCTCTGTCGGTTTGAAAATTTTTCGGACATCTTCCATCGTCTCGAATTATCTTTGCGATAGCATCAACCGTCTCGTTTCCACTCTTACTCTTGAGCGGTACAGCCCACGCATACTTGCTCAACACATCGATAACTGTGAGTATGTAGTTGTAGCCTTTGTTGAATCGTGCATATGGACGCATCTCGACCACGGCCGCCTGCCACAGATCGTCGTATCCGCGTACTATGACACGTCTACGTGGGAAATTTTTTCTCGCTGGAGCATGCAATTCTTCCACGAGCAGCTGTTTTTCAGAGGTCTTTTGCGACATATTTGATCGAGGCATAATTTGCAATAATGAGATAATTCCTCCACATATATTCTTTATATATCTTTCTTCTCCTGCGCTGAATTAGATGTAGCCTGCGCGTGAGTTGCATACCGAAGCATTTTCTGCATCTCATCCATCATTATTTGCAGCGTTTGCACATTCGTCTCGAGCGTGATTATTTTTTTCTCAAGTTCTTCCTGTCTGTCTTCCAAAAGCTTGACACGTATTTCCACGTACTGTTTGTTTGCTGCATCAGTATCATCTTCCTACGCGTCGTATCTTGCGCGACCTTGCGTCAAAACCGGAGGCTGTCTGACACAGAGCATTATCGCGCACATAATTTCTTAGTAATTCCATTGATAGTATGAGTTGTTTGGTGTTCCCAACGATAATCCAAATTTATTAATCGACATTTCGATACAAACAATAATGACAGACTGACTCGTTTTGCCGACGCATAGATTAATTTATAATAAGGCCAGCTTCGTAAAGTTCCTCGATAATTGATAATATTTCATTGTCGTGGGCATTGTTACCGGCTTGACGCGAAGCTTCCAGCAATCGCAAGCGATCAACCAACTCGTTGGGATCATTCCAATGTACGTAACCGATCTTATTATCGTTTAACGTCATAGCGCGAGGTATGTTTATACCTCTTCCAGCTTTTTTAATAGAGATTAATGGTGCTATTATATTTTTATACTTGTATCCCTTGTTACTTAACACTGGATTACGCATATCATTGCCACGTCTATGCGCATTTGTCGCCAGTAATATATTTTTGTATTTAATTTTATCATCGTCATTGTATACGTCACTGTCGGGTATTCTCTTGAAAATCAACTCATAGAGACCTGGTGTTCCCACGTATCTTATTCCACCGATAATTATATTGTCATCTTTAGCCACATCAAAAATTTTATCACCAATCATCATTCCTTCGTTGCAAAATTTAACACCGTAAACATAATTCATACTGTTATTTTTATCTTGACTCAGAATAGCTCCAACATATTTTTGCTCTAGTGGACCCAGATGTGTGCGCAATGTATTTTGACCCTCGGACGTTTGTAGCAGATGTTGAACCGATGTCACAAGCGTTTCAGGCGTGGTTTCGAAAATTTCTTCCACATACGGAGACGATCTTTCGTGCAATATTCAACTCGATTGTACATCATTTATCGGAGTAGAAGTAACCACATTCGATAATTGTTTCATTCGCTTACGTTTCGATTGATTTGGAGTAGAAGTTATTAGCGAATCGTTCAATGATATATTTGACCTTGTTCGCTTTGTTCCAGACTCTTTTTTCAGATGCTTGTCTTCAACCATACTCGATGGTTCGATTTTCGCTTCATTAGATTCCACATTGATTGTATTTTCGACAAGTTGTTTTAGAAGTTCCATAATTGGTTTAAAGTGCCTCTCCAATGCGACGTCTTCCTCCATTTGACCGGTTTTTAAAGAACGATATTTTTTGCGGATTGATTCGCTCGTTTTTACAATCTCTCTCGCAATCTTCTCACAATCGTCACTGTCAATCGTCGTCGTCATGTTGCGCTCGGACGAAAATTTTTAGACGATGCTCGATCGATGTATCGATAGCGACTAATCACTTTACGGTATTGCAAAATCGTTAAATCTTTTTCGATATCGTCCATTAGTCTGTAAACTGTCTTTATCAATCACTACAAATCCATACTTGTGTTGCCAGCATTTCTGACAGAATGCGCGAAAATCGCCGTAAGACATGTCAGTATTTACATGATCGATGTATACATGTTTCAAGTTTGTACCATCTTGTTTAAATAAAATCAGTAAATTTGCATTGTCCCGTATAAGATGCTTGGATATCTTGGCATACGTTTGACAAAGATAGAAACAGTCGACGCTCGAGTGTCGATCCATTGCATAGTACTCTCTTATCGTATCTTGTTTATCGCACGCCACGTCGTCAAAGATAAAAATGGAATTCGGAAGCGCTTCGCTCGGTGGAATAACATCACTATTATTAGAGAATGTAAAATAACCAATTTCATCGATCGATAATAGCAAATTTTCCAAGTATCGATATTTCGGTTGTTGAAGCGATTTCGAATATACGTACACATTCTCGAAATGTACACTGTGTGGACTTTCTATCAAACTTATCAACACGTTAGTCTTACTGCAATTCGAAGGACCGCAAATGATACCGCGTATAGTAGTTGGCAGCATGTTTCCATGCTTGCGTATTTCTTTCTCGAACATTACTCGTGTTTTATCGTCAAAATTTATCACTTTGATTATCGTCGTTTGTCGCGCGAACTGCATGTTTGCTCTCGCGAATCTCAAATCAGATTTTGGAAAATGAGTCATCGGAGCCCTATTTATAGAGGCGCACCGAATCGAAACCGCTCAGTCTCAAAAATGTTTCTTCTTCTATCGGTTGACAGCGATATTCTCGAGCTTACCACCGAGCAGTTACAGATTATCTCCAAGATTGTTTTACTGCGAGACTTTGGTAGCTACGTGGAACAATTGTGGGACAAGCTTCCCGAACATATAAAAGCTGACTCAGAGGTTCAACAGTATCGTCGATGAACGCGACATTATAATTTGTCGTGGTAGCAAACACATTTCGACGGTCCAACACTTTTAATAAAAAATTGTGACAAATGTCAGCAAAAATTAGCGGTAGCGGTTTGTTAAATCGTGCGATAAACGCACTTCCTATCGAATTACATATTCCAGGCTATTAGTTTTGCGGACCGGGAACTCATTTAGAAACACGATTGGCTAGAGGCGATCGAGGTATCAATCCATTGGATGCCGCGTGTCGCGAGCACGACATAGTTTATTCCCGAAGCAACGATCTCGGTCAACGACACGTTGCGGATATAATACTCGCCACGAAAGCGCGAACGCGTATGACCGCGAGAGATTCGACTCTTGGCGAAAGAGCAGCCGCTACAGCTGTTTGGGCGGCTATGAAGGCAAAGACAAAATTCGGTATGGGGCTGAAAACAAAAAAATCATCGATGTAGAAAAAGACTTTGAAAAAACGAATACTTCCTATAGCGAAGCGCGGTGGTATCTTACCAATTTTACCATTATTGGGAGTTCTCGGTTCGTTGGCTGGCGGAGCAGCGGGAATCGCGAAGGCGGTGAACGATAGCAAGGCGACGCAACGTCAGCTCGAAGAAATGCAGCGTCATAATCGCGCCATGGAAGGTCACGGACTTTATCTCGCTCCATACAAGCGTGGACGAGGGTTCTCAACAGCAGCCAAGAAAAAAAATGTCAAAATAAAAATGCCTGCCGGTGTAACAACCAATGTACAATTGGAACAGCTTGCAAGACGTATGCGTATACAATTTTTTAGAGGTGTTTTCATGCGCAATAATTTACCGATAAACGGTGTACGACGAAATGAGAGCGGTATCGTCAATTTGGATGACGTCGATGGTTCCGGTACTCATTGGGTTGCGTATGCAAAGAGGGGAGATCGTGTAGTATATTTCGATAGTTTTGGAAATCTGCGACCGCCCAAGGAATTAGTGCGATATTTTGGACAGAATGTTGCAAATATAGAATACAATCACACGGCCTATCAAAATTATAATCAAAGTATTTGTGGACAATTGTGTCTTGGATTTCTTCAAACGGTCGATGATCGATATGAATTTAAAGCCTGACAATTCACCGTCGCGACTCAGTATTCGTTTGACAGTGTGGTGGTTATCGATTTACACACGTTGCGTATAACAGTAACAATACTTTATTTGTACTTTAATACACGAATCGAAGTAGGATATATTCTTTGGTATTTATGCGATACTACGCCGGACAAGACGCGCGAGGATCCGTGTAGTACCCTGTCTCGGAGAAGAAGAAGAAGAAGAAAAGCTCACTAGAGTCGTCTCTCGCGTTCTCTCCGGAATCGGGCGGAGGTGTCGCCTCCATGTGGCGCTAGTGATTATCCCTAGGGGCCATAAGGTCTCACCACATCACTCCCCCCCCCCCGAGTGTTTTGCTGCACGCGAGTAAATTGCACGTGTTTTTCCGGTTTACCGGAGTGGACGGGTTCTTCGAGTGATATGTCTTCTGTGGTAGGTAATGGAGAGCCGTCTGGTGGTAGGTGTGCCGGTTTTATCTTTCAGTGGATATGTTGACGTCTCTGCCGTTGATCCGTACGGTGAATACTCTGTCGTCGATTTTTTTGATCACCTCGTGTGGTCCTGAGTATGCGGCCTTTTTACAGTGTCATCTCGGACGAAAACGTGGGATGATTCCATCAGTTGTCGGTGCACGAAGGATGTGCGTTTCCCATGATGGGCCGTGGGTTGTGGCCTGATTAGACGCATGCGGTTACGGAGTTCCTGTACAAAAATATCTGGTTCTTGTGTAAAGGTTCCGTTTTCGAAAAACTCACCGGGAAGTTTTAATGGAGTGCCGTAGACCAGCTGTTGAACATTTAAGGTCCTCCTTGTAGCATGTGCGGAGGCCGAGAAGGACGTCTGGTAGTAGGTCCACCCATCTGTGGCTGTGTTCCTTGCAGGTGGTTGCAGTCTTCAAGGATCTGTGCCATCTCTCTACCAGCCCGTTTGATGCGGGGTGGTAAGGAGATGTTCGCGTTTTGTTTGCTCCTAAGTATTTAGTAAGGGCCTGGAAAATGGCAGATTCAAATTGTCGGCCCTGATCTGTGGTTATAATGGCCGGTGTTCCGTAACGTGCTACCCAGTTATTGTGAAAAGCTTTAGCAACGGTGTCCGCAGTGATTTCCTTTAAAGGGATAGCTTCGAGCCATTTGGAAAACCTGTCGATCATAGTGAGGCAGCATTTATAACCTCTTACCTCTGGTAGAGGTCCGACAATGTCTAGGTGTATCTGGTAAAAACGTTGATCTGGTGTAGGAATTTTCTTGGGTATGTTTCTTGTGTGGCGCTGGATTTTAGTACGCTGGCACGGGAGGCAGGTTCGAGTCCAGTGTGTTATGTCTTTGTTGATCCCGGGCCACACGAACTTTTGCCTAATTTGGTGGCTTGTCGATCTTGCGCTTGGGTGTGATAAACCGTGTACGACGTCGAAAACTCTTTTCCTTAGAGTCTTGGGGACGTAAGGGCGGATGGTGCCTCTAGAACAATCGCAGAACAGGGGTGACGTAGATCCAAGTAAGTTTAACTCTTGTAGCTGCAATGTTGTGTTTCCTTCTAATATGGTGCGGAGTTCGTCGTCGTTGCTCTGTTCGGTGGCTAATTCTTCTGTCGTCACGATGACCGGAGTTTCAATTGCGTCTATACGAGATAATGTGTCCGCGACTGCGTTTTTCTCACCTGGGACATGTTTAATGTTGGTTGTAAACTGTGCAATCAAGTCCAGCTGTCTCGCTTGTCGTGGTGAAGCTTTCTCAGGACGTTGTTGGAACGCATAGGTTAAAGGTTTGTGATCAGTTTCTACTAATATTTCGTAACTTTGTATTACATCCTTGAAGTATTTAATAGCTTCATAAATTGCTAAAAGCTCTCTATCGTAAGCACTATATTTCTTTTGCGCGGGACTCAGTTTCTTAGAGAAGAATGCTACGGGTCGGCTTTGGTGGTTGTTAACTTGTTCCAAAACTGCTTCTAAAGCTGTATCCGAGGCGTCGGTCTTCAGTATAAATGGTGTAAGTTCAGAAGGATGTGCTAAAAGTGTAGCCTGTGCAAGTTCTTCCTTGCATTGTTCGAAAGCAGTTATAGCCTCAGGTGTCCATGGGACCGCTCGCTTGTCATTCTTCTTGCTATCCTTTAAAAATTCATTGAGCGGTGCCTGGTGTTTGGCTGCATTTTTGAGGTGGCGGCGGTAGTAATTGATTACTCCTAGGAATCTGCGGAGTTGGATTATCGTTTCAGGCTTTTGGTAATTTAAAATCGTGCTTACCCGTTTGGATGATGGCCTGGTGCCGCCTCCGGTGATCTCATGACTTAAAAATTCTATCCGTTCCTTGCCAAAAACGCATTTCGCTGGATTGACTGTTATTCTAGCTTTTTGTAGACGTTTAAAAACGATTCGGAGGTATTGTAGATGTTCCTCCTTTGACGTCGGAACGACCAATATATCGTCTATATAGCAAAAACAGAATTCAAGGTCTTTTAGGATGCTGTTCATCAGGCGTTGGAAAGTCTGGGCGGCATTTCTCAGTCCGAAAGGCATTGCTATAAATTCGAATAACCCAAACGGCGTGGTAACGGCAGTTTTTGGGATATCTGGTTCGTGGATGGGTATCTGATAATAAGCTTTTGTTAGGTCTATCGTACTGAAAATGTTAGTTCCATGGAGATTGGTGACGAAATCGTGTATGTGCGGCAATGGGTACCGGTCTGGGATCATCATAGCATTTAAACCGCGATAATCGCCGCACGGTCTCCAAATTCCAGGTTGCTTTTTGGGTGCCATATGTAAAGCTGATGCCCATGGACTACGAGATGGTCGGCAAACTCCGGCTTCCACCAATTGCGCGAATTCAGCCTTCGCTATTCTAAGTTTGTCTGCCGGTAATCTGCGTGGGCGGCACGAGACGGGGGGTCCTTGTGTCTCAATGTAATGGAAAACTCCGTGGGCCGGTGTGGGCGATGCTTGTAATGGTTGGGTGATGCCAGGGAATTCAGCCACAAGGTGATGATATTCATCGGCCGGGTCCAGTGTCATCGTGGAAATATGCGCTATCTCTTTACTAAAACCGGGTGTGGTTAATTTGGTGACTTTATCAATTAGTTGTTTACCTGGTAAGTCAACAATAAGTCCTTGGTGTTTTGAGATCTGCTCCGATGACAGGTCGCGTCACGTCTGCTAGCGTAAAAAACCACTTAATTGGACGGCGCAAGCCTAGATTTAGCGTCAGTTGTTTCTCGCCATAGGTCTTGATGCGTTCTCCGTTTGCCGCAAAAAGGAGCATCTGTAGGTGTTGGCAGCTTGGGAAGGTATTTGGCTGGTAGAAAAGATATGTCGGCGCCTGTGTCAATTAAGAATGTTCATCCAGTAGTGCAGTCGGTGACATGAAGCCTGGATGATGTATGACGTCCGGCGGACAGGGCTTCTACTGGCGCCGGTCTTGCTTGTTTTCCGACTCTTCAGTTGGTCGATAGGAACATGGTGTGGTGCATTTGCGTGCTTTATCGGCGAATCGTCTGTGGTAATAGCACATACTTGGATTTGACGGAGTTCTTGAGCGCGACCTGTAGCCGGGTCTGGTTCGGGATCTGCTACGGCTTCTGTGGTTTCTGGAACCGTTTCGACTCATTTCATCTATGTGTAGGGTAAGTTCGCTCATCTGTTTGGCAAGTTGGCTAACAGGGTCTTCCTGACTAGCTTGCGAGACCGTGACTGCCTGTATTTCCTGCGTAGTGGGGTGTTCCCATAACTTATCAGCGCATTACTTATTATTAACAGGCTTTTACTACGACGCGGTTAGAACTAACGGACTTATGGCTAACGGTCTTAAGGCTATGACGCGATATCTACAGGTGGCTTATTACTACGGTTAGGCTAGGTAGGTGGGTATTGCCGACAGGCCCGAGTGTCACGTCGGGTCCGGCCTTGGCAACAGAAACCGGCGAAACCCGGTAGGGCTGAGCGAAACCTCAGCCCGGGTAGGTGCTAGGAGCCGGCGAAACCCGACAGGGCTAAGAGAAACCTTAGCCCGAGGAGCGGTGACAGGAGTCGGCGAAACCTGACAGGGCTAAGAGAAACCTTAGCCCGAGGAGCGGTGACAGGAGCCGGCGAAACCCGACAGAGCTAAGAGAAACCTTAGCCCGAGGAGCGGTGACAGGAGCCGGCGAAACCCGACAGGGCTAAGAGAAACCTTAGCCCGAGGACGTAGTAGGTACTGGTCAGGTCGGTGTCGGGAGCTGGATGTCGGGATAGGATCTGGTCCCGATGCCTCGGCCGGCCGGGCTTATATACCCGGCCGGGGCCTCCCACTATACTGTCGGCCCGGGAGTGGAGTCGATTCCGCGTGGGGACCGTGAGCGAGATAAGGCGAGTCGAGAGCGAGAGCGCATGCCCAGCGAGATAGCGCGCCTAGTGTGAGCGGGATAGTGCGTGTGGCATGCGTGCGAGCGAGAGAGCGTGCGCGGTGGTTGTGCGCGCGGGATAGGTAGAGTAGGGTAGAGTAAGCGAGGCAGATATGTTATGGTATGTACATATATATATTTCGCCGTAGTAACGGCCCTGTCGTTACACTTTAATACACGAATCGAAGTAGGATATATTCTTTGGTATTTAAGCGATACTACGCCGGACAAGACGCGCGAGGATCCGTGTAGTACCCTGTCTCGGAGAAGAAGAAGAAGAAGAAAAGCTCACTAGAGTCGTCTCTCGCGTTCTCTCCGGAATCGGGCGGAGGTGTCGCCTCCATGTGGCGCTAGTGATTATCCCTAGGGGCCATAACGTCTCGCCACAACAGTTTTCCAGCATGTCACTCACACTTACGTTGACCGGCAAGAGTAGCGCGCTTGCTGTAAGCTACTTTCCGGCTATAGATTTAAACGATGGCGATTACGAGCTTGGTTTAACGGACTTTGAAACGTATCATACGATATCGAACGTGAATTCTTGGAATAATAAATTTTATTTTGATAACGACGATAAGGAAATTACGATTCCCGAGGGATCGTACAAATTACACGCTATAAACAAATATCTCCGACATGCAATTTTACGACATCGACGCGTAGTTGATTCCAACGATATTGTTGATGGCGAAGAACACTATGAATATCCAATAACGCTTCGCGCTAATCATAATACGTTAAAAAGTGAAATCAAATGTATCTATAGAATAAATTTTAGTAAACCGGGCAACGTTGGATCGTTGTTGGGATTCTCGTCGAATCGTATATTGCAGCCTCGGAAATGGCACGAATCGGATGTACCGATAAATATTATTCGTACAGAATGCAGCGTAACCACTGGCGCGTACAGCAATGACAAGCGCGTACACACGATACATGAATTTTCACCGAGCGTGCCGCTAGGATATAAAATATCGGAAACGCCAGCACAGATCATTTATCTACCGATCGTCGCACGGAGCATTACTGATTTAACGATACGCATTGTTGATCAAGAAGGACATTTGGTTGATTTTCGAGGAGAGGAAATTACCGTAAGATTGCATATACGGCGGCGCCAAAAATAAAGCGTTTGACAAATGAAATGCTTGTGTTGAACGGAAGTACGGAGCACGCGAGAGATAATATCTTTGCGAGGGACAATATTTTTGCGAGAAGGCGAGTGACTGCTGTATCGGGTGACAATAATCAGATATCAGGTTACGCTAAAAAGAAGCTCAGCGCGTTGAATCGCGAGTTTTTAAAATCATTGTGATTCGTCGTACGAAATACTTAACAATATGATTGACATCTTGAATATCGGAGGTGAGCCGATCTTTGACGACCGTATCATCAAGATTGAGACTCATACGTACAATCCATACGCCAAAACAACGCTTGGATATAGCGACGAGATACGGATACCGATACAACATCAAGATTTGTACACGTTACCATGTGAAAGTTTTCTATACGTCGAAGGAATGTTGATGGTGCGTGAAGTAGCTGAAGAGTGAAGAGTGGTATTGGGAAACAATTGTGTCGCGTTTATGTTTGATGAACTTCGATATGAACTCGACGGTGTTGAGATTGATCGCAACAGAAACGTTGGAATAACTTACTACACGATTAAAAACTATATCTCTCTAACAACCGAGAAAAGTAAAATCTTGGGGAATGCTGCGTGGAATATGTCACATAATGCTGTTGAATCTTACTTCAATTTTTGCGTGCCCCTAAATATACTATTGAGTTTTTGCGAAGATTATAAGCGAATTGTGATCAACGCTCGTCACAAATTAATTCTGATCCGTTCGCGCAACGACAACAATTGCATATTTGGACATGCTTCGGCTGAAGCTGATATCGAATTATTCAAGATACGCGTATTCAAGATGGCGTATGTAATATTGAGCGAGATTAATAAACTATCCTTGCTGCGCGCGTTGGAAAGTGGGCGATACTTGAATATCAGTTTTCGCTCTTGGGATCTATATGAATTTCCTCTATTGCATAATACGACCAAGCATTCGTGGACCGTGAAAGCCGCCTCGCAGCTGGAGAATCCGCGATACGTGATCTTTGCGCTGCAGACTGGTAGAAAAAATGCTGTGTCAAAAGATATTACTACCTTCGACGACTGCAAATTGACCAACGTTAAACTCTATCTAAACTCGGAATTTTATCCCTACGATAATTTGAATTTAGATTTCGATAAAAATAGATTCGCCCTCTTGTTCGATATGTACTCTCGTTTTCGCAAATCTTATTACGGATGTGATAATGATGATGTGCTATTAAACATTTCAAAATTTCTATATTGCGGTCCTCTCGCGATTATCGATTGCTCGTGACAAAACGAGTCTGTCAAAAAATCCACCGTGGACGTGAGATTAGAGTTTGAGTGCAAGGAGGATATACCGACAAATACTACCGCCTATTGTCTCATCTTGCACGATCGCGTTGTCGAATATTGCCCATTGACCAACGTAGTTCGTAAAATTACCTAAATCAGCAAATATCCCCTCCAATGTCAAAATATAAAAAAATTGAGATTTTGACGATCGGCAACAGTTGTACATCGTTCTTGCAATTGTATGGTAATATTATCAGCATGATCGCGCCAACGTTTGTGGATCTGCAGGGATTCATTATCGGGAGAAACTTTGTCGTGAAGGAAGTAGCGATATTGAGAAATGGATCTGTTCTCTCTCATTACTTTTTTGCAAGTCCCGTACCATGGCGTGCGCTTACAAAATCTGAGAGATGCCAAGCTTCATGGCTAATCGGACATCACCATGGACTTCAATGGGAGGATGGAAACGTTCCATATAGCTTCGCTAGGCGTTTGATTACGAGAGCTGTGATGGGCGCGATGGAAAAGGAAGATGGAACATCTCCTGTGTACGTTAAAGGATGCGAAAAACGAGAATGGCTGGTCGATATACTTGACGATGATGCGAGAAACGACGTTATTATTGAGACCTTGGATGCGGACTATGAAGATATCACTTCGTTAAATAAGCTAGATGTTACTAATACTATGCGCTGTGAAAAACATTTGAAAAATTGCGCTTTACAAAATGTATTTAAAATATTCAATTGGTGGACGATTCATCATAAAGATTTACCCAAACATTATTTAGAATAAACTATTGTTAAAATATATTTTATTCTCTTTTATTCTTCCCTTTTCCTCTTTCATATCCCAGTACGCGAGTATTAAATTTCAGTACGTGACGTTAGATAGCGGCGTCAGCTAGCTAATTAAAATATAGATGTTACATTTCAGTACATGACTTTAATATTTGAATGGTGTATAAATAATTGTTTTGTCGTTTAATTGTCGTTCGTTAGCCGTTCAATAGTCGTTTATAGCCATTCGATTGCCGTTCGATAGCCGTTCGATAACCGTTCAAAACCGTTCGATAGCCGTTCAATAGTCGTTTAAAGCCGTTCAATGGCCGTTCGATAGTCGTTCGATAACCGTTCAAAGCCGTTAGATAGCCGTTCAAAGCCGTTCAAAGTTGTTCAATAGTCGTTCAAAGCTGTTCAATAGCCATTCAATAGCCGTTCGTAGCCGTTCGATAGCCGTTCGATAGTCATTCAAAGCCGTTCAAAAGCCGTTCGATAGCTGTTCGATAGCCGTTCGATAGTTGTTCAAAGCCGTTCAAAACCATTCAAAGCCGTTCGATAGGAGTGGCCTTCACTTGGACACAGTACAATTGGACACGGTGCAAATGGACACGTTACAAATGGACACGAGATTGTGCACACGGTTCAATTGGACACAATGCATTTGGACACAGTAATTTTGGATACAGTAGCTTTTGGACACATAAGAAAATACGCATCGTTTACTTGGAGACCGCTCAATTGGACACTGTTCATTTGGACACCGTTCGTTTGGACACAGAAAGATGCGCACCGTTAATTTGGACACCGTTCGTTTGGACACCGTTATTTGCCCACCGTTCGTTTGGACACCGTTCATTTGCCCACCGTTCGTTTGGACACCGTTCATTTGCCCACTGTTCGTTTGGACACCGTTCATTTGCCCACCGTTCGTTTAGACACCGTTCATTTGTACACAGAAACATGCGCACTGTTTGTTTGAATATGTAACAGATGGAGAGAAATAAAAATCATTTTGGGAAAATATAATCAGTATTCTTATAACACTTTATACTGGTAAATCTATGTAAAATATGAAATCGTGAAAAGGAGATACATTTGAAGGTTATAATATCTGTCAAAATAAAATATATTCATACTTATATATCTCTGATACTGATGTCATTAATTTTACATTGCTTTTAGCACTTTGTTTAGCCTTTCGCATATTTGGATGTCATGCATGGATACAGTGGGTTCCGCCCCCCCTGCGGGGGGGCTCCACTTCCGGAAGATATAACCTAACCCAAACCTATTTCTTATTTAAAACAAAAATTTGGTGTGGATTACGTCGTATAACTTAAATCAAATTTTGGTGTCCAAACGAACGGTGTCCAAACGAACGGTGGGCAAATGAACGGTGTCCAAACGGACAGTGGGCAAATGAACGGTGTCCAAACGAACAGTGGGCAAATGAACGGTGTCCAAACGAACGGTGGGCAAATAACGGTGTCCAAACGAACGGTGTCCAAATGAACAGTGCGCATCTTTCTGTGTCCAAACGAACGGTGTCCAAATGAACAGTGTCCAATTGAGCGGTGTCCAAGTAAACGATGCGTATTTTCTTATGTGTCCAAAAGCTACTGTATCCAAAATTACTGTGTCCAAATGCACTGTGTCCAATTGAACCGTGTGCAAAATCTCGTGTCCATTTGTAACGTGTCCATTTGCACCGTGTCCAATTATACTGTGTCCAAGTGCACCACTCCCTTACCATACATTCTCCCCGTATTATTAACTCTTCTATTATATCCTCCAAAAATCTCACGAATTCACCATGCGATGCACTCGGTGAATGATATATTACCATTATTATTCCTCTATACAATTTTTCTTTCACCTCAATCGCAGCACACCAACAATTTGATTCTAATCTTTTTACTAATACTATTTCATATTTAACATCATCCCTTATATATAAAACAACCCCTCCTGTATTTCTATTTTCAGCATCGCATCTAATTATACTATAACCTGGTACGTTCACTTCACTGTCTTCAATTTCAGCAGTCAATCTTGTCTCTGATAAAGCTATGAATGCCGGATTTACTTTCTTCATAATCTGATGTTGTATCTCATCTTTATGCGCCATCAAACTTTGAGCGTTTGTATACAATATTATTCCCGCTTCCTTCTGTAGTTGCTATTTCGCATCTTCCCAGCCGGCTCTCCTCTTCTCCTTCTGTATCGCCCTTTTAAATGTTGGACATTCTGGGCTAAGGGCGTCATGTTCATCGCTTATCTTCAGGTTGTATGTTCGAATTTTAAACATACAATTTACACATTTTTTCTTTGTTGCCGTACATTCAATCGCTTTATGATTTCCCGCACATTTGTGGCATGTTTCATCTCGCGTACAATTTTTTGCAATATGATAGTATCCCCAGCATTTAACATTAATGTGATTGAATATAGGACATTTTCTCCATCCTACATTTAGTTTCTCTTTTTTCAACATCAATTCATGCGTTTCTTCATCTACTTCAATTATTATCGAACCTTCTTCTTTTTCTTTTCTTCTAAGTTGATTATTATCATTTCTTTTTTCTTTAACTATTTTCTTCACTATTCGCATTTGGAATCCATCATTTATTGCTTCAATTCTAGTCTGCTCACTTCTGATCACTTCTCTTCTTGATTGTAGTTATTAAGTCATTATCATCCAATCTCATTTCTTCTTCGCTGACATTGATAATTTTTATTTTGGGCTTCATCTGCGGTGATTCCGTAACTTTGAAATTTTCTCCTAGTTTGTCCTGCACTGTGGCTTTCAACGTTTTCATTTCTTCTCCAGTTTCACAACCCATGATCACTGTCCCCTTGCTTCCTTTTTTTAGCTTCATTATTCCCATCGCCATGTTTTTGATATCTACCTTTTCTTTTGTCAACTTTTTTGTAACTTCACTCTCTTGTTGAATCTTGGGTTTGATAATTATAACATTCTTTTTCTTTTCCTCTTTAACTGCTTCACTATAGCTCCTTTGTATTCCTCCTGTTGATCCACTTACTTCTCCCTGTATCATTATTTTCAGCTCTTCTAGCAGTTCCTGCTTAACATTTCCCAATTCTTCACGAACTATTTCCTTGACCATCATTTTAATTTCCTTTTTACATGCTGTTTCATCCTTTATTTCTTTTACAACTTTTACCAGCCAATCTATTTTTACGTCAATAGTCGATGATCCACTCACTCCTGATATTCTATTTCCACTACTTGGCGTCGTAAACGAACCTGTAGATCCTGTAGATCCTAGCCTGTCCCTGCCTCCCCCGGCCACTGCCGATGCCTTCTTCATGTCTGCTTCACTTTCAATTGTAAATCTGTCAAATGGGCCAGAACACGGTACCAATTCTTGATTTTTATCGTAAATCCTATGCTTGCTTACACATCCTGGATGGTAAAACAGCTTAATACGATTCACCTGACAGCAAGACTTGCATGTCACCACCTGATTTTTTATTGTCTTTTTACATGCCGAGCATCGATATTCAGCATATTCATCGTCCATGCCGATAATTATCGGCCGAAACCGCTAATATCAGCGTGATATAAGTGATCAGTCACCTCTGTTCCACTGTCACACGTCAGCACTTTTGTGTCCACCTTTAATGTCTACCTGTCGTGTGAGACTTTGGTGTCCCAGACAGAAAATGCACTTCTCACGCCCACAAAACAGCATATCCCGGCTAGATAACACTCATGGCTAATGCCGGTCTATGCCGCTATGACTTGAATAACTTTCTATCTCTCCCCGTAACTATTTAACCGTTTAAAAGTTATTACTTTTGCGGAGCGATGTTTGACACGTCTTCTCCACGGAGAGAGAGAGAGAGAGAGAGAGAGAGAGAGAGAGAAAGAGAGAGAGAGAGAGAGAGAGAGGAAGGGAAGGAGGGAATAAGAGAGAGACGTTTATACACACACGCGCACGTACGCATACATTTTTTTTCTCGCTCTCTTTCTTTCTTTTACACAACACTCATACATTCTCTCCTTTGATCACTTAGTCACGCACTCACTCACTCACCTGCTTATTCACAGCGTAGCCAATCTTCATGCTACGTATTGTCGTTAATTGCTGCACGATTATTATTTAGCGACGTACCGCGGAGACTGCGCGATCACATTGTTACGTTGCCTAGCGATGCGAGAAACGCGACATTCCGTGCAAGTTGCAACGTGCGTGTGGCGCTTGGCGCGTGATTGACGCGAGATAAGACGAATTATCTCCTAAAACCTTCGCATTACGAATGCGATAGAAAACATGAAACGTATAATGACGTTCTTAAAAAAATTAATTATTTATCATAATTAATAACTATTTCTAATTGTAATAAATAATTATTATTTTAAAAAGCATGTATTATACATTATTACGTTTTCGAAATTATAACATTCACAATGCGAAAGTTTCAGTCAATCGCAAAATCGCAAGAATAATGTAATTAATAAATTACACTTGGGAAAATTTATTTTTATTCTGCTCAAACCAGAACAGCGACCAATACATTTTAACGTTGGAACAAAGATGTTCCAACGTTAAAATGTATTGGTCGCTCTGAAAAGAGCGGATTGATAAAAATAAAATTTTAGAACAGATGCTCGAAATGCCCGCAATCCATCCTAATGCAAGCTCTCATGCGTTTTAATAAATTTCTTTGGACGTTTTCCATTACTTTTTCGTCGGTATCCCAAATAGCATGTCGTAATCTTGTTTCAAGTTTTTCGGTATTTTCGAGAAGCGTTTTATAAATTACTTTTTTACAATATCCCCATAAGAAGAAATTCAGAGGATTGAGATCCGGAAATCTTGCGGGCCAACGTATCGGGCCGTACCGATCTATCCAGCGTCCGGAAAAATGCTCGTTTAAATAATTTGTAACGATCCTGGCATTGTGTGGCCCAGCACCGTCTTGTTGAAAGACAATCTCGTTTTTTTCAAATAATGGCACATCTTCTAGAAAATCTGGAAGATTTTCTGTTAAAAAGTCGACGCAAGTTCTTCTAGTTAAAGTATCTAGAAGAATAACTGGACCAAGTATTTCAGTGCCCATTATTCCAGCCCACACGTTAATCTTCCAACGAGTTTGAAAATTTCAAAGTCGCGTGACTCTAGGATTTTCTTCGCTCCAAAAGTGCATATTATGCACATTAAAAATTTCTTCCTGTGTGAATAGCGATTCATCGTTGAACATCACACAAGAGGAATATCTTGGATCTCGATCGATGTTTCGCAAAAAATTTTTGCAAAACGTTCGTCTTGCGGAATAATCTGCTGGTCATAAATGTTGCACGCGTATATAATGAAACACGTGCAACTTTTTTTGTTTTAATATTTTTTGTACGGTTGCACAATATATATCATGTTCTCGAGCAACTACCCGAATACTAGTTTCGGGATTATCCTCGAAAGCACGTACGACTCTCTCCGTGTTTCTTACGTTTCTAACGTAGCGATCTCTCCCAGTATCGTGTTTGTTCGGCAGGACATTGCCAGTATCGTAAAGTCTTTGAGCTGCTGCAAGTATGACATGATTCGATGGATGTCTTCAGTTTGGATACAATTCGGCGTATCTTCTTGCAGCATGGTTCTGCTGTCCGTGACATTCGCCAAGTGCCATCAGCATGTCGTAGTATTCTTGACTTCTGTACGCTCTCATATCTTCTTCGCGCTTATTGATAATCGCTGGTAATCGCAAATTTATTGATTGCAGTATCCATCGTGCATCTAATTTATACGATCTTCGTGGACCGTCCCCGCGACGATGTTATAATTATCAAACCCAAGATTCAACAAGAGAGTGAAGTTACAAAAAAATTGACAAAAGAAAAGGTAGATATCAAAAACATGGCGATGGGAATAATGAAGCTAAAAAAAGGAAGCAAGGGAACAGTGATCATGGGTTGTGAAACTGAAGAAGAAATGAAAACGTTGAAAGCCACAGTGCAGGACAAACTAGGAGAAAATTTCAAAGTTACGGAATCACCGCAGATGAAGCCCAAAATAAAAATTATCAATGTCAGCGAAGAAGAAATGAGATTGGATGATGATGACTTAATAACTACAATCAAGAAGAGAAGTGATCAGAAGTGAGCAGACTAGAATTGAAGCAATAAATGATGGATTCCAAATGCGAATAGTGAAGAAAATAGTTAAAGAAAAAAGAAATGATAATAATCAACTTAGAAGAAAAGAAAAAGAAGAAGGTTCGATAATAATTGAAGTAGATGAAGAAACGCATGAATTGATGTTGAAAAAAGAGAAACTAAATGTAGGATGGAGAAAATGTCCTATATTCAATCACATTAATGTTAAATGCTGGGGATACTATCATATTGCAAAAAATTGTACGCGAGATGAAACATGCCACAAATGTGCGGGAAATCATAAAGCGATTGAATGTACGGCAACAAAGAAAAAATGTGTAAATTGTATGTTTAAAATTCGAACATACAACCTGAAGATAAGTGATGAACACGACGCCCTTAGCCCAGAATGTCCAACATTTAAAAGGGCGATACAGAAGGAGAAGAGGAGAGCCGGCTGGGAAGATGCGAAATAGCAACTACAGAAGGAAGCGGGAATAATATTGTATACAAACGCTCAAAGTTTGATGGCGCATAAAGATGAGATACAACATCAGATTATGAAGAAAGTAAATCCGGCATTCATAGCTTTATCAGAGACAAGATTGACTGCTGAAATTGAAGACAGTGAAGTGAACGTACCAGGTTATAGTATAATTAGATGCGATGCTGAAAATAGAAATACAGGAGGGGTTGTTTTATATATAAGGGATGATGTTAAATATGAAATAGTATTAGTAAAAAGATTAGAATCGAATTGTTGGTGTGCTGCGATTGAGGTGAAAGAAAAATTGTATAGAGGAATAATAATGGTAATATATCATTCACCGAGTGCATCGCATGGTGATTTCGTGAGATTTTTGGAGGATATAATAGAAGAGTTAATAATACGGGGAGAATGTATGGTAATAGGAGACTTTAATATAGATATATTATGTTAGATTCGTTTTATACAAGGAAGTTACAAACGACAATGTTGAGCTTAGGCATGAAACAATATGTAAATAAACCGACGAGAATTACGAAAGATAGTAAAACAATTATAGATTTAATTCTTGCTAATAATAAAATAGAAGTGCAGGTAATGCATGAACCTAAAATAACGGACCATGCGTGGCTAAAAGTTGAACTGCGAATAAATTTGATAATAAATACAGAGAACTTAGTGTTAAGAATTATAGAGTTTAATATAGATGAATTTATTAAATTAGTGGAAAATAAATTAGAGAAAAACCAAGATATGAATATCAGTGTGAGAGCGAAGAAATTTGTTGATAGTATAGTAAATGCGTTGGACGCTACAGCACCTAGAAAAAATTTTAGAATTCCGAGAATATGGGAAGGGAAAAAGTGGTTTTCGGATGAAATAAGAGAAGCAGCGGCCAAAAGGGATGAGGCATATAGGAAGGCATTGTATGCTGACACGGAACAAAATTGGTTGCAATTTAAAATTGAAAGAAATACAGTAGTTAAATTAATTAAGACAAAGAAGAAAGAATATTATGAAAATATGATAGATCTTAATAAAGAAAATCCTACATCTATGTGGAAAACACTAAAAGAAATAATTAGAGGCGAACCAGGAGGTAAGAGGGAAGTAGAGAATATAGATTTTGAAATATTAGACAGCACTAAAGGATGCAATATAGCAGATAAATTTAATTTATATTATATACAAAGTATTAATAATATAGTAAAATCTATAAATGGGAGTAAAACTGGGAATGCATGTAAAATAATTATTTATGTTATTGAAAACGAGGGAATTATGGAAAATTTTGAAATGATTAGTATAGAGCATTTAGAGGAAATTGTTATGGGACTACCGAAAAAGAAAGGTACAGAGGAGGGAATAACTAGCGATATATTAAAGGCAGCATTTTGCGTAATAAAAGAGGAATTTGTTGATATAATAAATAATTCTTTGAAGGAAGGTTGCTGTCCAAAAAGTTGGAAAACGTCTACAATAATACCGATTCCAAAAATAGAGAAAGCTAGAAAAGCAAGTGAATTTAGGCCTATAAATATGTTACCAATATTTGAAAAAGTGTTAGAATTAGTAGTTAAAAAGTAAATTGAAACGTATTTGGAAGATAACTGTATTATAACAGAACATCAGTCGGGCTTTAGAAAACAGTATTCGTGTGAAACAGCGATTCAAACAGTCATTGATGAATGGAAATTGATAGTTAGTGAGGCAAAAATGGTAGGCGTAATTTTCATGGATCTTAAGCGAGCCTTTGAAACAATAGATAGAGAAAGATTATTAGAGAAATTATATCAATATGGAATTAGGGGAATGGTTATAGAATGGTTAAGATCATATTTAAAGGATAGAACACAGCAGGTTCAATTTAATAATAAATGGTCTAAATTAATGACCACAGAATATGGAGTACCGCAAGGATCTGTATTAGGACCTTTATTATTTATAGTATATATAAATGATATAATAAAAATCTGTCCAGAAGGATGTAGCATAAAAATGTTTGCAGATGATACGTTAATATATGTAACTGGAGAAAGCAGCGCGGAATTAGAGGGCAAAATGAATATGGCATTTACTATAGTAGAAGAGTGGATGAATATAAATAAGTTAAAAATGAATGCAGGAAAAACGAAATATATGATTGTTAGAAGTATAAGAAAAGAACTGCGAGGTAATATAACATTGAAATGTTTGGATGGAACTGAGATTGAACGTGTGGAAATAATGAAATACCTAGGCATAATTATTGACGATAGACTACGATTTAAGGACCACTGTGATTATATGCTAAAGAAAATAGGGAAAAAAACGAGTTTTTTGAATAGAATAGGTAATTATATATCGGCATACACTAGATGTATTGTATATAAGACAATTATAGCACCTCACTTTGAGTATTGTGCGACGCTGTTAATTGATATGGGAGAAACACAGCTGAGTAAATTGCAAAAAGCACAAAACCGGGCCATGAGGATCATATTGCAATGTGATAGACATACCAAAGTGGAGCGTATGCTGGAAACGCTGCAGTTTATGTCCATAAAAGGCTATATTATAATGTGTGTATATTTATTTTTAAGATTTTAAGGAACATGTTACCGGAGCAATTAAGAAATAGATTAGAAATTGTGGGAAATGAGAGTGAAAGGCAAACACGACAAGCTGGGGATATTGCAATAAAATATCGCAGAACAAGGAGTGCGCAAAAGAGTATGTTTTACGAAGGAGTGAAAATGTATAACGCCTTGCCAGCTGAAATAAAGCGGAATGAAAGAATTGTGCCTTTTAAACGAATGTTAAAGAAGTATATTGTAATTAATGTAAACTAGATTTGTATTACAAATAGCTGAAAAAGCTAATAATCAATTAATCAATAAATCTCTCCCTCTCCTCTCTGTCTCTCTCTCTCTCTCTCTCTCTCTCTCTCTCTCTCTCTCTCTATCTGTCTCTTCCTTCCATTTACGCACACACTCCGCCATACACACATCGCAATCAGTTGATTGCAGCGTTCGACGAGCGGCGATCCGGAACAACTTTCGCTAAAGTGACGTTATTTTAAATACGTCCTGACGTAATTCTAAGACATTTTCTTCTTTACCAAAATTTTATTTAAAGCATAATTTTATGTTATAAGGTAAAATAGTTAGCGACTCATGCGGTGGTAATCACGCATTGGACGGTCGGCTGCGGCGCGTTGCGCCGCTCCTGCCTGCCTTCTGTACTCGACGCGTGATTTGCTAACTATTCTTGCTTACATATGTATATGTATATATATATATATATATATATATATATATATATATATATATATATAACTGGTTTATTAACTAAACTATAATGTCTTTGGTAACTGCATAACATAAACCTTCTTAACATAATACGTCTCACAGTCAGTCCTAATCTCATGAAGGTCTAACGGCCAATTGCTCGTCTTCCGGCAGCGCTCGCGGAGAACAAAAAAAAAACAAAAGCACAGAGAGCACCACGTTGCATACAAGCAATCATCCGTTGCGATGATCGCGCGCCTAAATCAAATAATAAATGATGATGTAGTATAACGATAATGAATACCTTACACTATCTTGTGAGCATTCTTTCAGTTTCGTATTTATTTACTTTTATTACTATTTCATCATCTCAAATACATTTTACATTTTTAATATTAATTTTTAATTTTGTTTAACTTTTGATTGTACTTCTTGTTTTGTTGCATTATTATTTTATTTTTTATTTAGTTTAATATTATTAACAGAATATTTACAATTTTTAATCGTTATGTTATTTATGTTTTCTATATTATTTACTCTTACTGCATTGCAATAAAAATTTTATTGCTTGACAGATTGCATTGAATATTTATTAAAATAATAATTTTATTTATTTGGGTTTTAAGCGTGCAACTCTTAAATCGTATACTTTTTATTATCTTCACCATGATATGTATAGATATGTTACCAATTTGATACAAAATGAAAAGGCAACGAGCTTGTGCAACTTGTGTATTCGTTGTCATATTATTTCTTTGATTTCAGCGAAATATCGACATTAAGTTGATCAAGCCCATTGTATCATTGTGTCCAGCTTTTGATATCCAATATTGCAATCAGTCCCATCTTAACACTGTGATGCTACGGGGATATGATACAAGCAATAAGTCCGTACGTAGTTAAACTTTACTCTGCCTGAACAGGCTATTTGTATTTTTCAGAAGTATGGGATGGTGCATTTGCCATTTTCAAATAGATGACTCCGTAGAAGTTGTTCTAAATAATTGGATAACTAGTGAAAGCCAATGTGTGTGGCCATTGACGACAAAATCATTTAAATTATCTGAGCTTATTTAAAAAAAGACATTCCAAGAAATGATTGGAAAACAATGAGTATCAGAATTTTAGGACAATATGGTAAATATTATATCTATAAAATACTTTAATATATTTAAATTGCAATTTTTCATGCTTATATATTTTTAAGAATATGTATACAATTTTTTATAACTTAAATAGTATGTAAAACAGAATAAATATAATAATAAATCTGAAACAATTGCAACAGTTTAAATCTTGTTATAGAAAAAGATCTTTTGAAATATATAAATTTGAAATTCTATCATATAGTTAACTTATAATAGGAAATGTAATCTTATTTTATGCATTTCTTTTCATCTACATAATTATAAATATGCACTAACACCTATAAAGTTTGATGTATTTAATTAATAGATAAATGTTTATATTTTATCTATATTTTTATAATTTTAGCTTTTAGTTTATTAATTAAAATTTGTTCAATTAATTAAATAGTAAATAGAACCTTACTATATAAATAAGATTTTTGTAAGAAAGAATTTTTATCAAGTAACAATAATTTAACTATTTACTTATAATATTTTTCCTTGATGACTATAAAACAGCTCAAAGAAAATGCAAAACAGCATTGGATAGAGATAATCTTTCATCATTATCTGAATCTGCTGAATATAGAAAAGGATTTCGTGTACCGTAAAAGAAAATACAGTGATATAGACACCGATACGGAAAGCGTAGCGAAGAGGAATTGTCCATTAATTTTCCGACATATAAGACAGATAAGACTGTATTTTCACCAAATTCGGCACATAAAGGTACAGTTAATTAAGTGAAAAAATTATAAAGAATTTTGACATTATTTTTTTAAGAAGTTTGTTCTTTTCAGATTTAGTTAAAAAAGCACATATCAATAAATCGAATAATAATGTTTACCAATTCAATGAAAGTAAGAAGCAAAATTTTGATAATATTTTAGCTGATATTCATACTAATTTTCAAAAACACGCAAATGAAATGAAAGGTAATATATATGGAGAAAATATGTTTCAGTGCATATTACAATGCATGTTGCTATGCATACTTTCCAATTCACTTGCAACAATTCGTAAAATGTGTTAAGACTCTGTTTTGTATTCATTTATATGTTTTGAATTTTTTAGAATTTCGACGGCAAGTTCTATGACACCTACATAGCATTAATGGCCGAATGGGGAATTAAATGAACACATAGAATCATTAAAGCAGTCTAATTTTCTCGTTGATCAAGAAAATATGAAACAAAATATCACAAATGAAATTTCATTACAATTCATAGAAAGTTTGCCAGTGAAATCAAACATCGAGCTTCAAGAAATTGAGAGAACTTTACAAGATAAACAAATATTTCATGACATGATAAGATGATTGTTATATTACTAAAATTGTACCATAATTATATAAATAAATATACATATAGTTTATAAACTATAGAAGCTACGGAATTGCCGAAAATGGGCAATAGTAATCTACGAATCATTATCAAGAAAGTGATGTGCCGAATTTTAATACCGGAAATTGGAAGAGAATACAGCTGGGAGGGGCACAAAGGAAACCTAATTTTTAAGGATTTATTCCTGGCGAAATTAGTCTTTAGTAAGTATTACAAATTTTATCTTAATTTCAATATGATTTTTAGAAAGGTTCAATATTTTATTTTTTGTGTTTAGCTAATTAATAAATTGGGAATATTTTAACCATTCAAGGTTTTAGTGAAATTTATTTGTTCAAAAATATTTGAATTGCAATGGAAAATAAAAGAAATTTCAAAGAAATTTGCTAGGATATCTATTTGAAGAAAAACAATCAAAATAATATTTCTTATCATTTCAGAATCCGTAAAATTCACCACAAAGAAAAGTCATACGAATATAACAGATAATGAAATTATCAATGTCATTAAAACTTGGTTGGTAAAAGCCAAATTAAAACAAAACAACTAGTACAGGAAAATGAAGCCAACCGTTCAACGTGTGATAGCGAACATTAAGAACATTAGAAGTTCCTTGAAATATCGCCTTTTAAAGTACAAATTTAATAAATGTGATAGTTATTGTGAAGGCTTAGATGCAATTGAAAATAAATATAATATACTGTATTTGTGATAGTTACTAAGTACTAAATTTAAGTAAAATACCAAAAATGCAAAATCAAAGCAAATATAATTTATTTTATTTCACGTTTCTAAATATAATGTTTAACTTCAATAAGATTTTATCAACAATTATTACCATTTATTTCATTTTGCGTTAAAAATAATACGATTTTTAGATTTATTCAAAAAGTACCTAAACTGGGGTGAAACTGAATAACACCTGACATGTGGGAATCGTGAATATATATATATTTTTCTTATTAATTTTATTTTCATCTAATCTTAGAGAAGAACAATAATTCACGTTTTCTATGATAATAATGATAGTCTTTATTTTTTATTAAAAAAATTGGAAAGATGTTTTCCATGTATAAAATTAATTCTGATATACCAGATATATAAATATGAAACCGGAATTTGCCCATAGATGGCCCTAGCTGTCAATGTAGTTACCGTCAAACCGCGTCATTGGCGCTATTTTCTTGTTTTGACATCTGATAAAGATTTTCAATTCACAACAATACAAGTTTCATACAACAGCATAGTTTTTAATAGCGTTGAACATGTCGAATTTTGTGCCTGGAAACTACGATTTGCGGACAGCATTGATTTTCTGTTACCATTTGAAGAAAATTGCTGCAGAATCGCATCGAATGCTTGTCGAAGCTTACGGTGAGCATGCTCTTGGTAAATCACAGTGCTTTGAGTGGTTTAAAAAATTCAAAAGTGGCGATTTTGACGTGAGAAACGAAGAACGTGGAAGACCACCGAAAAAGTTTGAAGACAGCGAATTGCAAACATTGTTGGATGAGGATGACGCTCAAACGCAACAACAACTCGCGAATCAATTAAACGTGACACAAAAAGCCGTCTCCATACGTTTGAAAGCCATGGGAAAAATCCAGAAGGTGGGAAACTGGGTTCCACATGAACTGAACGAAAGACAGCAAGAAAATCGAAAAACCTCTTGCGAAATGCTGCTCGCCAGGTACAAAAGAAAGTCATTTCTCCATCGAATTGTGACTGGCGATGAAAAGTGGATATATTTCGAGAATCCTAAGCTAAATCCTAAGTAAAAGATCATGGGCAACTCCAGGCGAACCATCGACTTCGACTGCAAGGCCAAATCGCTATGGATGGAAGACAATGCTCTGTGTTTGGTGGGATCAGAAGAGTGTGATCTATTATGAGCTGCTAAAACCTGGCGAAACCGTTAATACTGAACGCTACCGACAACATATGATCGATTTGAATCAAGCTTTGCGTGAAAAACGACCAGAATATCAAAAAAGGCAACACAAAGTGATTTTGCTTCATGATAATGCATCATCACACACAGCAAAACCGGGCAAGGAAACGATTGGGGCGTTTAGTTGGGAAATACTTTCGCATGCGGCTTACTCACCAGACTTGGATCCGTCCGATTACTACTTATTTGCATCGATGGGACACGCACTTGCTGAGCAGCACTTCACTTCTTACGAAAATGTACGAAAATGGCTCGATGACTGGTTTGCCTCAAAGGAGCAACAGTTTTTTTGGCGTGGCATCCACAAATTGTCAGAGAGATGGGAAAAATGTATAGCTAGCAATGGGCAATACTTCGAATAAAATATTTTTTATCATTTTCATACAATAAACGTGTATTTTCTATACAAAAATTCCGGTTTCATATTTATATACCTGAGAGAAATATTATTACCAAGGAAAATGTTAAAATACGAGATCCTGCATATCAATATTATTTTCTTTTATTTATATACTTATCGAAAGTTTCAATATTTATCAAAATAAATACGATTTAATGTATCTTGTATTAATAAAAGTATGTATGTATCTTATTTAAAAAAATACTAATATAAGAAAATTTTATAGTTCCAAATAAATATATATATATATATATATATATATATATAATCTTAAAACTTCAGTTATTGAATTTCACGTACTTTTTCAATGTTTTAACAATACTTACAAATATAGCATAGAATATCCCATAAGTATTTCTTAGAATATTCGTAAATAATCTGCAATTATTCTAAAAATATACATAGAACGTTTGATGTCCCGCTTTGAATGTTCTATAAATATTCTTGAATAATCTACAAATATTCTGTAAATATTCCCGAATATATTAAAAAAAAATGTCTATATTACAGGAATGTTTTACGAATATTCGCGAATATCCTATAATTGTTTTATGAATGTACATAGAATGTGCGATGCCCCGTTTTGAATTTTCCTAGAAAGATTTATAAATGTTCTATGAATATTTCCGAATATTAAAAAGAAACATGGAATATTCGGAAATATTCATAAAACATTTATAGATCATTCGAGAATATTTATAGAAATTTCTAGGGACATTCAAAGCGAGACATCGCATATTCTTTGCACATTCATAGAACACTCATAGGATTTTCACAAATATTCTAAAGAATATTCATAGAATATTCATGAAATATTCCATGCTGTATGGGTTTGATTATTGTACAGCAATAAATAATAGAATAAACCTAAATTATTTCGAAATTATTTGTTTCTATAGTTCATAACTTCAGAAGTCAATATCTCTTAAACGAAGCATTTGCGAGCATATTTCCAAAGGAAAATTTTTTCTTGTTTTAAGGTCCTAAATTTATATTTCAAATTTGGCCATTTAACTCGGGAACACCTTGTATAATAATATTAATCTGTATTCAGTTGCTTTCCACAATTTGAGACAATCTAATTTTCGTGGTTTTCGTGCAAATTTTATAGGTATTGTCGTAACCCGACCAATTACTTAATATATTAAAGAATAAAACAATAAAGTGACACAGAAAAGTGTAAGAAAGAGCTGAGTAAAGCAAAGCATTAAAATTAGAAAAGAGATCAAGGAAAGATAATTAAGAAAGAGCAAAGTAATAAAAGGATATTAATAAAATAAAAGTAAGATACACGGTCAAGTTCTCGGAAGCTGAGTAAGCAGCTGACGAGACAGACTGACAAGCGAAGCACGAGACATGCTCCGGTCAGGGACACCACACTCCTCCCCAATCAACGACCTAATTAATTAAGAGATATAATAAGCGCGAGATGCACCTCGCGAGCGGAAGAAAAAGAGACGACTCGCGAGAGACGACTCGCAGACTACTCGCTCGCCCAACATTATCGAAGTACCGTACGTATCGCGCCCGACTATTATAATCGCGAATAAGTGAAAGTGTATTAAATATTGCAAAATATACTAAATTATACCTAACGTCCGGGAGTGTCTTATTTCGAGCGTGGATCCTAATCCTTTGGGCGTACAAATCCCAAAAGACCTCTTCCTTAGCGGCTAGAGGCACAACAGTATCGATGGTTTTAATTGAATTACTAAACGTGTAGAAATTTCGTTAACGGCTCTGTATTGTAATCGATGATAAAAATGAAGATGAGGGGAAGCACCTCCGATGACCTTGACCTTGACATATGTTATCAAGGTCATAACTAGGGTTGCACGAGATACTTGTCTTGATCTTGTCTTGAATTTCAAGACAAGATCAAGACAAGATTTTAAATTAATTATCAAGACAATACCAAGATAAATTATCAAGATTCTTGATCTTGTCAAGAAGTCTTGGTTTTTAAAAAAGTTACCTAATTGTCCCCGATCTCTGAACGGAGATTTTAATTAATGTGGAAATAGGCAAGAAAAACAAAAAATTTTACTTATTGTTAGTAAATAAAAACATTTATAAATTTAAAAACAGAAATTAATACAATAATTAATATAAAATTTTACATAAGTATAGCTAAATCAATATTAATATTTTTAATATTTTTTTATTATAATGTTAATTATAATACCTTTTATTATAAAATAAACATCCTTAATATTCTTTTAAATCAAATAATGTCTGAAAAAAATATATCACCTAGAGATAAAATCCGCAATATTAAATTTTACACAATTATTAACTTAAACAAATCTTAATATTCTTTTAAATAAAATAATGTTTAACATAAAAAATATAATATTTAAAAATATAAATACTTATAAATAAAAACCGCAAATTTTTGACATTAAATGAAATTTCACCCACGAATTGATACACATTAATGCTTTTAAAGATTTGCTTTGTAATCTGCTTCTATTTTTTGACATAGTCAGAGCTCCTACTGAAAAAAATTTTTCTGCTAACATAGACGAGGCAGTTGAACTTAAAATATCTCGAGCCATTTTTGACAATGTTAGATAGATATTAGCCTGACTTCTCCACCATTCTAAAATATTAATATTTGCACTCTCTCTTGGAGCCTATAGATAATTATTGATTTCTGTTGCCCAAGAAACAGTAGATGTTTCTTTAAATAAATAAACGGCGCTTATATCTATTACATCTTGATCTTCAGAATCATGTTCAAATATATTTTGATGAATTTTATTTGCTGTTTCTTTAGAATTTTCTACATAATAATTACTTTTATAAATATCCTGAAATTTTGAAACAGAACAATCTTTAAGATCCTTGCCCTAAGTAATTAAACCAAATCCTTCAATTTTATACCTTGGATCTAAAATTAAAGAAATGCAATAAATCCAATTACATTTACGATAATGTTTTATTAATTTATCTCGTCCAGCTTGAAATGCAAGAAGTAGAGCCTCATCTTGTGTATTTCTATTAAATTTATTATTTAAATTGAATGTTATTGATTCAATTTTATCAATAAGCATATTAAATGCTACAATAAAACAACGGTAGGTAATGTTACATTTAAATCACTTGATAAAATTTTAGATACATATTTAAACTGTTTTAAAAACTGTGCAATTTTTTCCAAAACAGTCCAGTCTGTTTCAGCAATTTTTAAATTTGTTAAATTGGAACAATTATCCCACAACATAACTATTGCTGGTTTTAATACTATAGCTGTGTTTAGCATATCATAAGTGCTATCCCAACGGGGTTTTACATCTAATACAGGTTTTACAAATTTAATATTGGCAGCTTCACAAAATAATTTTAACCAAATAATTAATTGTTCAGATTGTCGTATTTTTTTACAAGTATTTCTAATATTATTTATTATATGGGAAAAAATTTCATTTTCATTTTCATTCATTTCATTATCACTTAATTCACTTTCATGTTCATCTTCACTATCATTATATTCATTTGTATCTAAATATAGATTATTATAGCGTTGTTTAATATTGACATTCATTAATTTTAAAACATCTTGTACTGCTAAATTTATAATGTGTGCTGGTCTTCTGTATCAAAAACTATTCCTTCATTATCCATTAACTCACTAAATTCTTGAATAAATGTTGTGTTTGCAATAGCATTATTTAATGTTATGCCTTGAACTTTCTTTTGTATATCATAATCCTTAATGTTATCAAAAAAAAATGTTAGCAGTATCTTTTCCAGTATGCTTTCCATTTGATGGAACAAAATCTAATGCTAATGACTGAAACTTCCAATTAGTATCTATAAAATGTATAGTAATTCCATAATATGATTCAAAATTTGGCGCTATCCAGCCATCAATTGTAAAAGAAAATTTACTCTCATTTTCATTTAATATTTTTTAAAGATTATCTTTCATTTTGTAATATTCGTTCATAACTTTCTCCTTCATAGCATTTCTTTTAGGCATATTTATGTTAGGATTTATTCTTTGAAATAATTTTTGCGTTAATTCGTCATTGAAAAATGTAAACGGAAGTCTTTTGTAACTTAGCCATGAAACAAGTAATCTATCCCAAGTAACATACTCAATTGATTGACTTTCATTCTATAAAAAAAGAATATATTTATAAAGAACAATTCTTACGTATATGTATGTATTATTATGTGTATTATTGTATTGAGTGTGCATATACTCACAATACTACTTCTAATTCTAGAAGGTAAATTTAGATATTTAAAAAAATTCATAATCGAAAGATAAATAACAAGCACAATTTATTCGCAAATAGACGTATATTTATTTGTACAAAAAACAAGAAAAAACAGGAAACGCACGAAAAAATTATATAAATATGTTTATATTGTATATAGAAAACTAAAAATCTTGATAATATATGTAAAAAATTTAAAATTTAAAATTTTTATAGTGTTAATCTGTTCGACATTCAAAGCAAAATATAAGACGAATACGATAGGCATGCACATGAGAACCTGCGCATCATTATCATTACACACTTTGATGTGACATAAAAATTAATTACTTTATATTACTTAATTTATAAAGTTTAATTTCAATACGTACGTTTAAAAATACATCTATCGTTTTTTGTTGTTCTGACAATATTTTATTTTTCATTGCTTTTGATCCAAATAAATCTTCATATGCTTTTTTATGATCTTTCACCAAATGTTTTTTTAATCCAGTAGTGTTACTATTTTTCATTTTTATTTCTTTAGTCACATTTTCTTTTTGACATAATAAACATACACCGATTTTTTCATTGTTTTTTGTTTCATACTTAAAATAAGTTTTATATGTGCATTGTTTAACTGCACTTACTTCCGAACTTTCATTATCACTTTCGGAAATGTTTGCATGTTCAGCAGAAGAACTTGATTTAGTTTTTTTTATGGATACTGTACTAGATTTACTACGTTTCATGTTTTTAATACAAACTGCGCAAACACGTCTGAACTAATTGTAAGAGCTGTTTTATACGCAACAGCGATGTGTACTTGTGTACGCTGTTCTGTGTATAAACTGCGTCACTGCGTCTGCACAATCGAGACGTGAGTATACGCAGTAAAAAACAAGCGAAAATTGTGCTCGGCGCTTCGGATAACAGAAGAAATCAGATATACTTACTATTTTCTGTTTTTTATCAAGCTGACAAACAATTTAGTGTTAAATAAAAACTGTTAATAAAAATCAAGACAAGACAAGATCTTTGATATAAAAATCCTTTCAAGACCAAGACAAGATTAAAATTTTCAAGACCAATACAATATTTTTGCGAATATTGTCTTGTCTTGGGTCTCGTGAAACCCTAGTTATAACCTTGAGTAACTTTTCCCTATAACTTAATTGGCGGTCTCTTATAATTTTTGAGATATTTAAAGTTAAAATTTGATTTAAAAAAAAGTTTTGGTTTGGGTTATACAACATAATCCAAACCAAATTTTAGTTTAATTAAATCAGAAATAGGTTTGGGTTAGGTTATATTTTACGGAAGTGGAGCCCCCCGTAAGGGGAGCGGAACCTACTGTCTCTACGAATACACCTTACAACGCGAAGTGAGGTCCACTCCACAATTGTTATATGGATAGGAAAGTGTATGCGCGAATGCAGTGGGTTCCGTCCCCCTCCCTCCCGCCATCTACGTCGGGGCTCCTCTTCCGGAAGATATAATATAACCTAAACCAAATTTTAGTTTTAAATCAGAAATAGGTTTGAGTTAGATTATATCTTCCGGAAGTGAAGCCTTCTCATAGGGAGAGGGAGAGGCGGAACTCACTGCGCCCACGCATACACTTTCCCATCCATACAATGATCGTGGAACCGCAATGTGGAGTTTTGTATTATTTTGTTTTGAAATCAAAATAAAAGATTTATGTTAATATAATATATGTCAAAGTCAAAATTATTAGTATTGACTTTCCTATACTATATGTTCTATGTTATTTTAATTATATGCATATTTAAGTAAATGTGTATCCATAAGAATGAATATTAATAAAATTCGCCAGGTTAAATTCAAAGTATAAAGTTAAACACACATTTATATTGTCAACTTCATTTGTTAATAACTTTTTAATGAACAATGACGGACAGCTAAAATCTTTTGAATGTTGTTCAGGGTCATGACCTTGACAACATATGTCAAGATCAAAGTCATCGGTAGTGTCTCCCTTCATCTTCATTTTTACCAATATTTTGCTTGACAGCTCGTGATCGCCGCATATAGTCGGATAAAAAAAATTTTGATTTAACATTTTTTTTCTTAGTGTAAGTAAAGTTAAGTTTTTCTACATGCCATGACCCTAAGATGCCGTGAAAATTTGATTAAAAAGATGCAGTAACATGCAATTTAACTTTATGTAACTTCTTTTAGGCTTTATTTAAATTATTCAAAGCTACATAATATAAATCTTTTTAATGAAACAAGGATATTATTTAAAGAAAACAATAAAATTGTTTGAAAGAATAATATAATTATACTGATTAGCGCTTTCTGCTTGCAAAAATTTGATAATTGCGCGCACCTCGAACTTGAAATAATTTTCCATCACATCGTATCATTTCGAATATCTAAACTCAAAATTAGTCAGAATCTAAAACGATGTACAAATCGTTGCATTTGACAAAATGGCAGATCGCTTGTTAGCGTTTTATAAAAAAGACTAAAATTTTTAGATTGTAAAACATTTCATTTTCAACCATTCCAGATTGTAAAACATTTCATTTTCAACCATGATTTAAGAATGTGACCGCACTTTATAAAATGCCTATATATTTTATAAAACGACGGATTTTGTAATCTGACTACGACGTATACATGTGCACATACGTGAATATTATATGTATTATATGCTGATATAGATTTAACTTTGAATATTTTTAATTCATGTATTAGCCTTGCTGTTCTATAATTATTTCCAGTCAATAAATTATTGTTCTTTTTCCTACAAAATAAGTCTGTAATTTGCAATTATATATAAAAAAATGACCTACTTGATTGGATTTGATTTAATATAATATAAGAATTTTCTTTTTCTATGAAATACAATTTATAAAAATAACAAAATACGATTTATATAAAAATATTGATCGCAAATTAATATACATACAATTTTTTAGTTAGCATCGGTAAGTGTGTTCAATCACTGTTGCTACATGCAATTCATAATCTAGCAGCTGTGTAGACGTAATCTGTGATTTTAATAAAGATTTTATAGTTCAAAGAAACTGTCTTTACTGCTTGGAATAATAAACATAAAGATTTCTATTACTTAATTTTCCAAAATCTTTTCTCGATATTTTGATCCGCTGTTTATACATAACTATGTGTGCGTGTGTGCGCGTGTGTGTGTGCGCGTGTGTGTGTGCGCGTACGCGCGCGTGTATGTGTGTGTAAATTAATAATAATATATATAACAAGTGAAGAAAAATTAATTTTATTAATCGAAATTAATAATTAAGAATTTAATCGCTAATTGCAAATAAATTAATTGTTTTAAATGAAGTAATCATAAATAAACCGATAAACTATGAATATTATAATTAAATTATATAACTATAAATATTAATTAAGTAATTACCTTTATTAAATTTGATTTTAAATGTATAATGAATCATAAAGAGATTATATTTTGATAATACCATGAGTATATATATTGATAATACCAATTTTTTACCAATAAAATTATATGCAAAGATATAAATATTTTGTTCTGTTGTGCATCCATTAATATTTCTTTATATTAGATTCTACTGATAGAAATATATGTTAAGATGAATTAGAATTTATATTCCTAATAAATATTTTTAACATGATAATTATTTCGGACCAAGCATTTGTTCGGGTCTAACCCACTGATCAAACTGTTCCGCCGTTATTCCATGTTTCAATGCAGACTCTTTTAGTGTAATTTTTTCTTTATGCGCATATTGAGCAATTGTAGCAGCCTAAGGAAAAAAAATTATAAATATTTAATAATAAATATTTTTACAAAAATATGTTTACAAAAATATTTATTATATATAGATATTTAAAAAAAAGTTTTCTTTACATATTTATGTAGAAAAATAGAAATAGAGATATATAAAAGAGAAGAAATATGTACCTTATCATAACCAATATATGGATTTAATGCTGTGACAAGCATCAAACTTTCACTAACGTTCCGTTTTATATTTTCAATATTTGGAACAATACCTTCAACACAATTTTTTACGAAAGTGGTGCAAACATCACCTAAAAGCCTTGCGGATCTTAAAGCATTGGCAATGATAAGTGGCTTAAAAACATTAAGTTCAAAGTGACCATTACTGCCACCGATACTTATCGCCACATTATTACCCATTACTTGACAACACACCATAGTCACTGATTCAATCTGCGTAGGATTAACTTTCCCAGGCATAATAGAACTTCCAGGTTCGTTTTCTGGAAGAGATAACTCACCTAAACCACATCTAGGTCCACTTGCAAGAAGTCTAATGTCATTTGCGATCTACATAGATTATATGCAAAAGAAATCCGTGTAGAATAGAAGTTATTAAAAAATATGTTTTTGTAATAATTGTATACATAAATGTGTACCTTCATGAGAGAAACAGCCACTGTATTAAAAGCACCATGTACTTCGACAATATCATCATGCGAAGCCATAGCTTCAAACTTATTTGGAGCAGGAACAAATGGTAAACTAGTAAGTTGCGCAATTTTTGCAACTGTCTTTTCTGCAAAGCCTTTTCGCGCATTTAATCCAGTTCCGACTGCTGTACCACCGACAGCTAATTCATATAATCTTGGAAGTGTATCTTTCACTCTCTCAATACCATTTTCGATCTGCATGGCATATCCTTTAAGGTAACATTAAATATTTGAATACATTTGTGAAATGTTAAAATTAATTAAAATATTTTGCATAAATTTTGCTTGAATTTAAACCTGAAAATTCTTGCCCCAATGTCAATGGCACTGCATCTTGCAGATGTGTTCTACCAATTTTTATAATATTTTCCCATTCTTCAGATTTCTTTTTTAACGCTCTACACAATTGTATTAAGCCTGGGATTAATGATTTATGAATCTCTAAGGCAAGAGCTATATTCATAGCTGATGAAAACATGTCATTAGTACTTTGTGACATATTAACGTGATCATTTGGATGCACAGGTTTTTTTGAGCCGAGTTCACCACCAAGTATTTCTATTGCACGATTGGCAATAACCTAAACATTTTTAATAAATTTTCTTGGTAAAATAAACATTTTATTATTATTTCAATAGTCTGTAATATACTGTAATAGTCTGTAATTAAATAATAATATAATTAAAATTAAAGTAATATTTAACCTCGTTGGCATTCATGTGAGTTTGTGTGCCAGATCCAGTTTGCCAAATAATTAAGGGAAAGTGATTATATAACTTTCCATTTATTACTTCATCTGCAGCTTTGCAAATGGCATCGGCAATTTTTGGGTCCAAATTATATTCTTTATTCACTTCTGCAGCAGCCTTTTTTATTATACCCAAAGCAACTATCAGCCTGAACTGGAAAATTATTTATACAAATTATGTCAAATATAAAAAAATGAAGAAAATATATTGAAATGTATAATATTGCTATTTCTTACAGGTATACGCTCGAATGTATCACCAATTGGAAAATTTATTATTGCCCGAAGAGTTTGTATACCATAATACTTATCTGTTGGTACTTTCATTTCTCCAAATGAATCTTTCTCAACTCTATAACTTTTGCATGTTTGCTCCTGCATAATACATATAGTTATTTATAATAATAATATTAAAATATAGTATTGAGTGTGTTGTGACATATTAACAAATTTATAATATTCATATAAGCATTAAGTTGAAATTATTAGAATTATGTAAGAGATATTGAATATATAGCTTTGTAGTAGCATGTTAGCAAAAACTTTTAGAAGAATCAATAGAATGTAGAGGTCTCTGATATCTCGGTGGTAATGGTAAAAGGATATATGTGTAAATGCACAAACATATATTATTAAATATATTCATATACGATTCTTAAGAGAGCGTGCGAATATTTAAGACTTAAATCAAATCGAGATTTTACGAAGTTGAGACTAGATAGAATTTTGAATGTTTTTTCTTATGTAATATGATCGAATATCCGCAATTTCGAGTGCTTATACATTATTATTGGCAAGTTACTTTTAGAATCTCGATTTGAATTGCTACAATTCACTTACTCCTATTGAGCACCCGATTATGCTTATGGATATACTTAATAGTAAGAAATTTTATGACAAAACTACTTTCGGAATCTCAGTCTAATTTCGAAGAAACTTTTCGAAGAGAAACTTTCCAATTCGATACGATATTTATAGATACCCGAAAATATCACTATGATTTTATATAAATATATTTAATACAAAATAATTTTAAAAGCGATATATATTTATTTTTAATAATATCATGAGCGATTTATATTTATTTTTAATAATATCATGATAATAGCTCATTTGTTAGGAAATTTAATTTTATCTTTGATGAAAATAAATTATTGCGTAATTATATAATCTTGTAAGTTTTTAATAAAAGCAATGTGATCCATACATATTTATGTGTCAACCTCATCAATATCATTTTTCTAAGCCTCAGCTTTTATGAAAAATGCTAGAAAATTTTAAAAAAGAAAATTTTTTTGACTTTTCTTAGGCAAAAATTGGTTACTAAGCAAATTTGATTACATAATAAGATTAATATTTTTCATCAAAATAATTTGTACCTTATTGTTCATAGTAACTATCGAAGTGGATGTATATAATCTTAGTGATGAGCAAGCCGATAACTTTTTCAAATGGCGCAAATTGTTTTTAAAGAAATAGCATTTCAATATATTCAATATCATCTTTTTCTGACAATCTGTGTCCAATTTAATGAATATTAAACCAAAGATTAAATCAGACTAAATAAATAAGGCATGAATTATAACGCGGACTTTAATCTCATGAACTCAGTCATGAAACATGCAACAAGTTGGTCGCCTAGACAGCGATTTTGCAATTTTACTTTTTCCTTATCCTAATTCTCTATAAAACTTTCTACAAATCGCAGAACGATTTTGCAGCTGGATGTATGAAAAATTAAATTATTAAATACGAGTCGGTTGTAATTCCGGAAAAATCCTCCGATTATCGTTTAATTTATTAAAAATATCTCAAAAATGCTCCCATAAACAAAACACGAATAACAAACATATATTGAAAAATATAAAAATTAATTGAAAGAGATAACTAACATAATTAAAATTAATTAAGATAATAATTAAAATAATGGCACAGTAATTATTTGCAAAAATTTATATATTACGGTATAAATTTCTAATGCACAAATATCTGGAATCCGTATAAAAAAAGACATCTTTACGTTAATAAGTTAATAATTTTAAAACTTAACTTTAAATGAGTTAATTTTTGTTTAAGTAACTTTTAACGTAAACTTAGTTAATTTTTGGGATATTAACTTTAATTTACAAGGAAACCTCGCAAACCCGAAAATTCTGATTTTGATGAAACTTTATGTAGGAGGGATCAATAGATGAATCTAGAAATTTTCAGTTGCTACCTGAAAACACTTCTAAGGGGTGAAAGCACCCCTTATATGTAGAGTTTTTGCTTTTCTCGATTGTTGTGCCTCCGGAGAGGCACGGTAGTTGGGATCGTTTGTCGGAAGGAATTTGGAAATTCGGGCTCCGCCCGAGTCACTGATTTTATTATAAAGGAAAATGACATCTTTACATTTAAATAAATATATAAATATCTGTTTTATTCGTGACTTGGCTTAATTACAAAGTTCCCGCACTTTCGCTCGCGTCGCGTATCGCGATAACGGATGTCTTGACGTGCGCGTGTCTAGAGTCGAGTTTCGGTCTCGAGACTCGCTTCTTTGAATGTATTTCTGCCGACTGTTAGCGATTTTACACGCGTGGAAGTAATTAGGAATAAAGATTGCGTTAGGTAAATTAATGGTCAAGACTGCCTGCTTGATAGTTATGGTGTCTACTCGCGTAATATTAGTTAATGATACAGACTGCCCGCGTAATATTAATGGTAAAGACTTCCCGCGTAATATTAATCGTAAAGACTGCCCGCCGTTCGTTAGCGATGGGTCTTTTTATTATCTCCCTTTGGTTTCCTGGGAGGGGATCGTTTAGCGACAAGACTATGTGTCGTGTCGCTTGATTTTGGCCAGATCTGGATGCAAGCTAAGGAGTTTTAAGTAGGACTTCTTTGCTTGCATTTTCGCAATTTCTTTATTCCTTTTTACTTTGTTTTTAAGTAGGACTTCTACGTTGCATTTTCGCAATCTCCTTCTTCCGCTTGCCCTGATTTCCGTGTTTTCGCAATGAAATGATTGCACAGACGCTCAGGCTTCGCGCGTGGCTCGCGTTGTCAGCGCTTCGCTCGGTCAACGCTTGTAACGTGATCTGTATTCGCGTTACACGTTGAGCAATGCCTTATTGTATAAAATAATATATATCTAAAATAATATATATCTATTAATTCGTGTATAGCCTTTTCGGGCTATAACACGATATATCTCAAAAATTATTATATCAAAAAATGTTTTATACGAAAATTTTATGGTAAAAGCAGCTCTATTTAATCACATTAATAAAAATTTGAAAAAAATTATTTTTTAAAAAAATTTCAGAATAATTATTTTTAAAAATGAATCTTTGCAGATCCACAAACGTTGGCGCGATTATGCTGATAATATTATTGTACGATTGCAAGAATGATGTCAAAATTTCATTCTTTATATATTTTTGACATTAGAGGGGATATTTGCTGACTTAGGTAATTTTACGAACACGAATTACGTTGGTGAGTGGGCAGTATTCGATAACGCGATCGTGCAAGATAAGACCATAGACCGAGCGTTTGCCTTTATTTAAGGGGATAAAGATGCTTATAGAAAAGGACATACTTTGTTTTGTGCCCCTGGCGTTCTTTTCTTGATCAACAAGGCGTATCGTTAAATCAGTAATGCTCCGCGCAACGATCGGTAGATAAATGATCTGTGCTGGCCACTGATACCAGAATTGAGACGCGAGCAATACATAGTGGAGGGGATATACAACAACCGTAAACCGTGTACATGTAATGCGCAGAGCGTCGTCCTTCGAGCCTCGCGATCGCGTAGTCTCCGTGCATGGCTCGCTTTGTCAGCGATTGTGTTCATAATTCTATACGTCTTCCTCGGCTTCGAGTTATAGTCAGAAAAAAAAACGTATGTTAAATAATATTTAATAATTAATAATTATACTAATTTGGTTATAGCCGTTTTGGGCTATAACAACTTTGATCATAATTTTGATAGGCCGTGTGATTGTATTCTGTCCAAAATATCGCACTAATTGTGCGGTCATAGATTTCCAAAACTATCGAAATATACCCGATCTTCCTTTTTTACATACGCTACCCAATGAGTACCGGAACGACGTCATCCAAATTGACGATAGCGCTCTCATTTCGTCGTACGCTGTTTATCGGTAAATTATTAGGCATGAAAGCGCCTTTAAAAAATGATATATGCATACGTCTTGCAAGTTGTTCCAATTCTACATTGTTAAACCGCCAGGCATTTTTATATTGTAGTTATTTTGACGTTTTTTTTTTCTTAACCGTTGTTGAGAACTCTCGTCCATGCTTGTATGGAGCGAGATAAAGTCCATGATCTTCCATGGCGCGATTATGACGATGCATTTCTTTGAGCTGACATTGCGCCGCCTTACTATCGTTCATCGCCTTCGCGATTCCCGCTGTTCCGCCAGCCAACAAACCGATAACTTCCAATAATGATAAAATTGGTAAGATACCACCGCGTTTCGCTATAGAAAGTATTCGTTTTTTTACAGTCTTTTTGTTCATCAATGATTTTTTTGTTTTCATCCTTATACCGAATTTTGTCTTTTCTTTCATAGCTGCCCAAACAGCTGTAGCGACCACTCTTTCGCCAAGAATCGAATCTCTCGCGATAATACGTGTTCGCGCTTTCGTGGCGAGTATATTATCTGCAACGTGTCGTTGACCGAGATAGTTGCTTCGGGAATAACCCAGTAAGCAATTTGATAACAAATTGTTGCCAAATTGGCATCAAATTCGCTCAAAACTTGGTAACAAATCCAGTGCCATCTGTGTCCGCATTAAGCTTGTGTTTTGGTGACAAAGCTTGTTGACATAACCTGACAGCAAATTGACGGCAAAAACCGAGCAAAGCTTGACATGATTTGATGTCAAATTGATGGCAAAAATCGAGCAAGATCTGCGCAAGACAATCTGATAGCAGATTGTCAGCAAAAACCGAACAAATTCTGCAGCTTTTGGCCATTCATATAAAAGTATATATTTAAATAGATTTAAAGCCTTAACCCTAAGTAACAAAATGATGATAAGTTATGGTCATAAAATGACCATTAGATAATTAGACATTATATAAAACCATATATTAATATGTTAAAACATATAGGTAAATTCAAATAACTTAATTTATAAAATTAAAGATCTTTTTGGACAGAAATTGTTTGAATAAGTGAAAATCGAACAATTATCTGTCCAATTTGCAAAAAATCAATTCAATATCTGGATTTCCTGTATAAGAATTGTGTCAAAAATTGAACTGATAGAAATATATATATTATAATATTATTAGTATTTTGTAGGCTTTATATACACTCATGACAAGAATTTGAATACGGGTATAGATAATGAATAACGCGCCGCATAGCGATAAGCGACTGAACTATTTTATAATACTTTGTAATAAGCTGCAGATTTTGTTCGGTTTTTGCTGCCAATTTGCCATCAAATTGCGCACTCTAGATCCTGCTCAGTTTTTGCCGACAATCTGATGTCAGTCATGTCAGCAAGCTTTGCTCGGTTTCTGCCGCCAATTTGCTGTGTAGTTATGTTAGCAAGCTTTGCTTGATTCTTGCCGGCAATCTGCCAGCTTAATCGGTAATAATAACTCTTGTACCAAATTTGTAGCCTTTTTGCTGACAATAATTTGTAGCAAGCACTTGGCAATATCTGTTAGAACAGACCTGGCTGACTGGGAAGCTTTATCGTGCTAGCGACACGCGGCATCCAATGGATTGATACCCCGATCGCCTCTAGCAAATCGTGTTTCTAAATGAGTTCCTGGTCCGCAAAATTGATAGTCTGGAATATGTAATGTGTTTATCGCACGATTTAACAAACCACTACCTCTTATAATTTTTGCTGGCATTTGCCACAATCTTTTATTATCGATGTTGGTCTGTCGATATGTGTTTGCTGAGTAGTATATAAAAGCATACATTCTGGACCAGATTTTTTCCCTCACCAAAATCAACTAAAAACACCAAAATCACCTATAAAATCATTTATAAAAGCAACAAAATTACAAAAGCAACCAACTTGATCTAAGCGTCGAAGCGCTCGGATCATATATCACTCAATAATTAGTCATGTTTAACTGTTATCTTCGTATGGCTCAGGGAGATAACACATGCCTAGTAATCTTGAGATTGTCGGTTCGAATCCCCCCAATCCAAGATTTTATTTGCTAAATGCGACCAGCTTGGTAAATAATATGGCATGTAAAAAAAACTGAGCGGCGTTGTGTGTGTGTGTCCTGGCGCCAGGATCTTCGCATCTCAATGTACTTTGAATCGAGAAATACGTTGCTTTGTTTGTGGAGGATCTGGACATCTTGTCAAAGTCTGTTTCAAAAAGAGGGAGTCTGCCAACTATTTGGACGAAGTGCTACAATTAGAGCATACCGATCAAAGAGATAAGTTTTTTTGCACGCTTTTAGTAAATGATAGGCGGATTCGGTTTGAAGTCGATAGTGACTCCGCGGTCACGATTATGAATCGTGAACAGGTTAGTGTCTTATTCCCAGGTTCGACCGTTTTCAAAACAAATCTCAATTTGGTTGCGTATTGTAAAACGATAGTTAAGATTTCAGGTTATATAAGAATTTATGTACAATGTAATCAAGTGCGGGAGAAATTAAACATTTATCTTACGGAACTAAAGAAAGAACCTCTATTAGGAAGGGAATGGATTAGACAATTGAAGTGTCAGCGCGGTGTGCCAGATTTCCTTGGATGTAATGCATTAGAAATTACTAGTATTACTACACAGGATGTTACGAATCAATTACAATTGATATTACGGGAGTACGAGGAATTATGTGCGTCTACTTTGGCTAAGATTACTGGCATACAAGCAGGACTTACGATGAAGCCAAATGCAACTCTAGTATTTTTAAAAACACGATCGGTTCCTTTTAAATTAATTCCGTTATTGGAAAAAGAATTAGATGATTTAGTTCAAGTTGGAATTCTTACAAAAGTAGAAAACTCAGAATGGGCTACCCCTATTGTTCCGGTTTTAAAAGCAAACGGTACTATTGGAGTTTGTGGGGATTACAAATCTACGATTAACCCAAAACTAATAATTGATAAACACCTGGTACCCACTACAAATGAACTTATTGCCAAGTTGGCCGGCGGCAATAAATTTTCTAAAATTAACTTATGCCAAGCATACTTACAGTTAGAAATACACCCGAAAGATAGTAAATTGCTTACGTTAAATACCTATAGGGGACTTTACGCAGTCAATAGACTAATGTACGGTATTGCATCTGCCCCGGCGATATGGCAAAGAACACTAGAACAAATATTGCAGGATATTCCGGGCGTAGCTATTTTTCTGGACGACATTGTAATCACAGCTCATTCGCATTGTGAACATTTACGTAGACTACACGCGGTATTAGATAGATTGCACAAACATAATGTTCGAATTAATTTAGAGAAATCTAAGTTTTTTATACATGAAGTACAGTATTGCGATTATGTGTTACGAAAGGATGGAATACATAAAGAACCTTCTAAAATGAAGGCTATTAGTATGATGCCGCGTCCCCAAAATATTTCTGACGTCCGTGCTTTTGTGGGGATGATTAATTATTACAGCAGATTCATACAAAATTTAAGCACTATTTTAAAACCATTAAATAGTTTACTACATAAAAACATTCGTTTTGCATGGACGGAGAAGCAAAAGGAAGCTTTTAAAAAGGCGAAAGAAGCATTTGCAAGTAAGCAAGTATTAGCTCATTTTGACCCAAAATTACCTATCGTCCTTGCAACGGACGCAAGTTCATATGGAGTGGGGGCGGTGCTTTCACATGCATACCCAGATGGCACCGAAAGAGTAATTCATTACACATCACAGACCCTATCAAGTACTCAGCAGAAATACGCGCAGATAGATAAAGAGGCATACAGTATAATATTCGGAATTAAGAAGTTTTACCAATACCTTTATGATAATAAATTTACCTTGGTTACGGATCATCGACCATTAGTACACATATTGTCGCCAAATAAAAGTTTACCGGTTTACAGTGCAATGAGAATGCAACATTATGCTATTTTCTTGCAGGGATTTAATTATACGATTCGATATAGGAAATCAGAAAACCATGCGAATGCTGACTGTTTATCGAGATTACCGTTAAAGATAGGCTCTGAAAGCATGGATGTAGTCGACGCTTTTGAGTTAAGCACGTTAGAAACTCTACCAGTAGATGCGAAATGCATAGCATCGCATACAAAGAAAGACACGGAGTTAGAAAAACTTCAAATGCGTTTAATTGGTCAGGCAACTCCGAAGCAAGATGCAGATGAGGATCATGGTTTCGTGGATGAACGAATAATACGAACTTACTCGAACGTATCAGAGAATGAATCCAAGAATGAGGAACAACCGGAGGAATTATTACAAGATGTCCCACATGATCCTCCGGATGATCCACAGCCACAGCAAACGGAGATATTGGTTATTCAATCAAAGAATACAATCCAGCAAAAACCTGTCAGAAAACCTCAAAAGACGGTAGCGGACATAACTCGCAGATCCGACAAATCGCGGCCAAATCAAAACCGTCATAGTGACAAATTAAAGACTGCTCTTATTATATGTAAGCGAAATAGTTCGTTTAAGAAAGGAAGATGTTAGGTTTGCGCATTGCCAGTTATAATTCGCGGTCCTTAAATCCAATATGTATCGATCCGCGGCGCTGTTATCACGAGCAGCCGAAGCGGGCGTGATATACCTGTTCCGGGTCTCTTTCTCTCTCTGAGACCACCACCGTGTACAGACGTGAGGTATTTTGTAACGTGTGATAATAAAGTATATATTGTGGAATCAAGTTAGAACCCACCTACAACTGAAAACCTTAATACTTCTAATTCATATAAATGCTGTACAAACCGAAAGGAAATTTAAAAGATGGGGTATCTTTTAGTTTCGATAAACTTAAACAAATAAAGTTTGGTGAAATAGGGTTGGTAGATATATATATTCCTGGAGATGATGATGTGAGGTTAAGAAAGGCTTAGTCCGTAGGATGCTAAGTCCGAAGGATGCTTTATTATCACCTGAAATTATATTTTTATTTCTCCCAGAAGAACTAAATTCTGATGATGCGCGTGAAAAATATACAGTAATTATTAATTTAGATCAAGGTCTTAATTCAGCTGAAGATATTCAAAAAAATGTCATATATAAAGTGAAAATATTCTAGAAACAAAAAAAGAACTAGGTGTCAAAATATAGAATTGAATTATTAAAAGTGAATTCTATTAGTGTTGAATTTAATAAAAATGATAAATTAATGAACAAAATATTTGACACAATCAGAATCAAGAGTGACTGAACATAAAATATTTTCTCTTATTAAAAAAGAACTGGGTAAAATTATTCTAGGTTTGCTAGCCCGGAGTGAATTTGCTATTCAAAACTTAAAAAATCTCATAGAAGAAGAAAGAAAAAATCTCATAGAAGAAGAAGAACCACTAGCTTTTGATATAAACAAATTTAAAATTGAGAAGAATAATGATAAAACAAGAGTGTATAGTCCTGTAAAATTAATAATAACCCATCATGGTATAAAAATATTTAATTCAGTTCAATCGCCTGAAAGGCTAAGTCTGAAGGACGCCCTTGATATGTGTGTGTATTCAAATTTTGTGGAAAGACTGATATTTAGATTTGTTGCAAATAAATTATCTGCTTATATCAAACCTGTTAATGTAATGTATTTTCGTTTTATAGATAACATAGGTCTATTTGATAAATTAAAACTTACTTTCGAAGGAGAGGACCTGAACTTAAAAAATGTGAGTGTAATGGTTGACTTACATGAAGGGCGTCCTTCGGACTAAGTCTTTCAGGCGCTTGACCTGAATTAAAAAGAATGAAATAATTTTCAGTATGGAAAAAATATTAATTGAGAGAAAAAAACATCTTAAGCAGGTTTACAAGTGAATTAACACTGTGTCAGTGACCCACTAGAACATTGCCGAAAGGTGCATCTGAAAAACTAAATCCGAAGGACGCAAAAATTTGAAGAAAATCACCTGACGGTATGTGCTCGCCAGCGCTGGTTTTTTTTATTTTGAGTACATACCGTCGGGTGATTTTTTTCTTTTTAGTTCCAGTTAACTTTAATTCTCTTGAATTGGTTAATTCAGAGTTTAACACTTTTATAGGGCCCTTTAGGAGACTCTGAGGTATACAATCTTTTCTAATTCATATCTAGTTTCCTAGATGTGACAGAGAGAACTGTATAGCTCTTGTCGAATGCTTCACATTTAAGAACCGAAGGCTTGTAAAAGAACTGGAGGTTTGCCTATTCCTATTCCTTTACCACACCTGAAACACTTTACAGTTTTAATATTACCTTTGTTTGGATTAAATCGCATCTGATTACTATTATTATAATTCGAAGAATTAGTAGTTGCTAATTTCTTTTTAAACGAATTATTATTATTTTTATCTTTAGATTTCCTCGATGATTTCTTGCCCGCCTGCAGGTATTCTACCGCTGCCAATGGACTTGTAGCGCCATTTTGTAATGATGTAGCACCCTGCTCCGACAGCTCCATCGTTATGGCTATTTGCAAAGCTTCTTCGTATGTAAGCTCTCTCTTCTCAAAGAGTCTCGTTTGGATTTTTTTGCTCTTGAGTCCAAAAACTAATTGGTTTCGCAAGGTCGTCTTCAAATAATTTCCGAATTTACAATGTAGGCTCAATTTATGCAAAGCAGCCGCAAATTGTTGTACAGTCTCGCCCTCCGCCTGCCGCCGTTGGTGAAATTTAAAATTCTCGGCAATTTCTAACGGTACCGGATCATAAAATTCTTCCAACTTGGCCGTTAACGTCTCGTATGCTTGCGAGAATGGATCTGCCGGATCTAATGGATCACACAGTATATCGAACGTGCTCGGTCCCACGTAATGTAGCAAATATCGAACTCGAGCATTCCCGGTGATCCGGAAAATCGTAAATGCTCCTTGTAACCGTTGTAACCATCGCCGCCATGTTGTGATTTCTGGATTGAAATTCTCTATTGTAAATGAATTCGGGATAGCGGTTGCATGTAGGGATGTTCGATTCTATTAAAAGAATCGATTCTTGAATCGATTCTGAATCGAATCATGAAAATCGATTCTCTTAAAAAATCGGAATCAAAGAATCGATTTTGCAAGAATCGATCTAAAAAATCGTACAAAATTATTTATATATAATTGAAACATACATAAATCTAATTAATTAATTAATTTTAAATTTTAATTAGTTTTTTAATTTTTAAAACTTAAATTAATAAAGGAAATAATTAATTAAACAATTAAGCTTTAAATTTTTGAAAAATTTTATATTATTAAAAAAGTATTTACAAAAAATATATGTTTATTTCACATACTTTTTACATACATTTCTTTTATATACTTTTATATACTGCTTTGTTTTTAGTACCAAATTACTTATTCATTTTTTAATTGCCAATCTTTAATGGACAGTGAATTTAAAAATAATAGTTGTTGTAGATGATCGGGCGAATGTCGGTTCCTGGAATCTGTTAAAATTGTGAAATTGGCTCTTAGACTATATAGATTGTAAAGAGTGTAGACATAGGCTGCGGTCGGGAACACGCTAGAAATGCTTCGAAGCATTTTTAAAAATAGAATCAGTTCTTCGATTCTTAGGGTAAAGAATCGATTCGCAAAAAAATCGTATAGCAAAGAATCGATTCAAAAAATCGATTTTTTGACTAAAAAATCGATCTTTTAAAGAATCGAATCGGAATCGAACATCCCTAGTTGCATGTATTCCCGCTGATTCTCCAGCGGAACCGCTGCTTGATCCCTCGGACGGCATCCTCAGAAGATAATTTGTAGCAATATGTATATATCCTAGTGTATGACAACCGTACAGCTGCGCCACGTGGCCAAAAGAATTACGTACGTGACGATGCCAGAGTACTGTATCTAGACCGGTTCTAACTCAGGTCCTCTGAGGACGGAGGGGGGGGTGAGGAGCGAGGGAAAACCGGCGCGGGGGATATGACGTCAGGGGAGTGGACCGCGGTGAAACCGATGGGTAAAGAGTCCGCGGAGAGGGGGGAGGGGGATCGCGTCCTAACCGATAGGCGAGGGACCCGCTAACCTAACCTAACCGGTAGGCGAGAGGTCCGCGGAGAGGGGGAAAGGGACCGCACGAAATCGGTTAGCGAGGGTTAGGGGAAAGACCCGCGGGGAAGAGGAAACGCGAAGGTACGATACCGCGAGTAGGTGTGAGAGAGATAGCGCGAGGCGTCCGCAATGTATAAGAAAAGGATAGCGCTAATGATATTCTATGGGCGTGGGAGAAGGATAGCGCGAGGCGTCCATATGAGCGTAAGACAAAGATAGCGTTTGCATGCACGTTGGAAAAAGATGGCGCGAGGCGTTCGCAATGTGTGGGAGAGGGATAGCGTCCGCATGCACTTGAGAGAAAGAGAGAAAGAGAGAGATAGCGCGATGCATGCACGTGGATGATACGGCGTTCGCAAGGCGGTGCGAGAGAGATTGTAAGAAAGACAAAAGAAGTAAAAAGTAAAAGGCGTCAAGAGAACGATAACATTCGACGATTACACGCAGTGTTTGAACGAAGAGATTGAAATGACGCGTCAGCAGTCTTGTATAAGATTTAAATTACACGAAGTATACACTATTCGCGAGACAAAAATTGCTCTAAGTCTGTACGATGACAAGCGGTATATCGTACCCGAAACCACCGACACGCTACCGTGGGGACATTATAAAATACCGTTGTAAATAAAAAGCATGTATATTTATTGTAAATAAAAAATTACGTATATTTATTGCAAATTAAAATTATAAGTATATTTATTGTAAGTTATATGTATATTTTGTAACGATGCATCCCTCCACCGTTACCCGGCCGTCGATCCGCCGAAAGTCCGCTGCCCGACAAACACCGGTCGGGCATAATGCGGAGGCGCCGAGCGCCCATTTTTAAAAACACAAGAAACGTTCCGATTTGTAACACTTTGGTCGACCAATTTGGCGTATAACCTTTCTTAAAGATGGTCTTGACTTTACTCACGCGTACCGGATCGCCTACTTTGAATCTTGCCGGTGCCGCAATATTTACGTTGCTATATACCGTATTTAAAAGTTTATCGGCGATGGTGGGGGTAACATCGATAGGTCTCATACCGATAGTGCGATGTTTTCGCGCATTGTACTCTCCAACGAGCCGGGACAACGCGTCGATCCACTTGTAATTTCCATTAAGCGTAAACATTTTCCACATATTGTTCTTTAACGTGCGGTTGAATCGTTCCACGACCGAGGCTTTCATGATAGAGTACGTGGAATAATGATTAATACTGTGTTTCTTCACGAGTTTCTGTACATTTGCGTTGTAAAATTCTTTTCCTCTGTCGGTTTGAAAATTTTTCGGACATTTTCCATTGTCTCGAATTATCTTTGCGATCGTATCCGACATCACGTTTCCACTCTTATTCTTGAACGGTACAGCCCAAGCATACTTGCTCAACACATCGATAACTGTGAGTATGTTGTTGTAGCCTTTGTTGAATCGCGCATATGGACGCATCTCGACCACGTCCGCCTGCCACATATCGTCGTATCCGCGTACTATGACACGTCTACGTGGGAGCATGCAATTCTTTCACGAGCAGCTGTTTTTCAGAGGTCTTTTGCGACATATTTGATCGAGGCATAAATTGCAATAATGAGATAATTCCTCCACGTATATTCTTTATATATCTTTCTTCTGTGGACGAATCATCATAAAGATTCATCCAAACATTATTTAGAATAAACTATTGTTAAAATATATTTTATTCTCTTTTATTCTTCCCTTTTTCTCTTTTTTATCCCAGTACGCGAGTATTAAATTCCTGTACGTGACGTTAGATAACGGCGTCAGCTAGTTAATTAAAATATAGATGTTACATTTCAGTACATGGACATAGACTTTAAATATTTGAATGGTGTATAAATAATTGTTTTGTCGTTCAATAGTCGTTTGGTAGCCGTTCGATAGTCATTCAAAGTCGTTCATAGCTGTTCAAAGCCGTTCGATAGCCGTTCAAAAGCCGTTCAACGACCATTAAACGGCCATTGAACGGCCGCTGAACGGCTATGAACGACTTTGAACAGCTATCGAACGGCTTTGAACAGCTCTCGTGGAAAAGGTGATACGCAAAAAGGGCGACGAAGTTTATGTGAAATGGGATTTGATGCAACGCACAATTCTTGGATACATAAAAATAATATATTATAAATATGTTACCAATAATACATAATATTAAAGATATTTTACAAATATAAACAAAATTGTAAACTTTATAAAATTGTAATAAGCCGCTTTCGCGAGGCGGTTGCGAATAACTCGGTCGGGATCCGGGGCTCGTGAAAGGGTATCGAGAGACGAACGAAAGTATTGTGAGGTAGAATGTAATTTATTGCGTATAAATGTGTGTGTGTACAACGTGAGTATATGTGTATAAACGGTGTGTGTGTGTGAGCGTGTGTAGTGGTGTGCGTGTGAGACGAGAGGCGGGTGAGTGCCTGCGGGAATGTATAATATAAATTAGCAGAATAGCGATAGTATAAATGTAATGCGAATGACGATCGGTGTGTTACAATAATGCAAACGAGTGTGTGTGAGATGCGGAATCGAGTAGCGGTGCGGTCGTGTCGGGTGCATTCGAATCAATGCATGTATGCGCGGCGTGGAGCGCGATTTCGGTGGTTCGATATAATATCGATTACGCTCGCGGATCGTGATTTCGGCAGAGGCCGCCAGTTATCGGGCGATAATTTCGGTCGGGCCGGTGGGCGGTCCTTAAACGCGCCTGTATCGATTCGTGTACGTCGATCGGTGTCGCGGCAGGATATAGATCCTCCCCCTAAGCGAGACTTAGCGCGCCGTATTAATGGCGAGTCGCGGAAATGGCGGTCGCGGAATTACTGTCGGTTCGCGGATAGCGCGTTATTGCTTCGTCCGGGATGGTCTTTTTCGTGGAATTCAGGAGTGCAATGGCCGACGGGAACACTTGTCAATGGCTGGGAACTCCCTACCACTGGATGATCGCCGTTGCACGTAGGTGGACGGAGTTATTCGAGGTGTCGAGAACTCTGGACAGAGGTTGAGTACGCCCAACCCCGTTTTCCTCTTTTCATATAAGATCGGAAGGATCGCTCTCGGAGATGCCGCAAACTCTCGGCGGAGGCTGGGTACTCTCAACCCCGTTTTCTCTCTCTTTGAGCGTGTTTTCAGGATCGTTCTGGATTTCCAGGCGTCTTAGAGACGCCTCTGACGGTTGCGGAAGATCTGGTCTCGAGATGTAAAACGTACCCTAATTATACCGCTTTACGGCGGGTACGCGTGCGTAATATGCCTTAATGTTTAAGGCATATTGTTTAACGGTGAACCGCCGCGCGCGACTCGGGTGGTTTCGGGAACGGTCGGTACGGTTACCCGAGCGCGGCGACGATAAACACGCGTCTAAACGGCGGTTACAAATCGGAATGTTTCTTGTGTTTTTAAAAATGGGCGCTCGGCGCCTCCGCATTATGCCCGACCGGTGTTCGTCGGGCAGCGGACTTCCGGCGGATCGACGGCCGGGTAACGGTGGAGGGATGCATCGTTACAAAATATACATATAATTTACAATAAATATACATATAATTTTAATTCACAATAAATATACGTAATTTTTTATTTACAATAAATATACATGCTTTTTATTTACAACGGTATTTTATAATGTCCCCACGGTAGCGTGTCGGTGGTTTCGGGTACGATATACCGCTTGTCATCGTACGGACTTAGAGCAATTTTTGTCTCGCGAATAGTGTATACTTCGTGTAATTTAGATCTTATACAAGACTGCTGACGCGTCATTTCAATCTCTTCGTTCAAACACTGCGTGTAATCGTCGAATGTTATCGTTCTCGCGACGACGTTACTCTTGACGCCTTTTACTTTTTACTTCTTTTGTCTTTCTTACCATCTACTCGCAACGCGTACATTTTTGCCCTAAGCCCGACGAATTCAGTCATGACGGCGCCATTATTTTCATCCTTCATTAAACCTGGTATCTTTTTATTCGCGAGCGGTATACCGTACACATTGTCCACCGCATAATTGCTGGTATCGAATCTGTCAACGTTGCGCTTTATATTCTCATATACATCTTCACACTCGATGTGATATATGAGACTGTCGGTGTCGGTGTACATGACTTTACATTTCTCTCGATACATAGGTACCATGTAATCGTGGTGAAACTCGTACAAACATGTCTTGGATATGTCGAGTATACACATACCTACGTAGATTGGTTTATCAAATTTAACTTCGAGATTGCGCAATTCAACGGCGATCAGATTCTCCGAAAACACGCTTCTACTATGAAAATTTGGTTTTGCGATCATCGCCTCTGCGCCATATCTTCCATCCCAATGTGTCACAAGCTTAATAATAACGTGATTGCGCACATTTTCCATCGTTTTGCCAAATACCGCATTATTCATTAATTTATATAAATTTTTTTCAAAATCGTTTTTCACGAGTGTTTGGAATTGTGTATTGAGTTCGATATAACTGCGAAGCCATGGAGATTGTGAAAACTGTAATATTCGATGTATTTTTGTAACTCGAAGTCCGTGTCGCGTGCCGTGCTGCAGGTTGCGGTAATGTATTACGTAACGCTTCTTATCGTATAAGGTTGCGAGCAGCTTATCCTGCTGCTTACCAGGTGGTTTGTCGCGCGTCGGACAGAACAGTAGGTCAGTGCGCATCGTGAACACGTTGCGGATACTCGAGATCGACTTCAAGGATGTAGCCTATAGGCGAATCAAGCGCGATCGATGATGTATCAAAATCGGATACGTCATCGACCCATCGAAAATCTGCATAGGGTAAGGGTTGACACATTGCCCATCTGTACAAATTATTTACATCAAAGTACGTGAGATACGTTGAAGGTTTTGATGGATCGTACGATTGCATATACTTGTTATTAGCATGTGCGTATCTGTTGGAACATTGACTCAAACCACCGCGTATTCCGCGTTCGATAAACATAACCATGTCGATATCCTTAAGCAATTCGAATGTAATATTCGTATGCTTCAACATGGCGTCCCACGTGTATCCGGGAAGAGTGTAGTAATACGCGGGGTCGAGCCTATAACTTTTAATACAACTCTCGCGAAAATTTTCAAAATTGTCTGCTAATAACAAGACATTAATTTTGAGATACAAGTCGCTATATTCGCCCAGCGTTCGAATGGGGAATCGTTTCTAGACGTTCTTGGCGTGCGCGTAATCGCTCTCGGATATTGTGTCACCGGTCAAGAAACTGTAAAATGATTTGCGTGGTGGTAAACACGTATCTTGCAACCTGTCGACGCAGTCAATGTATTCGTACGGAAAGACGCCCTTCCGTGTTAATAAATTGAAATTGTCATTCGATAAATTTAGAAATTAAGATTTTAAAATTTTGAGTTTGTCTCTATTCAAGAATGATGCCAATTTATCGAGACTGGCTGTGAGAAATTTATACGAATCGATAAAACGCAATTTAATATGATTTTTTGATTTTTCTTCTGCAAGTTTAACATTTTTCGTAAATGATATATATTTTTCGTTTGTTATCGGAAGTAACTCGATTTCCCCTTCGAACGCTGTAGCTATTTCCTTTATAATAAAATGTGCATCGTAACCGGATAAATTATGAAAAACTATTGGAATGCAAAAAGAATCTTTATAATTTAAATTGCAATTTGAATACGCGGGACCTCTGTATCTCCCGGTCAGATGGCAATGATCGCGTACACGTGTATCGTCTTGTACGAATGGTTTCTCGCAAATGTGACATTGTGTCGCGCTATGAAAATTTTCCCATTTATCAGATGTTAAATTTACCATGGGGACATTAGCTGATAAAATAATGAAATGATACGCGGATAACGAATCATCGTACGAACAATGTACATAATATGCTATGCTAAATACTTTATGATGTTGGTAGTTTCTCTCTTCCTCCGTCTTCTCTAAAACACACTCCAAGTCGGCGTACACGACGAAAGGAAGCCGCTCTTTCCGATTATAGTTGTTGAACATGAGCCACTTGTCCTTATCGCTCGGTAATCGGATAACGCACTCGTTCATCTCTCGACAGTCCACCGTATGTGACTGTAACTTGTCGTTCGAGCCAAAGTAGTGCAAACATCTGTAAAAGAAATAATTTTTAATTTTTGTTCAAATATTTCTGCAATATAATTTATTAAATATATACGTACCGATCGCAGATATATTTTTAACCATTATGTTTGCTCAATTTCGAGCTCACGAAGCGGGATAGATTCTTGATCCACGCGAAATGTCCAACGTTGTTGTCTTCAATGTACAACAGGCTGACTTGTTTGTCTCTTTTCAGCTCACTCAGACGTATCGGGACAATATTCTTTTCCTCGATACTATATACATTGATTGAGATATCGTTGGCAAGTTCGAATTTTTTAATTTGATTCACAGTCATTGGAAACTCAATGTCCTGGAGATTCAGCACTGTCGTATAATGAGGATACGAAGATTCCTGATCCGCGTTTCTTTCGGTTGGATATAAAGCGGCGACAACAGACCACGCGAAACACGCATTGTCATTAGATTGCACGTTTATTACCGCTCTCTTCATCATTATCGCCCGCGGTAATTTTATATGACATCCCGCGCGCAAAGGATTATATTTATTTATATTTATATTTAAATCGAGTATTCGCGACAATGCCCACCCGCTATCGGGTTCCTGAAATTCTTTGAGCGATGCTAGAGTGGGCTCGACAACACGCCGCTCGTACCATTCGCGTAAGTCGGATGTGCGAAAGAGTTCATAGTTTCTCGTATTGATACTTTTATTTGCGCGCCTATCACCCGTCACAAATTCACCATTGAACAATGTATTAATTTTCACATTAAAGTGTTTTTTCATCACATTTTGCACGTGTTCGAGCACAATGTCTTTGGCATCCTTGAAAAATTGACGAGGCTCGATGTGATTACAATTTATAACCGCATCAGTCAATATGCGGCTCTCGAACGCCGTATCGATCTCTCGCCAAATCAATCCGTGTTGCCGCGTACTGCATCCTGCACCCGCATGTACAAAACGCCTGCGTAACGAATTCTTCAATCCCTCGAGTCGTGCGATTCGAGCAATTATCGGGCAATAATCGTGGACATTTGATTCGGCTTTGCTCTTCCACCGATTCGATATATTCGTCGCATCGTTGCTCCCACGCAACGTACTCCTCTATCGAATTCACCCTTGCAGATTACTCACGCAGAATTCTTTCGGCATTGTTTTCCGCCATATTTCTAAATTTATGCCAAAAATTTTTGCTAACAAGATGCGCTTATTAATAGCTTTTGTGTCGGAACTCTTGGCGAAAATACTGACAGGGTGTGCCTCTTTACCATGATTTTATATTCTATCTTGATGTCTCTTTCCATCATGTTTATCAACTAAATCTTTATTTCGCGATTTGTCACGTACATTTTGACTAATGTCGATTAATGCATTTTTTTTTTTGTCGTCTAGAGATGATGTCAAATCCCAGGTGCGTCGCAAAAGTTTCAAATTACATGCTGCTGTCCAAGTATGTTAATGCAATTTAATCATGAGGATTATCCTTATATTTCACGATTTTGTCATGTTTTGACACGCGCGTTTGGATATCTGAGGATGATGTCATCGCGAAGCAGCCGCACATCGGCGCTTGAAAATTTTATATTACGTTGTATTTTTTGTGTATTCGGCTAAATCTCACACCTGGGGGTGATGTCATCACGAAGCAACCGTACATCGGCGCTTGAATGGAAAAATTGAAAAAAATATCGCGTCGACAATAATCCCCACCACATTGCAATTTTGCAACGCTAATACATATTTTAAATATGTTCAATACGTTCAGTATTGCATCGGCCACTTGTGTGAAGAGTTCATATAAAAATGTATCCCACTAAAGGAAGCCGCATGAATTATTACGTTCCGATTCAAGATGCTGATGAAACTTCACCGTGTAAGAAGAAGAAATGTAACAAGTAAGTTTTAATTAACTTAAAGAATTTTTATAATTTTTAAATATTTTTTTACACTTTTTTAATATTTATATAAATAATATTGTTTTTACTCCCTTACTGCATTTCATCCATGCTGCTTCTTATAAAGTTTTATCTGCTTTTTTTATTTCACTATAATCTACATTTGGGTTTGTGTAATAAAAAAGATTATGTTGCTTGCAATGTTCATCTAAAAGATTTATTCCTTTCCACTCTTTTTTTAATCTCTCCTCAACATTCGTAAAAGGTCCACAAGCATTATATCCTAGTAAATACATTTCTGGAACCTTTCCGGTTAGTTTATTTGAAAGTTTATTAATAAAACCACCCCCTTTTTTACTTCCTTTTCTAATTTTTGACTCACTCATTTCTTCCCATAAATATCTCAAAATATATTCCCATTTTATTTATTTGAAGCTGGTCCTTTGCTAGGATCATTATCTTTATAAACTGCATTAGTTTTATAAATTATGTTCTTATACTTTTTTATATCATCTTCACTATAAATATCTTTGAAATTATATGGTACTTTTTTTCTGTTAATAATTTTATTAAAGGATTAGTAAGTTAAGTTACTATTTTTATATGATTATCATCATAAAAAACAAAATTATCATTTTGTGTTATTCTTACAGCTTTATTCTCTATCATTAACTTATCATCATTGTCTCTGTCACGCCAGAATCCAAACTTTTCATCATAAAGATGGTTTTTATATTTATTCCATAAAGGACCCCCTTCTTCTTTAATACTTAGTGACACTGGAAAAGGTGATTTTTTTAAGTGCGTGGCTCAAGCTAATAGATGGTACTATGTCCGCGTCCAAAGGGTGCTCGAAGGTTTCTTCAAATACTTCATCGCTATCGTCAGTCTCTGTATAACCTTTAAAAATTTTTAATATTTCTTCAAGTTTAGTATCTTGATATGTATCTTGATTGTATATATATGGCGTCCTTCGGACTTAGCGTCCCTTGGACTAATCCTTTCGGGTGCCTTTCAGGCGCAGATTTTGGACTTAGGGACTTGACCTGAATTGAATCCAATTTATTAATCAATATGTTAATTTCTTTATTCGTTTCATTTGGTCTAGAAGTTATTGGTTTATTTCTTTCTTCTAAATCTATACATTTTTTGGCATTTAAATTTCTTGCATTTTGAAATGTTTTTCTTAATTTATATTGCATCTTTTCTATTTCATCCAGTTTTTATGGAGTTGTACCCATTATTTCATATGTGCTTTTAAATGATCTATTTCTAAAATTAAAACCTGTTTTTATGTTTAGTGATTTTAACATCTTATGGGTACAGTTTGTATTTGACAATTCTGAATCTGAATTTGATAGTTCTAAATCTGTATTTAACAGTTTTGAATCTGAAGTTTTGATTAAAACCTTATTTCTTGATCCAGAGTTTAACACTCTTGAATTTAAGTCATGTCCTTTGTCTGATATATTACGTAAATTTCTTCCCATTTATAATAATAATAATAATTCATTATTTTTTTGAAAGAAATATTTACCACTTTTTGTTTTATCAATTCCCAAAAATCCATATGGTTCTGACGAAACTTTTTTACAGAATTTACAAAACTCTTCACAAGTTAATTCAGAAGCCAATTCTTCATGTATTTTTCTGAGATTATCTCCAAACTCATTAAAAATAAACCATAGATTTGAATTTTTTCTAATTATAAGGTTTATTTTAGTGTATTTATGATATAATCCGAGAATACTAATATTTTTATGCCTTTCTTCACAATAATATCTTATTATTTTACTTTGATCTTTCAACATTTCATCATCAAAAATTACTAAATTATTCGATGCACATTCTTCTACCGGTAAAATTTGTTCCCAATTACTCTCAAAAAAATAATCAATATCATATTTATCTTTTCCCAACTCTTTCTTTAATCCTACATAAGTAAGTTGGTCTATAGATGGACTATAAACATATAATTGCGTGTATTTTAGCTATTTATTTGCGACAAAGTTAGTACATAAAAATGTTTTTCCACTACCCGATTCACCTAGAATTATACCACGTATTACAACCTATGTGAACTTAGCACCCGACATTAATAAAAAAAAATTTTCGTACATGCATTCGATTACGCTCGGTTTGTACCCGTTTGTACTACTTTTTATTTTGTTTGTACCTTAAAGGGGTAAAAGTTACAAGGGGTTAAAAAATCATCAGCACCCCACTTTGAGATACAGTAATCTTCCAGATGCCATTTGATTAAGCATTGTTTGTACCCGTTTGTACCGCGTTTCGTTTCGTTTGTACCCCTACGGGGGTGGAAATACGGAATATTAAGAAATCGTCGAAGGGGTAACTCTGCCATTTTTAAAGATATTCGAAATCTGTAAACGGGTGCTGTTTCGTAATCGTTTGTACCCGTTTGTATCGCTTTCCGTTTTGTTTGTACCCCTACGGGGGTGAAAGTACCGAATTTTCAAAATGAGGGTTAGAGCTAACTCTGCCATTTTTAGAGATATTTCAATTCTCTAAACGGGTGCTGTTTCGGAATCGTTTGTACCCGTTTGTATCGCTTTTCGTTTCGTTTGTACCTCTACGGGGGTGAAAGTACCGAATTTTCAAAATGAGGGTAAGAGCTAACTCTGCCATTTTTAGAGATATTTCAATTCTCTAAATGGGTGCTGTTTCGTAATTGTTTGTACCCGTTTGTACCGCTTTTCATTTCGTTTGTACTCCTACGGGGGTGAAAGTACCGAATTTTTAAAATGAGGGTAAGAGCTAACTCTGCTATTTTTAAAGATATTCGAAATCTGTAAACGGGTGCTGTTTCGTAATCGTTTGTACCCGTTTGTACCGTTTAGAGAATTGAAATATCTCTAAAAATGGCAGAGTTAGCTCTTACCCTCATTTTAAAAATTCGGTGCTTTCACCCCCGTAGGGGTACAAACGAAATAAAAAGCGGTACAAACGGGTACAAACGATTACGAAACAGCACCCGTTTAGAGAATTGAAATATCTCTAAAAATGGCAGAGTTAGCTCTTACCCTTATTTTGAAAATTTAGTACTTTCACCCCCGTAGAGGTACAAACGAAACGAAAAGCGGTACAAACGGGTACAAACGATTCCGAAACAGCACCCGTTTAGAGAATTGAAATATCTCTAAAAATGACAGAGTTAGCTCTTACCCTCATTTTGAAAATTCGATACTTTCACCCCCGTAGGGATACAAACGAAATGAAAAGCGGTACAAACGGGTACAAACGATTACGAAACAGCACCCGTTTAGAGAATTGAAATATCTCTAAAAATGGCAGAGTTAGCTCTTACCCTCATTTTAAAAATTCGGTACTTTCACCCCCGTAGGGGTACAAACAAAACGGAAAGCGGTACAAACGGGTACAAACGATTACGAAACAGCACCCGTTTACAGATTTCGAATATCTTTAAAAATGGCAGAGTTACCCCTTCGACGATTTTTTAATATTCCGTATTTCCACCCCCGTAGGGGTACAAACGAAACGAAAAGCGGTACAAACGGGTACAAACAATGCTTAATCAAATATCATTTGGAAGATTACTGTATCTCAAAGTGGGGTACTGATGATTTTTTAACCCCTTGTAACTTTTACTCCTTTGAGGTACAAACAAAATAAAAAGTAGTACAAACGGGTACAAACCGAGCGTAATCGAATGCATGTACGAACAATTTTTTTTATTAAAGTCGGGTGCTAAGTTCACATAGGTCGTATTACATTTAGAAAGAATCTATCACCCCTTTTATATTTATCTATAAAATTAAAATATTTTATTTTTAGGCGATGTTTGGACATTTATTAATAATAAATGGAGGAGTATTTTAAAAAACGAATGTATGTTTATCGCAAAAATTATAAGTATTTTTTTAAATGTAAAATCGGTATATCACTTAGTAAAGCAATATTTGCGGCATCAAGTTTATCAGGTATTTCTGTTACACCATTATTTATATTGTAATAAGTGCCATATCTGTTATAATTGAAATATTGGATAATGAATTCAAAACATCATTAAAATTAATGGATAGGATTGAAAAATATAAATTGTCATTTAATTTTTATTGTGAGTTATTACATTTATTTAAGACTCGACAAATATCTGAAGAAGAAATTCACTTACGTAAAAAAAATTTTATCAAAAATTTGAAATATAATACATTCCGCGTGAAAAGTACTTAAAACAAATGAAGCTAAATGGTTATTCTGTAATAAATGATCGTTTGTAAAAACAATATTATTGATGAATTACACAAACCGGCAAGGAGAAATTATCCAAGAAGATCTACTATTACATTAGGTATCGATGATCTTTGGCAGGCTGATATTGTTGAAATGGATTTGAGTAATTTAAAGGAAATATCCAAAATTAATAAGGAATATAAATATTTATTAACAGTTATTGATACTTTTTCATAATTTGCTTGGGCAATTCCTGTTAAAAATAAAACCGGAGAAAGCGTATTCAAGGCAATGAGTATTTGTTTTAAAAACCTATCTCAAGGACGTCCTTTAGATTTAGTCTTTCAGACGCTTGACCTGAACTCACAGCATAAACCACTTAAACATCTACAAACGAATAATGGAAAAGAATTTTATAATAAAGATTTTAAAAAATTCATGGAACAAAATAAAATTAATCATTATTCGACATATAGTGATAAAAAAGCTGCAATTGTTGAAAGATTTAATAGGTCACTCAAAAAATTAATGTGGAAACAATTCAGTATACAAGGTAATTACAAGTGAGTTGATATATTACCAAATTTGATTAATATTTATAACAATAGAAAGCATAGAACTATAGGAATGACACCTTGTGAAGCGTCTGAAAAGCGTTCGAAAGGCGTCCGAAAGGCTAAGTCCAAGGGACGCTAAGTCCGAAGGACGCTAAGTCCGAAGGATGCGCCTGAAAGACATCTGAAAACGCAATTTAAAGTTGGTGATTATGTAAGAATCAATAAATTAAAACATACAGGGTGTTAGAAAAATCTGGAAACGGTCAAATATCTCGAAAACGAAACTTTTCTGAGAAAAATGTTTCAAACCAAAGTTGTAGAGCTCTAAATGGCGCATTATATAATAATATTAGTAGTTATTATATGCGGGTTCTAACTCAGGTCCTCCGAGGGGAATGCGGGGCGAGGGGAAACCGCGCGGGCGAGGGGGCGGGCGGAGGGGGATTTTGTTGGCGCTGGGGACTGACGTCAGGCGGGCGGAGAATGCTTATCGCGGGAGCATAATCGGCGGGGATGTATTACAAAGGCGAACGCCGATTTCCGACTGCTCGAGAATTTATAAACATTATAAACAAATATCATCTCACACTGTACTATTGCACATGCGGCATTATTGAATTTCGTAAAAAGATAAACATTATAAACAAATATCGTCTCACACTGTACTATTGCACATGCGGCATTATTGAATTTCGTAAAAAGATGATAAGGTTAGCGCTGATGTCCGGCTGCTATAATTTATTATAAACAAAATAAAACCAACGCGATAGATGAAAAATATACAATGAAGAACGAAGGTAAACATTGCCGCAGCAGATCTGGATTTTTCGATGCGACAGGATAGTATCGTCAGAGTTAGCAGAGCGAACGTCAGTCCAACAAGTTAGAAGTGATTAATTTTGAAGTGATTAAAAAAATTTTTAAAAAATTTTAAAAAAATGCCATCACTAATAGAAACGGTGTTGCGCCGCGGGCTATGGAACGCGGCATGGTGGGCGGAGGATGTGGCGATAGGGCTGTTGAGAGCCCTATTAAATTTAGTTGTATACCAGAGAGTAAGTAGTATTTTTTTTATTTTATGTCATATTAATCATTTGTAATATATTAATTATTTGTAATATATTACAATATAATTTTGATTTATAGTACGATTTTACTCGTGAGATCCAGATTCCTGGTTTTATGAATTTTGAACACCGACAAATGATTCGAATGTTGCGGCGGCACGAGCGCGATTTGCGTGAGGACGTATGGGAAGATAATGGCTCCGACGGTCTCTATTCAACGTTAAGACGTCTGTTCGGGCTCGAGCCCTACGAGGAAGACGTGGTGGAAGAACCGTGGGGACGAGCCTCCGAATAAGAGATCGTAAAATTAATCGTAAGTATCTATTGTTAAAATTTTAGAACATTCAAACTAGATATTTTAATAAGACGTATTTTTTTCTGTTTTAGATGGAGCGCCGCCTTATATTTTATTTTTATTTTATTCGTATATTATATTTTATTGTATTTTATCCTTATTATATTATTATATTTTATCCTTTTATATTTTATATTTTATATTTTATATTTCACACACACACACACAATTTGTATTATACACACGTTTTTAAAATAAACATTATTATATATATATAATAAAATGATTATTTCTGCACCTTCTTCTTTCCTTTTCCCACATGCATGTCTCGCGCTATCTCCCTCATACTCACCGTCTTACGAACGCTATCCTTATCGCACCGACTTACGAACGCTAACCCTTTCTCGCGCTCATGCGAACGCCTCGCGCCGTCCTTCTCCCACGCATTACTGCATCGTACCTTAAGATCGTAAAGAATTACAGAGTCCATTTGCTGGTATTTCACGGGTACAATCTAAGCAGGCACGCCCCGCGCAAGATTTATTCGCAGTTTGTACGGAGAATATGCAAGGAAGGGAAGCGAAAGAAATACATAATCATTTTTTTTCATTTTTTAACACATTTATTTATTTATTTATATTACCATATATCACCCCGTCTCAAGGTTTCAAACAAAATTTCATCCACAGCATAAGCTAATAGTTCGCAATCTATGATAGATGTTTTATCATAGACTTCGCGCAAGATTTTAACCGCAGAATCTCTCTCGGCGCCAAACATACTACTTTGCAAACTCCGAACAAATTGATCGAAACTCTCATTTACAGCTTCTAGATTCTCGCACAGCTTCAAATATTCGTGATTAACACAGTGTTCAAGTTCGAATAAGAAAATTATAGTTGACGGTTTCATGTACAAAGAATCGCGCAACGTAAGTTTGACAACACTCGCATCACTTATTTTAACAATCTCAATTGTTAAATCGTTAATCCATATCGGTGCATGATTAGGCGCTTGTACAAATTGTTCAACGTCCGCTCGTTTCAGCATTAGCGATTCCCATGTATCGATAGACAAAACAATTCGGTTGCCTCGGTTATCGCCCAGATGCAGTTCCACGTAAGATGTTATTCCAACACTGATTCCAATATCCAAGTATTTATAAGCAGTGCGCGTCAAAGCAAATCTGCGTACCAAAATACGTGGTTTATCGCATCTGAAAAATACAAAAAAAATATGAAATAGCATAGAAAAAAACATATATGAAAAATATATGAAAAATATATATAAAACATTTGTGATACTTACAAATCAAGTGGTTTCTTGTACGGCTTAATTTCATCTCGTGGTTTCTTGCACGGTTTAATTTTGTCTCGTGGAACGTAGTAATTCGCACGTTTGCAACCGTTGCTGGTGCTTCCTTCAGCGGAGTACATTTTGTCTCTCGGTTATGAGAAGTGAACCGTTGGTACTAGCAGTTGATGCGACACTGATCGTATAAAAAATTAATCGAATATACGTGATGCTTATTTTTCAAAAGTATGATGTGGTGGGAGATCAATGCTCTGAAAATTTAGGAGAAGGGGAAACGGTTAACGTATGATGCGATGGGAGATTATTGCTCTGAAAATTTAGGAGAAGGGGAAACGGTCAACATATAATGCGATGGGAGATTATTGTTCTGAAAATTTAGGAGAAGGGGAAACGGCCAACGTTAAAAAGAATACTTAGAAACGACTCGCGAGGAAAGGAGTGGGGAGAATAAGAAATAAAAAACATTAAATACGTTTACACATTTTATTTATAAAAATATTGCAATTTTTTTTTTGGTATTGCGACCACCAGTTAAATATTTTTAATACATTCTGTAATGCGCAATTCTTAACATGTTTTTCGCATCGTATAGTATTGGGTGATTGCATAAGTTCGTGCCCGATTTAAATATAAACTTCAATAGATTATATTTTAGAGATAACACTTATTAATCAATTATATCAGTCTCCATTCTTTTCTACAATGGTTTTCCAACGATCTATAAGCTTGTCGATTCCATTTTTGAAGAAAGAACTTGGTTTTTCTTGAAAAAAGTTTGTAAGGTGGTTTTCGACAGCTTCCTCGGAATTGAGATTCTTGTCATTTAAACTATTCTGCAAAGACCAGAACAGATAAAAATCTGAAGGCGCAATATCTGGAGAGTATGGCGGGTGCTGCAGAATTTCCCATTGCAACTCCTGCAGTTTTTCTTTCAGTTATTCCTTTCAGTCAGGAGATGCGGCACCCACGTATCAAGCTTGGAAATGTATCCAAGCTTTTTTAAATGACGAAAAGCGGTTGAATTATCGATGTCCAGCTTCTCAGCAATATCCTCAGTTGTAATCCTTGGGTTTCTTTCCACTAAGGCATGCACAATGTCATCATTAATGCCAGAAGGCTGTCCAGAGCGGGGTTGATCCTCCATGTTGAAATCACCATTTCGAAATCTGCCAAACCATTTTTTGACTGTTCGGAGAGCAGGAGCGCGGTCCAAATAAACGCTTTGAATATTTTTTTATGCAATCCCAACACTCACGCCTTTCCGAAATTCATATAGCATTACATGCCGCAAATGCACCTTTTCGTTCTCCATTTTTAATGATTTCTCTTATGCACAAATGGACTTATCTGAACAATGTCTGACGCTAAATTGACATAAGACAACGTCATCTATTCGGTGTAAGCAACAATTACCACACGAAAACAATAGAACTCCGCCATGCAGTAACTTAATGCCATCTATGAAAATCGGGCACGAACTTATGCAATCATCCAATATTAGTAACATCTAGATTATTTAAAGATTCAATATCTTCGTAATCAGCATCCAAAGTCTCGATGATTAAATTTTCTCTCGCAAGATTCTCAAGCAAATCCACCAGCCATTCCCGTTTCTGGCATCCCTTGACGTACACGAGAGTCGACGTCTCGTCATCCTCTTCTGTTCCAAGCACGGCTGATGTAATCAAGCGTTTAGCCATGCTGTACGGCACGTTTCCGTCTTCCCATCGTAATCCATGGTGATTCGCGATCAGCCAGGAAGCGCACGATTTGTCGGATTTTGTGAGGAGATTCCATGGTAGGGGGTATGTAAAAATGTAATGCGCCAGAACGGTCCCCTTTCTCAGCACCGCCACCTCCTTTACGACAATTTCATCCCGACGAAGAATCCTTGTAGGTTCACGAACGTTGGTACAGACATAACGTTTTTCTTTTTTATATCAGCACGTCGAGAACAAGACTGCAATTGATCCTGATGTATTATAGATTTTATATCGTCTCATTCCCCCATACTTAGGTGATTTTGCGCACAACATTGGTCAACGGGTTGTACTGAATCACGCGATCATGTATGATGAGGCAGTACGCTGTGATATTCGGCGGCACGTTCTCCTTACACTCGAATTCCAATCTCACATCCACGGTTGCGCTTTTGACCGATTCGTTTTGTCGAGAGCAATCGATGATCACGAATGGACCGTTACGTAAAAATTGCGTGACGGTAAGACTCGGCTCGAGATACTCGTAACCGTAATAATTTTTGCAGAAACGTTGATACGTGTTGTACAAAATCGACCATCTGTTGTTATCGAAATCCAGATTCATATCGTCGTACGGATAACATTCCGAGTTCAAATAGAGTTTCACGTTGGTCAATTTGCAGTCGTCGAATCGACTCGTATCCTCGGACATGACGTTCTTCCGATCTGTCTGCAGAACGAAAACAACGTATCGCGGCTTCTCCAGCTGAGTCGCGGTCTTAATGGGCCACGAATGTTTGGTTGTACGCTGCAATAGCGGAAATTCGTATAGATCCCACGAGCGGAAACCCATACTGAGGTATTGTCCGCTTTCCAAGGCGCGTAGCATCGATAACTTGTTAATCTCGTTCAATACGACGTGCGGCATTCGCCATTGTATCTTGAATATGTCGATCACAGGCTCCAACACCAAATTTCCAATCAAGCAATTGTTGTCGTTGCGCGATCGTATTAAGATCAATTCGTGACGAGCGTTAATCACCACGCGCCTGTAATCCTCGCAAAATCCCAATAACATGTAGAGCGGTACGCAAAAATTAAAGTATCCATTCGTGTTAGTAGGCGAATCCCAGCCGGCGTTTCTCATAATCACGGTTCTATCGGATGATATCGTTACATAGTTCTTGAGTGTGCTGGTTATTCCCACATTTCTGCTACGATCAATCTCCACACCGTCGAGTTCGTATCGAATCTCATCGAACATGAACGCGACGTAATTATTTCCCAGTACAACATCAAACCCTTCAGCTGGTTTGTTTATCTTTAGTTTTCCCTCGATGTATAGAAAACTCTCATACGGCAACGTATACAGATCCTGTTGTTGTATGGGTATTCGTATCTCATCGCTGTGCTCAAACGTCGTATTGGCGTGAGGGTTGTACGTGTGAGTCTTGATCTTGACGATACGATCGTCAAAGACCGGCTCGCTTTTGATGTTAAGGATATCGGTCATGTTTTCTCAGATATTTCGCACCGCGAATCCCAAAGATTGCAAAAATTCAACGTTTGACGCGTTGAGTTTCTTTTTCTTGGCGCAACCGGATAATCGAATATTAGCGAATGTTGACGTTGTTGTTGTTGTTGTTGTCGTCGCGTTATCTCCCGCGTCTTTCGCTCCGCTCAACACGAGCATCTCATGTATCGCGTGCTAATTTTGTCGCCGTCGTACGTGCAATCTGATGGTGATCTCTTCTCCTCGAAAATCGAGCAATCGTCCGTCTTGATCCGCAACGCGTATCGTTAGATCCGTAATGCTCCGCGTGATGATCGGCAGGTAAATGATCTGCGCCGGCGTTTCCGATATCTTATATCCTGGCGGCACGCTCGGTGAAAATTCATGTATCGTATGAACGCGTTTGCCATTGCTGTACGCACCAGCGGTCACGTTATACTCTACGCGGATAATGTTTACGTTGATAATATTAATCGGTATGTCCGATTGGTGCCATTGTCCCGGCAGCAATATACGCTTTGACGAGAATCCCAGCAGCGATCCAATGTTGTTGGGTTCGTTAAAGTTTATTCTGAAAGCGCACTTGATCTCGCTATTCATCGTATTGTAATTAGCACGGAGCACTATCGGGTATTCTACAACCTCGTCTTCGTCACCGCTCGCTCGAACGGTTTCCTCTCGCGATATCCCCGCGATATCATCACGTTTGTCGACACGATTGCCGGAGCGAACTACGCGTCGCGGGCGTTTCCGTGAAATTGCACGTTTCAAAAACTTGTGTATTGCGTGTATCTCGTACGATCCCTCGGGAATCGTAATTTCCGTGTCATCCTCATCGAAATAAAATTTATTATTCGAGGAATTCACGTTTGTTCAGAAAATATCGCGACTTTTGCGCAATCTCACCACCATCATCTTACTCACTCTAGTCCTTCTCTTTAGTGCTCTTTCTCTCTTTCTTTTCTCTCTCATACGCGACCTCAACCCAATCCCTATGCCGGTCTTATCAATCCAATCAGCATCGCACGACGCTATCAGCCAATCATAATCAAGCTCTCAGGAGCTTTTCCGCGCTCCTGCGTCGATATCGACCCTTCCGGTGATCCTCGATCATTCCTCGAGTAACGGTCTTTCATAGCGCACGCTTTCTTTGGAAAAATCGACAACGCTCTCGGAATTTGGTTTGCTATTCGGATCGGATCTAGAAATCAATCTCACGGTGTTCTCAAGAATCTCAGTGAAAGTAAGGACATTATCAACCGGCAGTCAATCATCGAATTGAGTGTAAGTGCGAATATTCGCGAAGTGCGGCTCGGACCAACGTACGTGTGCGTGGACTCTAAGCGTTCTTCCCGACACCCCCCGAAACCAGAGACTCCTCCGGTACTTTATCAAACATTTTTGGTCCTTCGAGCCGGATCGGTGGGTGCGGTAACGAACGTATCTGTGTGCGGGCTTAGATATTCGGTTGTGTGCTTTCCACGTGCTAACGACGAAAGTTCGAGAACGATCCGTGTCGTGCTTTCTCTCTCGCTCTGACTTCCGTCGGGCTCGGTTGCTCGTGCGTGTTCGGCGACGCTCGGGCGGACTCGGGCGCTCGGTAACGGATCTCTGCGACACGTGCTCAGGCTCACGCTCTCGGCGGCCATCTTGTGAGCCTCGTGCGCGCGATACGGACGGCTCATCGCACACTCTCTCAGTGAATCTGAAAGAACATATCTGTGCGCGGACGTAGAAATTCGAGTGTGTGCTTTCCATGTGCTAACGGCGAAAGTTCTAGAACGATCCGTGTCGTGCCTTCTCTCTCGCTCTGACTTCCGTCGGGCTCGGTTGCTCGTGCGTGTTCGGCGACGCTCGGGCGCTCGGTAACGGATCTCTGCGACACGTGCTCAGGCTCACGCTCTCGGCGGCCATCTTGTGAGCCTCGTGCGCGGGATACGGCCGGCTCATCGCACACTTTCTCCTCAGTGAATCGGATCGAACATCTCTGTGTGCAGACTAAGAGAACCAAATGTGTGCTTTCCAAGTGCTACCGGCGAAAGCTCGAGAACGATCCTCGGCGCGTTCTCTCTCGCTCTCAGACTTCCAGCGCGCCCGCCAGTTCGTGCGTGTTCGGCGACGCTCGGACGGATTCGGGCGCTCGGCAACGGATCTCCACGACGCGACTAGGCTCTCTCTCTCGCTCCTGTAGCCACGCGGTGCTTTTGACCACATTCCCCGGCTGGAACGCTCTCTCCCCGGCCATCTTGTGAATCTCGTACGCGGTATATGGACCTCTCCTTCTCATCCTCGGAGACGCACTGCTCATCGGACACTCTCTCTTCAGTGAAGTTAATCAATTAGACATCACCTGACAAAACAAGGCATTACGACACAGCAGCAAACCATCTACGGCCACCGCTCATGTGGCCATCTCACCCCCCTCTGGGAATTCGGAGACCTCTGGATGTGCACTGTGCTCTGGCCCTCATTACATTGTCTCTTGTCCTCGTTTCAGAGATATGTCTCCTCATCTGCGGCGCAACATAATAATCGACCTTCGACTCTGCTTCAATTGTTTGGGCAGGCATAACGCACTCGCCTGTCAAAACTCCAAGAGGTGCAGAGACTGCGGCAACAAGCATCATACCATGATACACATGGATGGTCAACCGCCCCCACGTCCGTCAGCTACACAAGGCAGAGTAATCTCCTCAACCGCAGCCCCACAAACGCCGGCGCTAGCCTCACCAAATGAGAGCACCACATCAGCGGCTTCGGAATGACTCACGCACGCAGTCCTCGCTCCATCTCACTCGGCAGCTCTCACTCGTCCGGCAGTCTTACTCGCTACTTGTTGCGCCATCATCCGATCACCTGGCGGCTCGCCTCACTCGGTCAGGATGCTCATCGATCTCGGATCGGAACTCACCTTTGCTTCTGGACAACTTATCAAAACCCTTCAGTTTACCCCCGGGCACAAGGCGGGCGGCTTTCCTCTGGCGAAGTGGCAAAGTAATCATCCGGAGCTATTTCGGGCTTTCCCTAGGGACGGCGCAGCAGTAGAGCCTCACTCGTTCGCTAACACGCAGGGTAAGATTATGGGACTCACGTGGCAGCCTCACTCAGATCCGTTCGTCTTCCAGAGCAAGGCCTCCAACCGGCCCGTCATCACCAAACGGACCATACTGTCGGAAGTAGCACAACTGTTTGACCCTTTGGGATTCTTATCTCCGGTAATCATCAGGGCGAAGACTCTCCTCCAGGAACTGTGGCTGGAAAAGGTCGGCTGGGATGACTATCTCTCGCCGCAACTTCGAGATCGGTGGACGCACTTCCGTTCAGAGCTGTCGGCCCTGACTTCCATCACGATTCCTCGGTGGATGTCTCTCACGCCGTCAGCCACGGTCGAACTTCATGGATTTTCAGATGCTTCGCAACTTGCCATGGCGGCTGCAGTTTACATCAAGGTCACCCATCACATAACAGAGCCAATCATCACACTGGTCTGCGCCAAAACTAAGGTCGCACCTCTCAAACGGCTCACCATTCCCCGGCTGGAACTCACGGCGGCGGTTCTACACTCTCGTCTCATCAGTTATGTTCAACGAACACTAGAACTCGCGGAGGTACCAATCTACCTGTGGACGGACTCATCAGTATCGCTCACCTGGATCAACAGTCATCCTTCTCGCTGGAAGGACTTCGTTCGGAATCGAGTGGCGGCAATTCAAGAACGCGTACCTCAGGGCCATTGGCGGTTTATTCCCGGCAAGGAGAATCCAGCAGACTGTGCTTCTCGCGGTCTCTCTTCCACGCAACTCTCTCGGCATCATCTTTGGTGGAACGGTCCCTCATGGCTAGCACAGCCTCCTTAACATTGGCCAAGCATGGTATCACAGCTAGATTCGGCGGCAACTCTTGAGGAGCGGCCCGGGCTTCTTCTCACTTCCTCAACAATAAGGCAACACCACCTCTGGGAGCTTCTTTATCGTTACTCATCGCTCACACGGCTTCTTCGGATTACGGCTCACTGTCAACGGTGTTGCGCGATCCTCAAAGGTATACCACAGTCTTCTCTGGCCACACCTCTCACACCTGCAGATCTGGAAGTTTCACGATTATATTGGATTCGGTCAGTCCAATCGGCGTACTTCTCATCGGAACTGACACTCATCTCAAGCGGAGCACATTTGTCAAGATCTCATCCTCTCGCCAAGTTTACGGCCTTTATCGATCATTCGGGCATCCTCAGAGTCGGAGGCCGACTCAAGCATTCTCAATTGGACTCTGAATGCAAGCACCCAGCCATCTTGCCACGGGATTCTTATCTGTCCAGACTCATTATATCGGACGCCCATCTACGGACTCTTCACGGCGGAACTCAGGTAACCTTGACTTATCTTTGCCAGGCTTACTGGATCGTTGGTGGCCGAGCTCCAGTAAGATCTCACATTCTCCGCTGCGTTCGGTGTGCTCGACAACGAGGCGTAAGGGCACAGCAACTCATGGGTCAACTACCATCATCTCGCATTACGCCATCTCGTCCCTTCCTCAACACAGGGGTTGATTACGCCCTCTCACTCTTAAAACTTGGCGAGGACGAGGGGCTAAGTGTCACAAGGGATGGTTAGCCATCTTTGTTTGCTTCTCAACTTCGGCGGTTCATCTGGAGGCAGTGACGGACTACTCGACAGACGGATTCATCGCAGCGTATCGGCGGTTAACGGGACGGCGAGGTATCTGCCAAACTCTTTTTAGCGACTGTGGAACCAATTTTCAAGGGGCAGATACATCTCTTAAGCGGCTATTCAATGCGGGATCAAAGAAATTCTCGGAACTCGCTCAGCTACTGACCCATGACGGCACCACTTGGGTCTTCAATCCTCCAGCAGCCCCTCACTTCGGCGGTAAATGGGAGGCCGCTGTCAAATCGGTCAAGCATCATCTGCGAAGAACTATAGGCGAGACTGCCCTAACCTATGAAGAACTTACGACTCTTCTAGTTCAAATCGAGACAGTCCTCAACTCCAGGCCATTGTGTCCACTTTCTGACGACCCAGAAGACCTGGCAGCCCTCACCCCCGGGCACTTCATCATCGGGGCAGCGCCAACTACAATTCCGGAACCATCTCTCTCCGCAGTGCCCCTTCCAAGTTTATCACGGTGGCAGCTCATTCAGCAGCAATTCCAGCATTTCTGGTCACGTTGGCCAGCTGAATGTCTTCAACGTCAGCTAGCGATATCGAAATGGCATCATTCCACCACACAAATCAAGGTCGGCTCTCTTGTACTTCTCACGGATGAGAGATTCCCCCCATCAAAATGGCCTCTTGCTCGGGTCACACAGCTTCATCTTGGCTAGGACGGTCTCTGCAGAGTGGTCACCCTCAAGACGGCCACAACAGAACTCAAGCGGCCTATCACCAAGTTGGCAGTGCTTCCGACGACACCAGATCAACCCTCACCCACGGAGCAACCAGCAACGTATTCGGCCTCACCATCACCAATAGCATAATTCTTCAACGCTGTTGTAGAAGGCGGGCGGAATGTTCAGAAAATATCGCGACATTTGCACAATCTCACCACCATCATCTTACTCACTCTAGTCCTTCTCTTTAGTGCTCTTTCTCTCTTCCTTTTCTCTCATACGCGACCTCAACCCAATCCCTATGCCGGTCTTATCAATCCAATCAGCATCGCACGACGCTATCAGCCAATCATAATCAAGCTCTCAGGAGATTTTCCGCGCTCCTGCGTCGATATCGACCCTTCCGGTGATCCTCGATCATTCCTCGAGTAACGGTTTTTTATAGCGCACGCTTTCTTTGGAAAAATCGACAACGCTCTCGGAATTTGGTTTGCTGTTCGGATCGGATCTAGAAATCAATCTCACGGTGTTCTCAAGAATCTCAGTGAAAGTAAGGACATTATCAACCGGCAGTCAATCATCGAATTGAGTGTAAGTGCGAATATTCGCGAAGTGCGGCTCGGACCAACGTACGTGTGCGTGGACTCTAAGCGTTCTTCCCGATATCCCCCGAAACCAGAGACTCCTCTGGTACTTTATCAAACAACGTTCGATATCGATATATGATAAGTCTCAAAATTTGTTAGACCGAGCTCGTAATCACCGTCGCTCAAATCTATGGCTGGATGGTAGTGTGCCGCGAGGACGCTACTCTTCCCGGTCAGCGTGAATGTCATAGACATGTGGGCAAAACTGTTTAACGAATACTGAGTCTTAACGACGCATTGTCAGGCTTTAAGTTCACACCGATTGTCATCGACCGTTCGGAGAAACCCCAGACATAATTATCCGCAGATGCTTTGATCGTAAGTTGAAAGGACGTGCGATTGTACTCGATCTTCGTCACATTCCATCCGAAATATCGCACCAATTCATTCGGCGATCGAAGATTACCAAAACCGTCGAAATATATAGCGCGATTTCCCTTCTTTGCGTACGCTACCCAATGAGTACCCGGTTCTTCGGTGTTATCCAAATTCACAATGCCGCTCTCGTTTCGATATATACCACCGATCGGTAACGAATCACGCATGAAAACCCCTCTAAAGTACGGTATACGCATACGTTCCGCCAATTGTTCTAATTGTATGTTCGTTGTCACACCCGTGGACATTTTTAGCGTCTTTTCGACGTTTTTTTTTCTTCGTTGCCACTCCTTGTCTACGTCTGTACGGGCTGAGATACAGTCCCTATCCGTATTTATACGGAGCGAGATAAGGTCCGCGACCTTCCATCGCGCGATCGTGACGTTGCAGCTCCTCCAGCTGACGGCGCGCGGCTTTGCTGTCGTTCACCGCCTTGGCCACGCCAGCCGCTCCACCGATCAAGGATCCGAGCGCGCCCAACATCGGTAGAATCGGCAATACACCGCCTCGTTTCGCTGACGGAAGTATCCGCTTTTTCATCGACCTTGTCCGCATAGTCCTCATCTTCGTCTTCGTCTTCGTCTTCGTTTTCATACCCATGCCGATTTTTGTCTTGGCTTTCATCGCTGCCCAAACAGCTGTAGCTGCGGCTTTCTCATCGAGAGTCGAATCTTTCGCGACGATGCGAGTTCGCGCTTTCTCAGCGAGTATCCTGTCAGCCGCGTGTCTCTCGGTGAGATCGGTGTTCCGGGAATACGCTGTATCGTGCTCGCGACAGGCCGCGTCCAATGGATTTATACCCCGATCACCTCTCGCCAATCGTTTTTCCAAATGAGTACCCGGACCGTAAAACTGATAACCGGGGATATGTAATTCGAAAGGAAGAGCGTTTATCGCACGATTTAATCGGCCTCTACTTATTTTCGTTGACATTCACCGCAATCTTTTATCAACGGTGCTGGACCGTCGATGTGCGTTCGCTGCCACGGTTGATTGTAATGTTCGCAACAGCGCTGAACTTGTTGAACCTCTAAATCCGCTTTTATATGTTCCGGAAGCTTGTCCCACAGGTAGTGGACGTGATCGCCGCACATTCACAGCAGAACAACTTTCGGCACAAATTGTCACTGTTCGGCGCTCAAATCGCAAATATCGGAAGGTCTCGACAGTAGGACGAACATTTTCGTTACTAAGCGATTCGCTGTTCCGCGCACCTATAAATAGGCGTTCGATAAAGCGTTCCTCAGTTGATAGTGTGAACATGAGATTCGTGCGACAACCTTTGGCGATACGCGTGACGAATTGCGACGACAGATTACGATCGATGGGGGACAACGCGGAGATGCGCAAGCATGGTACGATGCTACCGACTACTATACGCGCAATCGTTTGCGGCCCCTCGAATTGTGGTAAAACTAACGTTCTGATAAGCCTGCTGGAAAATCCGCACGGTGTACGTTTCGAAAACGTGTACGTGTACTCAAAGTCGTTGCAACAACCAAAATATCGATATCTGGAAAATTTGCTGACATCGATCGACGAAATCGGCTACTTCACGTTCTCCAACAACAGTGACGTCATTCCGCCGAGCGAGGCGCGTCCATACTCAATTTTCGTGTTCGATGACGTGGCATGCGATAAGCAAGATGCTGTGAAAGAGTACTTTTCAATGGGCCGGCACTCGAGCGTCGACTGCTTTTATCTCTGTCAGACGTACGCGAGAATACCTAAACATCTGATACGCGACAACGCGAACCTGCTGATCCTGTTCAAACAGGATGGTACCAACCTGAAACACGTGTACAACGGTCACGTGAATACCGATATGCCGTACGATGAATTTTGCGCGTTGTGTCGCGATTGTTGGCAATGCAAGTACGGATTCGTAGTGATAGACAAGGACAGCTTGCTCCACGATGGTCGATACAGAAAACGATTTAACGTGTTCGCGATACCGCAAAACGATTAGTCGCTGCCGATACTTCGTCGGAGGTGAAATGTAAGAGAGAGAGAGAGAGAGAGAGAGAGAGAGATTGACATTTTTTTGCTTTTCCGCGATGGCTGCGATCGATAAGAGCGAGGATATTTGCGAGCGCGAGAAGATTGCGAGGGCAATTGTGAAAACGAGCGAATCGATTCGCAAGAAATATCGCGCTTTGAAGACCGGCAAGATCGATGAGGATATCGTGTTGGACAGGCGCTCTAGACCTCTCATTGAGCCGCTACGAAAGATCGTTGACAACTCTAGCTCGATCGCGGTGAAGAACGAGCCTGGGAGTAACACCGACGCGGGGATCGAAACGTTATCCATCCCGAAGCGCGAGAAAGATGATGCGACATCGCAAAAGAGAAAACGATCCAACGTCAGGTCGGATCGCTCACCAGCACCGCATAAATCGAAACGGTCGGACCCTCTACTGGATGTACCGCCGATAACTTCTACACCATCCGCGTCAATGAGAACCGTACAACCTACGATGTTCGAATTACTCGCGGACGAGGATGTTTTCGAAACCACGGACGACTCGCTCGTGCCATCCGTCCGAAATTAGTTGCAAACACTGGAAGGTCGAGAAACGTTGCGAGATCAGTTAGGTCGCTGGGTCGGAGGTACGTCTGGCCTGTCCTGAGCGGCGATCGAGAGAGCGGTATTGACACCGTGTACGGTGTTTATTTCGACAACGATGGAATGATGTTCGGTAATAAACGTTTTGACGTGGACAACGCGGATAACATAATTATCGACGGCGTACGATACGTCGGCACACCTGGTCTTTACGAGTTGATCTTCAAAAAAGTCCCCGATGACGTCATCTATACGGAGGATGACAAGCAAACGTACAAGAGTATGCTGTTGACGACGAACGCGCATAAACGCAATCACGATGCGCAGGGTCGATTACTGAGTAACAGGGGATACAAGTACAAAGAAATAATCGCAAAGCTGATACCGATCGAACCCAAAAAAACAAAATCTGGAAAGGGATTATTCGCGCTTCGGGCGATGACGCTAACCGACAACAAGATCGATTACGTACACTGGGACGATCCCAACGAGCTGGTGGATCGTTTACGATTGCTCGACGCTTCGCACCAAGCGGGTCACAACGGCCACGACAACGAGATCCTATCGATCATCGAGGAACTTCGCGAAGCCGGTATTATTATAAATTAAGCGATATCTCGACAAAACTAATCAATCGATCGACCGACGTCTCTCGCATCGATGATGCGCATCAACAAATTTGGAATGTCCGAGCAGAGCAAAGACGCGACGAATGCCATTTCGTATCGTCGATGAAACGGATTAATGAGAAATTTCGTGCGCGATAACGCTCTGTGTCGCACTGTGTTACGAACTTTGACGCGAGGTCGCGCAAGATTCGTCGTGTGGCGCAACCTGTGGCTGATACCGACGCCATCAACAAACTATACCTGGATCAGTGCGTTAAAACGTTGAGAAATCAACTAAAAGAGTTAGACGAGAAGCTTGCAGCGTTAGAGAAAGACATGCGAGCGTTACAGATCGTGATAAACGAATATCGCTAGATTAGAAACGCCAACGAAACGTCAACGAACGACAACGAAACGACGACGAAACGTTAACGAAACGACGACAAAACGTCAACGAAACGTCAACGAACGACGACGAAACGTCAACGAAACGTCAACGAACGACAATGGACGACAAGAAACGGTTCACGGACAGCTACGGACGGTTCACGAACGGCTACGAACGGTTGAAGGACGGCCGAACGGTTCAGGAACGGTTGTCGGACGGTTATCTAAAGGCTCAGGAACGGCTCAGGAACAGCTGCGAACGAATTAGGAAAGACGATGAACGGGAATAAACGGTTATTGAGTGGTTAAAAGTTAGAAATATAAATTATAATGTAATTTCTTTACACGTATTATTACGCGCCAACTAGCCGCACCGCTAAAAACATGACATCGTTAAAATCCAACGGACGTAAAAATATCGAGAAGCTACGACTCGTCGAGGAACTGCATGCTTCGGCGAGAAGAAATTTTCCCCGAAGACGCGTCGTAGTGCGGGGTTACGATGACCTGTGGCAAGCTGACATCGTCGAGATGCGTCCGTACTCTCGTTTCAACAGAGGTTACCACTACATACTCACCGTCATCGATGTGTTGAGCAAGTACGCGTGGGCTGTACCGCTCAAGAATAAAGGCGGAAGCGAGACGGCTGACGCTATCGCAAAGATAATTCGAAATAGCGAGAGGCGCCCGAAAAATATGTAAACCGATATGGGGAAGGAATTTTACAACGCCAACGTGCAACGTCTTGTGAAGAAACACGGCATCAATCATTATTCCACGTATTCGGTGTTGAAGGCATCGGTCGTCGAACGATTCAATCGTACATTTAAGAACGATATGTGGAAGATGTTTACGCTCAACGGAACTTACAAGTGGGTCGATGCGTTGCTGCGACTCGTATCGGATTACAACGCGCGCAAGCATCGAACGATCGGCATGCGACCCGTCGACGTTACCCCTGCGATCGTCGAAAGACTCTTGGATACTGTGTACAGCGCGATAAAGATCGCGGGTCCGGCAAAGTTCAAAGTAGGTGACCCGGTACGCGTTAGCAAGTACAAGACGATCTTCGAGAAGGGTTACACGCCAAACTGGACCACCGAAGTGTTTAAGATCGTTAAAGTGCAACGTACTAATCCAGTAACCTATCTACTCGAGGACTATCGCAAAAAATCTGTCGCTGGAGCGTTCTACGAGTACGAGTTGCGTCGCGCGACTTATCCGGACGTGTATCTCGTGGAGAAAGTACTGCGCAGGAGAGGTGACGAGGTTTAAGTCAAATGGTTGGGATTCGATGGATCGCACAATTCTTGGATACACAAGAACAATGTGGTTTAATTCGTACAAACTGTATTTTATTTTTAACATATAAAGAATATGAAATACATATAAAGTATCTGAAATATAAAAATATATGTAAGATGTATACAGCATATAAAATATGAAATATAAAAAAGAAAAAAAGAAAGATAGAAATATATATTTCTTTTGTTTTCCTTATACATACATACATACATACACACATACATACATACATACATACATACATACATATATACATTACATTACATTACATTACATTACATTATATTACATTACATTATATTACATTATAAGGGTATCCGGTAATGTCCCCACGGCAGGATGTCGGTCGAATCAGGTACGATATATCGTTTGTCGTCGTACGGACTCAGGGCGATTTTTGTCTCGCTGATTGTGTACACCTCGTGCAATTTTGATCTTATGCAGGATTGTTGTCGAGTCATTTCAATTTCATCGCGCAGACACCGTGTGTAATCGTCAAATGTTATCGTTCTCGCTATGACGGTACGCTTGAAACCTTTAATCTTTTTTGTATCCTTTTTACTATTTATTCGCAACGCGTACATTTTTGCTCTAAGCCCGACAAATTCAGTCATGATCGCACCGTTATTCTCGTCCTTCATCAAACCCGGCACTTTCTTGTTCTCGAGCGGTATACCGTACGCGTTGTTAGCTGGATAATCGCTCGTGTCGAATCTAGCGATTCGCGTTTCATATTCTCGTACACATCCTCGCACTCGATGTGATAAATCAAACTGTCTGTATCGGTGTACATTATTTTACAATTTTTGCGATATAACGGTAACATGTATTCGTGGTGAAATTCGTATAAACACACTTTCGATATATCGAGTATACACATACTGACATAGATCAGTTTATTGAATTTCACCTCGAGGTTGCGCAGTTCAACGGCGACCAAATTTTCTGAAAAGACGCTCCTGCTATAAAAATTTGGTTTCGCGATCATTGCCTCCGCGCCGTATCGTCCGTCCCACTTTGTTAATAATTTTACATCGACGTGATTGCGCACGTTTTCCATAATTTAACCGAATACCGCGTTGTTCATTAACTTGTATAAATTTTTCTCGAAATCTTTTGTCGCGCGCGTTCTAAACCGGGTGTTGAGTTTGATGTAATCGCGGAGCCATGCGGATTGAGCGAATTGCAATACGCGATGTATCTTTGCGATGCGAAGGCCGTGACGCGTGCAATGCTGCAGGTTGCTATAGTGTATGACATAACGCTTCTTATCGTATAAAGTCGCGAGGAGCTTGTCCTGCCGCTTGCCGGGCAGCTTATCGCGCGTTGGACAGAACGGTAGATCAGTGTGCGCGTCGTGAAGATGTTGCGGATGGGAGTGGTGCACTTGGACACAGTACAATTGGACACGGTGCAAATGGACACGTTACAAATGGACACGAGATTTTGCACACGGTTCAATTGGACACAGTGCATTTGGACACAGTAATTTTGGATACAGTAGCTTTTGGACACATAAGAAAATACGCATCGTTTACTTGGACACCGCTCAATTGGACACTGTTCCTTTGGACACCGTTCGTTTCGACACAGAAAGATGCGCACCGTTCATTTGGACACCGTTCGTTTGGACACCGTTATTTGCCCACCGTTCGTTTGGACACCGTTCATTTGCCCACCGTTCGTTTGGACACCGTTCATTTGCCCACTGTTCGTTTGGACACCGTTCATTTGCCCACCGTTCGTTTGGACACCGTTCATTTGCCCACCGTTCGTTTGGACACCGTTCGTTTGGACACCAAAATTTGATTTAAATTATACGACGTAATCCACACCAAATTTTTGTTTTAAATAAGAAATAGGTTTGGGTTAGGTTATATCTTCCGGAAGTGGAGCCCCCCCGCAGGGCGGGCGGAACCCACTGTATCCATGCATGACATCCAAATATGCGAAAGGCTAAACAAAGTGCTAAAAGCAATGTAAAATTAATGACATCAGTATCAGAGATATATAAGTATGAATATATTTTATTTTGATATTATAACCTTCAAATGTATCTCCTTTTCACGATTTCATATTTTACATAGATTTACCAGTATAAAGTGTTATAAGAATACTGATTATATTTTCCCGAAATGATTTTTATTTTTCTCCATCTCTTACATATTCAAACAAACAGTGCGCATGTTTCTGTGTACAAATGAACGGTGTCCAAACGAATGGTGGGCAAATGAACGGTGTCCAAACGAACGGTGGGCAAATGAACGGTGTCCAAACGAACAGTGGGCAAATGAACGGTGTCCAAACGAACGGTGGGCAAATGAACGGTGTCCAAACGAACGGTGTCCAAATGAACGGTGCGCATCTTTCTGTGTCCAAACGAACGGTGTCCAAATGAACAGTGTCCAATTGAGCGGTGTCCAAGTAAACGATGCGTATTTTCTTATGTGTCCAAAAGCTACTGTATCCAAAATTACTGTGTCCAAATGCACTGTGTCCAATTGAACCGTGTGCACAATCTCGTGTCCATTTGTAACGTGTCCATTTGCACCGTGTCCAATTGTACTGTGTCCAAGTGAAGGCCACTCGTTGCGGATACTCCAGATCGACCTCGAGAATATAACCTGTGGTTGAATCCGAAGCGATCGCGCTAACGTCAAAGTCAGAGATGTCGTCGACCCATCGAAAATCGGCATAGGGCAACGGTTGACACATCGCCCAACCGTACAAGTTGTTTACATCGAAATACATCATGTACGACAATGGTTTCGATGAGTCGTAAGACGGCATGTACTTGTTATTGGCTCACGCGTATCTGCCGGAACATTGGCTCAGGCCACCGCGTATTCCCCGTTCGATAAACATAACCATATCGATATCAGTAAATAATTCGAACGTAATATTCGTATGTTTTAGCATCGCGTCCCACGTGTATCTAGGAAGAGTATAATAATACGCGGGGTCGAGCCCGTAACTCTCGATACATTTGTTGCGAAAATTTCCAAAAACGTCGACCAATAACAAGACATCCGTTTTTAAATATAGATCGCTGTATTCGCCTAGCGTTCGAACGGAGAACCGCCTGCAAACGTTTTCGGCGTGCGCGTAGTCGATCTCGGATACGGTGTCACCGGTCAAGGAACTATAAAATGATTCGCGCGGTGGTAAACACGTATCGTGCAACCTATCGACACAGTCAATGTATTCGTATGGAAAGACACCTTTTCGCGTCAATAAATTGAACTCTTCGATCGATAACTTTTGAAATTTCGATTTTAAAATTTGAAGTTTATCATTATTTAGAAACGATGTCAATTTTTCGAGACTAGTACTGAGAAATTTGTAGGAATCGATGAACCGTAACTTTATATCGCTTCGCCAATCTGATTTTTCTGCGATATCTTTAACGTGTTTTGTGAATGAAATATACTTTTCTTTCGTTATCGGTAGTACGTTGATTGAGCCTTCGAATGCGGTAGCTATTTCCTCGATGATAAAATGTGAATCGTAACCGGATAAATAGTGAAAAACTATTGGAATACAAAAAGAGTCTTTATAATTTAAATTGCAGTTTAAATGCGCGGGACCTCGACACCTCCCGGTAAGATGTCAATGATCGCGTACGCGTGTATCGTCTTGCGCAAACGGTTTTTTGCAAATGTAACAGTGTGTCGCGCTGTGAAATTTTCCCGCTCATCTCGCGTTAAATTTACCATGGGGACATTCGTGGTTAAAATAATCTTTACGCGTTACGCTAAATTTTTTAATTTTTCCACGAACCACGAAACGCAATCGGTACTACGGCGAGAATGATACGCGGATAACGATTCGCCGTCGGTCTTCCTCAGCACGCACTCCAAGTCGGCGTATACGACGAAGGGAAGTCGCTCCTTTCTGTTGTAGTTGTTGAACGCGAGCCACTTGTCTTTATCGCTCGGTAACCGGATGGCGCACTCGTTCATTTCTCGGCAATCTATGCGGCAATGTGCGACTGCAACTTGTCCTCCGATCCAAAATAGTGTAAACATCTGTAAAAAAAGAAATAATTAATCTTTCTTTCGTATATTTTATATATTGCATTTTTATTAAATATACGTACCGATCGCAGATATATTGTCTTCGTTTGCCACAACTCAATTGTGAGCTCACAAGGCGGGATAAATTCTTGATCCACGCAAAATGTCCGACGTCTTGCGAATCTTGCATGTACAACAAGTTGACGTGTCTGTCCTTCTTTTGTTCGCTCAAACGTATCGGGACAATGTTGTTTTCTTTCTCGATGTTGTATACATTTATCGAAATGTTGTGAAGTTCAAATTTTTTAATTTGACTCAATGTCATCGGAAACTCAATGTCTTGGAGATTTAGCACTGTCGTATAATGTGGATACGAAGATTCCCGTTCCGCGTTTCTTTCAGCTGGATGTAGAGCGGCGACCACCGCCCACGCGAAACACGCATTGTCTTTGGATTGCATTATTTCTCGCGATAATTTAATGTGGCACTCCGCGCGCATTGGATTATATTTATTTATATTTACAGTTATATATAAATCGAGAATTCGCGACAACGCCCACCCGCTATCGCGTTCTTGAAATTCTTCGAGCGAGGCAAGCGTGGGCTCGACGACGCGTCGCTCGTACCACTCGTGTAAATCGGATGTGCGAGAGTTCATAGTTTTTGGTATTTACACTTTTATTTGCGCTCTTATCACCCGACACGAATTCACCGTTGAACACAGTGTTCACTTTTACGTTATGATGTCTTTCCATAACTTTTTGCACGTGTCCGAGCACGATGTCTTTGGCGTCGTCGAGAAATTGTCGCGGTTCGATATAGTCTGCGTTAATCACTGCACCGGTTAGTATACGGTTTTCGAACGCGGTATCGATCTCTCGCCAAACGAGTCTTTCCGCGGTATTGTCACCACTGTAATCACCACCGCTGTGTATAAACCGTCTCTTTAATCGAGTCCTCGCACCCTCGAGTCGCGCGATTCTAGCCACCAAAGATTGTCGAACTCCGATCGAGAGTCGCGGACGTTTGACACGACTGTGTTCTTCGAGCTGTTTGATAAATTCCTCGCATCGCTGCGCCCTCGCGAAATACTCGCCCAAGGTAGCGACTCGACGCGACAGCTCCAACAGGTCGCGTTCGGTTTGCTCGGTGTTTTCCATGTTTTTATTATTATTATTATTTTTTCACACTTTTTATGCCAATGTTTTTTTTTTACTGTGTTCAAATTGGGCACATATTGCATGGAAAGATCTGATACATCGGAAGTCTGCAATTGGAGCAGGACCGTCCACTTATCGCGTCGTATATCTCAATCACATGCTTCCGAACAGCATACATGTATCCGAAATCAGTATCTGCTATGGAGATCATACACGAAGCACATACGGCAAAAGAACCACCCGTGGAATAATAAAAGTATATAGCGCAACACTTTGTACGTCCGTTTAGCGCAATAATTTGCGAATGAGACACTATCTTGTCAACACATTCCGTAAGGTCTTGGCTTTGATCACTCTTGTAATTACTGTCCGACAATGCGTGATCTTCGTCGGACGATTCATCTAATACTGCCACGAATTTATTATCTATTTCCATTTTTTTTTATGCAGATTATCACAAAATCTTCCTCTACACCGAACACTTGCCACACAAAAATTTACAAGTATCTGCCGTACCTCTTTCAGTCGATATACGGACCGCAAGCTTTCAAATCGCATACTGAGTTTTTGACACCCTTCGTTCTTCATTATATATTTTTAATCTATCGCGTTATGTTATCGCGAAACGTATCCCGACAAACGACGCGATAAACGGCTCTTCCTGGAAAAAAGATGAAGAGAGCACCGCGATGGTTCTATCTTGTTTATATTATTTATAAATTCTCGAGCAGCCGGAAATCGGCGCTTGCCTTATATTTCAGACATCGACACCCGCCTTTTGTAAGTACACCGATAAACATGTCCCGACGCGAATTCTAGCAGCCGGACATCGGCGCTCGCCTTATCATCTAATTTTAATGTTACGCGCAATAGTGCGCGAGCGGCTCTTCCTGGGAAAAAAAGATGAAGAGACCACCGCGATGGTTTTATTTTGTTTATAATAAATTATAGCAGCCGGACATCGACACTCGCCCTTTGTAATACACCGCGCTGCGGCGTCGTACCTTCGCGTTCCCTCTTCCCCGCGGACCCCGCGCCTACCGTTCCGCCGCGGTCCCCCTCCCCCTCTCCACGGACCTCGCGCCAACCGTTCCGCCGCGGTCCCCTCCCCCTCTCCGCGGACCCCGCGCCTACCGTTCCGCCGCGCGTTCCGCCGCGGTCCCCCTACCCCTCTCCGCGGACCCCGCGCCATCAAAATCCCCCTCCGCCCGCGTGACGTCATTCCTCCGCGCCTGTTTCCCCTCGCCCCTCACCCCCCCCTTAGAGGACCCGGCTTAGAACCCGCCTATTAACACTACTTAAATTCTATTTAAACATTAATTTTATGTTACAATTTTTTTATACAAATGTCTTTATGTTGTTTTCTATTTAGGAATTGCTTTAAAGATATAATAAAAAAAATAAAAAAAGAAACTTGAAATATTACATTTTTATATAATATAATATTACATTATCATACTTATATTTTTGTGTAAACTGCACGGAAAAAAAATTCAATTATATCTAGCGACATATTAGTATATAGTATACATTAAAACAATTCCTTCTAGAATTATGGTATATAAATATACTAACCTTTTGACCCTTATTCTTTTTAAAGAAAGTCTGCGGGCAAAGCGAGGCAAGCGTTTCTCATTACATTTTCGCCCCATTATATGAACACACTATAACTACACAAACACAACACTCGTTTTTTAAATTCGACGCGTTATAACGCGTTATAATGGTTGAGCACACTTTTGCGGTTATCTCTCGTTACGCGTATCTACACAACACGCGCGACTGAGACTGAGACTGAGACTGAATACTGCCGCGCACTGATATTATCGCATGTGCCTGGCTGTGTGCGTGTGAATAGTACAGTCGCTTTATTCCCCGATACGTACATACATACTTAGATACATGCATGCTACAAATATCGCGTAGTAATAAAAACAAATGCGCATCTTTATAAACGAATATTCTGTAACCGAATAAAAAGTTATTTTCATATTGATTAAAATTAATTCAATACATAAAAACATTATTTATTAATATTTTACGACGTGTCATTTTAATCACAATAATGTAATTAAAGCATTTAAATTATTTTCGGATATATAAAATGCGAAATACAGACATTTGATTTTCTATAGTAACATGACATATATATACAAGGTGTCCGGCGTCAACCGCATCACCGGTCATGTGCAGGTAGAGCAGGTGAAACCGAGAAGAAAAGTCCTGTACCAATTTTTTATATAACACTTAATAAAAGAGTTATTATTGAGTAAAGTCTGGCCAATCAGCGCCGATCTTTAGCCGGGCGCACGTCGTTGAACCGTGCGCCTGATATGAACGAATCTGTCATCCAGAAACGTCCGGAGCTCGTCAATCGTAAAGGAGTTGTGTTCCATCACGACGACGCGAGACCACACACATCTTTGACGACCTGTCAAAAATTATTGGAGCTTGGATGGGATGTGTTGCCCCACCCAGCATACTCGCCTGACCTTGCGTCGTCAGACTTCCACTTGTTTCGCTCTCTTCAAAACTCCTTGCGTGGAATAACGTTAAATTCAGATGAGGTGGTAAATCAGCACCTTGTTCAGTTTTTCGCCAATAAAGACAAGTCCTTCTACGAACGGGGAATTATGAAGCTCACCGAAAGATGACAAAAGGTTATCGAACAAAACGGAAAATATATCATTGATTGATCTTTATTCTTTATATAAATAAATGACTTTGAAAAACATACAAAAAATACGCAATGACTTTTTACTCAACCCAATATGTCAAAAGAAATAGGACTAATACAACCGCATGCTTTATATACCCTGGTTGTGAATAATCGCTTTAATATCAAATGCACTTTGCTTGATAAGACAATCGGATTAACCTCGGAAATAAATAAAGATCTTTCGAAAACTAATTCTCTGGATGTTAGTATTGCCAATTTATCAAAGACAACTTCACTTTCATCGGACGAAGAACCAGAGCATAGTATAATAGATGTTATATTCGATAGAAATGAATTCGACAATCTTATAGAGACGAAACAGTATGCAAGAACGGAAAAACGCAAGTTACCTTTTAGACAATACCAAGTATTACAGGCAGGAAAATGGCAAGATGCAATTATAACAACATTGGGAAGCATGTAAATTGCAATGTGGATATCAATTTAAAAGAAATAAAATTTTCAATAATACTTTAACAATATGCGGAAAGTGTAATTGCGGTAGCACTATAAATGGAATCGCGAAAAACATTACAGATAGTGAAACTATTATAATTAAATGCACAATAACAAAAGGAACAGGCAATTGCAGTAAAAGATATTTACGAAATCCTATATGTCTTGAGATAGGTGAACAATTATATAAATACAATGAAGGTGCTATGATTTATAGAACTAAAACAGCTGCAAAAATAATGTCACCGGGCGATCCGGAACCTCCTCATTTGTACAAACAACAAGCTCTCTGTGATGCAGTATATGAATATTCAGATTCAAAAATTTTTGATAAGAATCCGATTATATCGTTGTCTATAGCAAAACGCACTATATTAACAAATATTATTCACAATATAGGAATGGATCCTTTTTATACAATATATTGGTTAAAATATCAGCTTGATATTTATAGACAATACACATTTACGGAACCCGCCTCTATAGCTATTGATGCTACTGGTAGCATTATTAAGAAAATAATTTATCACGATAAATCGCGATCAAAACATATATTTCTTTATACTTGCATGGTTTCCAACATTGCAAATTCAACATGCATTTCTCATAGAAGAACAATTCAGTAAAATAGTTGAAGAACATTTTCTTTTGGGCGGCGCAAATAAATGTTCCAGAACAAATTGTATTGGTGTAGATACAACTGCTCCACCTCAAGCAGGTATAATGAATATTTTTTAAATATATTTATTTATATTGTAATATATATGATACTTAGTAGAGAGAGATCCGAACAGATAAATGTAATGCAATAATGTAAGAATATGTATCGCTAAAATGAAAACACAGTAACAAATGTTTATAATAAGTATTAGAAAGAGAATAACATTATTTTTTCTGTTAAACAATTTCATCTATATGCATTTTATTATGTTTTATATTTTATTTATGATATAATCTTATTTCGCAAGCCATTTCATAATATGCGAATTATATGATATTGAAAATATTAATAAAACTATACGACTTTCTGACATACCAACTACTCTAAAATGTAGTTTTATGTCTCAACCATATCGCTTAAGAGGAGTGGTTAATCTATTGTAAGATCTTCTGGAACACGTAGTTCTGATCCAAAAACAATAGGACACTTTACTGCTATTTGCTAGAAAGAAGAGATAATTTAAAAGAAACAGAAATTACTGTATCATCAAATTTCAACGGAAATCTACAATTATTATTATATACTATTTAATATTATATACAGAAGCATTACATAATATTATATAATTGTTCATGTTAAATGTTAAATGTTTAAATAAGATGTTTTTTAAATAAATTATACTATAACTAGTTTTAATAAATGAAATGTGTTTAAAATAAATAATTCTCTCAAAAAAAAGACAATTACGATTTATATAAAAATCCAAATCACATGCAATAATAATATAATAGATAAATTTATTTCTAAACAAAATTGGATCATAAGAATTGTTATTAATTCATTAACTTTTATGTCCTTTTGAATAGATGTAAGAAAATTATTAAATGTTGTCTTATAATACAATTTAAATATCTGAGATCTAAGATTAAGATTATCTGCAATAATCTTTTATATTTCACATATCGGTATTAATTTAATTCATAAAAAAAGAATTTATAAAAAGAATATATACTAAGATTCATCAAAATATAAACTAAACATTTGCGCAATTGACCTATTTTTTTTTTTTTATTTATATGAAAGATATGAAAAAATTATTGAGTTGCATACTTTGGTCTATCAAAAAATTAATTCAGACATAATATATAAATTTATTATTTTATAATTATAATGTATAATTTTATCATATAGAAATATAATAGTAGTTCTTGCAAAAAAAGTTACAATACAATAATCAAAATGCACGTACCGGAAAAATGTGGGGTGGTTTTATTGTAAAGGGGTTGTAGCTCAATAATCGTAATTTACGAGCTCATAAATTGATAAACAATATTTAATTGGAAAATAATTAATTTCCTTCATTTTAAGTATAGTTATCTCTTGTGCCGGGGAGATGTGAGGTGGTTTTATTGTAAAAGGGTTGTAGCTCAATAATCGAAATTTGTGTATTTTACGAGCTCATAAATCGATAAACAATATTTAGTCGGAAAATAATTAATTTCTTTAATTTTGAGTATAGTTCTCTCTTGTGCCGGGAGGACGTAGGGTGATTTTATGGGTTAAGGGGATGAGCTCAAAAATTAAAACTATATTAGCTTAAAAGCTCATAAATAGCTCCTAATTCTGCCGCATAGATTGATTGAATATTATATTTTTAAGTTTTATTTTTATTTTTATTTATGAACTTTCATATCCCGCAAATTAAAAATTTTGAGCTCGTTGCACTACACAGGAATTTAATATTTATGGTGGGGGGCTGAGTCGATATCGACCCACCATAAATATTAAATTCCTGTGTAGTGCAATAAGCTCAAAATTTTTAATTTGCGGGATATGAAAGCTCATAAATAGCTCATAATTGTACGCTATTTGTTTTTTTATTTTTGCTAGGTGGGGGGGCTAGCTCTATAGGGGTGGGGATCTTTCCTTATCTACTATATATAAACATCTTATAAAATAAAAACTGACACTTTCATATTGTATTTTATTAGTATAAAAATAATTATAATGGATTAATGAGATTTTTGCGATTAAAATAACACCAAATATGACATAAATCGGATAATTTTAAATGAAATAAGTAATCATAATTTTAATAACATAATTGATTAAAAATAATCCGATTTATGTCATGTTTCGTGTCATTTTAATCGCAAGAATCTCATTAATCCATTATAATTATTTTTATACAGATGAAATGGAAAATACAAGTTTCACTTTTTATATAGAAGATGTTTATATTTTGTAGATAAGGAAAGATCGCCGACGCTGAAGAGTCGACAAAAGCGAGAGCGAGAAAGAATGAAGGAGTAAGTGAGATGACAAACATGAAAGAGTTCCGAAGCCTCGCTCGCGTGACTCCTTTTATCTGTAAAATCTTTCACGTATATATGTCATCTTACTATAGAAAACTTTTGTATTTCGCATTTTATATATCTGAAAATAATTGTAATGGATTAATTACATTTTTGCGATTAAAATGACACCAAATACGATATAAATCCGATTATTTTAAATGAAATAAGTAATCATAATTTTAATAACATAACTGATTAAAAATCATCCGATTTATGTCATGTTTAGTATTATTTTAATTGCAAGAATCTCATTAATCTATTAAAATTATTTTGATATCGATAAAATACGAAAAACAGAAATTTTACGAAAGATATGTAACCCGAGATATTATAGATAAAGAGAGCCTCGCGAACGAGACTTCGGAACTGTTTGATGTTTGTCATCTCGCTTGCTCCTCGTTCTTTATCGTATTCTTTCATCCCCATTATTATATTCTTTTATTTCTTCGACTTTTATTCTTTCTATATTCTCGTCTTCTTACATAATAATACATTAGTTTATTCGTCTTTATTTTATACAACATAAATGAGATATTGTGTATGTCATAAATAGAAAAAGTATTTAATTATGTGTATTTTGTATGTACATGTGTTGTATTTAACTATAGTTAAATAGAAAAAGAAAATAACTTGTGTATCTCATTTATGATGTATCAAATAAACATAAATAAATAAATTTATTTATTTTCATGTAGGGAGACGAGAATAGAAAGAATAAAAATTGAGCAAATAAAAGAATATAATAATGGGAATAAAAGAATACAATATACAATAATGAACGAGCAGAAAGAAAGAGAGAGAGAGAGAGAGAGAGAGAGAGAGAGAGAGAGAGAGAGAGAAGCGCGAGTGAACGCGTAAGTGAATATGCGAGGAGCATGAAGCTAAGCGATACGTAGTACATAGCGAGCGAGCGATTAGAAAGAGACAGAGCGTATGATCGAGAGAAAAAAGATACTGCAATAATGTTAGTGCGTACATGTATATTACTCTACACGCATGAAAGAGACAAAGATAGTACGATTATGTCTGTCCTTGTCATGTAAGATTGCAGCTCCGTCTATCGCGACATCACGCAACTAATCTACTGCTCTGTTTTACTCTTGAGCCCCCATCTCGCACACAACATATGCACAAAAATAGGTTCAGTTCACTTATACTCTTTGATGAAATGCCGAGTGCGGAGTTTACTGATTAGGCACGTGTAGATTACAAATTTGTTATATTAAGTAAATGTTGACGCAGAAGCCGATAACAAAACTGTAATCCTCTCATTTTTTTTAACTTTTCATATGAAATGTTAAACTCCGCACTCCGTTATTATGTGTACCTTAATTGTGGAAAAGGATTTGTTGATATCTATAATCAACAAAAAGATTTTGCAAAATAAAGAATATTCGCGTTCTGTCGGTAATATTGGATCCCCTTAATGTGCGGGAACATTGTAAATAAGCCAAGTCACAAATAAAGCTGATATTTATCTACTTATTTAACGTGGAAAGTGTCTGAATTATTATATTTAACTAAAGTACGTGTAGTTCTCGGGCGGAGCCCGAATTTCCATATTCCCTCCGGCACACGATCCCAACTACCGTGCTTCCCCGAAGGCACAACAGCATTTAAATTTATTAGTTTTTCTATTGTTAATATTAACGCAAAATTTTTTTGCTATAATATAATTGGGTAATTCAACGTAAGTTCTACCTTGAAGAGGGGTATATTTATCGGACTGTAAATCAAGTTGAATAACTCTTTCGAACAGAAATTTGGTGTTTTTATTATAGCTAGCAAATTTATTTAAAAAATAATATTATATATAATTTCTATTATATCAGATATTATATCCTCAGATAAGATATGCTCAACATTACTAAAATAATGTGTATGTAAGTCAATTACATTACACATAAATCTAATACATGATATTGCATCATTGCAACTAATTTTACTGTTACAACTGTATGTTTTCTAAATCCAGTTCGTATTTTATCTTCTACATATGATTTAGTTCTTTCAAGAAATATACTTAAATCATAACTAGGTATTTATATCTGAGTAGGGTAAACCTGCATAAAAGGGGAACCTCCTCGTATGAACTTGACCTTGACATATGTTATCAAGGTCATGATCCTGAACAACATGCAAAAGGTTTTAGCCGTCGCTCATTATTAATTAAAAAGTTATTAACAAAAAAGTATGAAAAATATAGCAGTTATTTTAAGTATTAAAAGTGTAACGGGGTCACTTTTCGCGAGTGCGTGGATGAGCTCAGTCGGGATCAGGGCTCGTGAAAAGGTGAGACACACGAAAAGATTTAGTTAACAGATATCGTCTTTATTTGCCTCGTTCGGCAATGGTCGGTTTACAATAGTTAACGCGTGGCGAATGATGCAATGCGCGTGTGCGATTCGGGGCGCGATGTTCGATATATCGAACCGTTTATAATATTCGCGAAACTGTGTTTATTTTGACGGCACGCGGAACGCGCAAGAAATCGGGCGCGGTCGGTCGGCGCGTATACGGCAAGGCCGTGTTTATTTTGACGGCGCGCGAGACGCGCAAGAAATTGGGCGCGGTCGGTCGGCGCGTGTATGGCAAGGCCGTGTTTATTGTGACGGCGCGCGGAATAGAATGGAATATTAGGTGATAGGTATTTTGGCGCGGTGATTATAATTCGCAAGTATTAAAATAGCGTTGATCGTTGTCGCGGGATTTATCGCGTATTCCCAGTGGTAGGGGAGTGCGATCGGAGATCGAGTACCCTCGACCGGGCGGAGAACTCTCCGTCTCTGCTTCCGTTCGCGGAGTTGCGGATAGCGCGGCGGAGTCGAGAAAATTCGATGGGGCAGCGAACTCGCAAACCCACGGTCCGGCTGGCTGGAGTGGTCGGATGAGTGACCGTAAACTAGGAGAGTGGCGAACACTCCGCTCTCGTCGAGTTAGTCGGATTCGTGTCAGGAGTTCGGAGACTGCACGGAAACCGAGAATGCTCGGCGGAGGCTGCGAACACGTCAACCTCACGTTCCGTCGTTGCTGCGAATTTCAGGATCGGTTCTGGTATCTCGGAGCGTACTGCTCGAGCGGATTCAGGAATCGTTCTGGTCCCGAGATGCCGAAACGCCGTCTTTTTATACCCGAGCGTCTATCGGTAATTGCGTCGTTCGCCCCCGGATGGGGATAACGACGCGTTGTTTTCGGCGGGTAAATTACGGTAAACGCGTCGCTTCCCCTGGGCGAAACGACGCGGCGTTTCGGCGGGTGACGCTCGGGATCTTCCGGCAGCGTTCGGCTATGCTCGGTCTTCGGTGTAATGGCGGCCGTATAACGGCCGTATGGTTGTTTATCACAACCGCGGTGATTGAAGTATTAAAAGAGCGCTGGGCGCCTCTGCCACTGCCCGGCTGGTATTCGCCGGGCGGCAGACTTCCGGCTGGCTACGTGCCGGGTAACGATGGCGGTTGCATCGTTACAAAAGACATAAACAATTAACATGTATGTGGAAATAGTATATGTATAAACGAAGGAAAATCATTAGCAGTGAATTGTTGATATATTGAACAGTTTTTTTGTTAAAGCAGGAAATAATTGATTGATTTAATGGTAAAACTTAAGATTAAGGGCGATCTCACCGATTTCAATGATCTTGGTATATGTTGTTAAGGACATAATTCTGAATAACTTTTTCTGCTAATTTAATCGTCACTCGTTGTTTACTACAAAATTATGAACAATTAAAGATAGTAACTGACTGATGCTTGGGACATAAAACTGCGCACTTTTTCGCACGACGCGCGCGCGCACGCACGCACGCACGTACGCACGCACGCACGCATGCACGCGTGCCGCACACACGGGGAGTGCAAGGGGGGCCTTCGGCTCTCTCCCTCACCCACCCCGCCGGTAGGCAGGGTGGACCTCGCTTTACAACTTACAAAGTACATGCTACATTGTAAATCTCTCTTGCACCCCCCCCCGTGTGTGTGTGTGTGTCTGGGCGCGCGCGCACGCACGCGTGTTTCCTGTCCATGCATGTACTTCGGTATATTTCAAACTTTTTTGTTAATAACTTTTAAACTTAATCTTGTGTGATACTCGCTGAGAGGTAAATAATAATCTAGTATTATAATTTTAATAATGGCTTAATTAGTATTTATTGTGTACATTTTTCTTATAATATCAAAAAAAACATCAATTCGTTTATCAAGATTGTAAAGTCTTTTAAACAAAAATTCAGAGATAAAATGTTCATAATTATCTTTTTGGGTACCAAAACGTGATATATTATAACGCATTTCTCGCCATAGTCTTTCTACATTTTGAGTATGAACTCCAGTCTTAGGATCAACAAAATTTTGTGAATGATTTACTGTTAGATATACATAATTTTCATTTTTAATATTATCATATACACGCCAACAATCATTATAAATAATAGAACCAGGAACAATGTATTATATTTACGTATTAATGGTAACAAAGTTTCAGAACATCGGTCTTCTATGAGAACAATAAAAACTTTGCCACTGTTGCGTTCTATTCCACCAAACACCCTCTTAAAATACCTTTATTATATTTCCTTTTACTAATTTTCGCCTCATCTATTTCTACAATAATTCCTAGTCCTCCAAGTTGTTGTTCTTCTTTTGCAAAATACTGTGCTAATAACTATATAATAAAATACATATAATTAATGTAATGTTTGCATAATTAATGAATACTAATATTGTGAAAAATTAATTTATCTCTCTACAAAAATTGGTCCAATCTATAACAGTATGTTCGGTTATCTCCAATTCATTACATAAAAAATAATGATGTGCTGGTTGAATCGTTAAAAAATATCCGATAAAACGGCATATTTTTACAATATCTAAATGAGTATTTTGAAATCAAGTATTGTTTAACATGCTAATTTTGAAATTGCACGTTATTTTTTGCTTTTTTCGTTTTTGTAGAATCTTATAAGTTTTTTTAGTGCAATGCATCGTATAATTATCATATACATAAGTTATAAATTATCATATGCATAAGTTATAATATTACCACATTTTGGACACTCGGCACTGCCACGAATAACTTCTTTATCAACGAGATATTTTATTAAACTATCATTATTGTATGTTAAGTGTAAAAACTCGTGTAAATGCATTATTATTTTCAAATAATAAACTACTACAAAATATATGTATACCTCGAAAATCTGAAGCAGACTAAGCAATGAAAATGCATAAATACAAAATATACTGAAGGTAATTCTTGTAAAAATAATTCTGTTTATACAGGGGGTAATGTACAAAATAATGAAACAAATCAATTAGTATAAAAAATAATTGTTTTTAAGAAAATTATTTACAATGTATTTTTTAAAACAATTATTTGTTTTTTTGGCACTAATTGATTTGTCTCATTATTCTGTACATAAAAATATTACAGTAAGATTATCGAAAACTGAATATTTTACGAAATATTTTATTTTTTATATCAAAATATGTCAGATGAAAATATAAAATAACTTAAAAAGTACTTAATAAAAAAATACTTTATGGTATTACCTTATATAGTGTTTTAAAAAGCTCTCGAGATAAGCTACAAGAATATGTAATGAAAAATAGGGGATTCCATTTAAAAAATTTAAAATGATTTTTATACGACCTTGACGGTGCTATTTAAGGTCATACTAATATAGTCATACTAATAGTAGTTATTATATGCGGGTTCTAACTCAGGTCCTCCGAGGGGAATGCGGGGCGAGGGGAAACCGCGAGGGCGAGGGGGCATGACGTCACGCGAGCGGAGGGGGATTTTGGTGGCGCGGGGGACTGACGTCACGCGGGCGGGGAATGGTTATCGCGGGAGCATAATCGGCGGGGGTGTATTACAAAGGCGAGCGCCGATTTCCGACTGCTCGAGAATTTATAAACAAATATCGTCTCACACTGTACTATTGCACATGCGGCATTATTGAATTTCGTAAAAAGATGATAAGGCGAGCACCGGCTGCTAGAATTTGCGTCGGGACATGTTTATCGGTGTATTTACAAAAGGCGGGTGTCGATGTCTGAAATATAAGGCGAGCGCCGATTTCCGACTGCTCGAGAATTTATAAATAATATAAACAAGATAGAACCATCGCGGTGCACTCTTCATCTTTTTTCCAGGAAAAGTCGCTCGCGCACTATTGCGCGTAACATTGGAATTAGATGATAAGGCGAGCGCCGATATCCGGCTGCTAGAATTCGCGTCGGGACATGTTTATCGGTGTACTTACAAAAGGCGGGTGTCGATGTCTGAAATATAAGGCAAGCGCCGATTTCCGGCTGCTCGAGAATTTATAAATAATATAAACAAGATAGAACCATCGCGGTGCTCTCTTCATCTTTTTTCCAGGAAGAGCCGTTTATCGCGTCGTTTGTCGGGATACGTTTCGCGATAACATAACGCGATAGATTAAAAATATATAATGAAGAACGAAGGGTGTCAAAAACTCAGTATGCGATTTGAAAGCTTGCGGTCCGTATATCGACTGAAAGAGGTACGGCAGATACTTGTAAATTTTTGTGTGGCAAGTGTTCGGTGTAGAGGAAGATTCTGTGATAATCTGCATAAAAAAAAATGGAAATAGATAATTATTTCGTGGCAGTATTAGATGAATCGTCCGACGAAGATCACGCATTGTCGGACAGTAATTACAAGAGTGATCAAAGCGAGGACCTTACGGAATGTGTTGACAAGATAGTGCTTCATTCGCAAATTATTGCGCTAAACGGACGTACAAAGTGTTGCGCTATATACTTTTATTATTCCACGGGTGGTTCTTTTGCCGTATGTGCTTCGTGTATGATCTCCATAGCAGATACTGATTTCGGATACATGTATGCTGTTCGGAAGCATGTGATTGAGATATACGACGCGATAAGTGGACGGTCCTGCTCCAATTGCAGACTTCCGATGTATCAGATCTTTCCATGCAATATGTGCCCAATTTGAACACAGTAAAAAAAAAACATTGGCATAAAAAGTGTGAAAAAATAATAATAATAATAAAAACATGGAAAACACCGAGCAAACCGAACGCGACCTGTTGGAGCTGTCGCGTCGAGTCGCTACCTTGGGCGAGTATTTCGCGAGGGCGCAGCGATGCGAGGAATTTATCAAACAGCTCGAAGAACACAGTCGTGTCAAACGTCCGCGACTCTCGATCGGAGTTCGACAATCTTTGGTGGCTAGAATCGCGCGACTCGAGGGTGCGAGGACTCGATTAAAGAGACGGTTTATACACAGCGGTGGTGATTACAGTGGTGACAATACCGCGGAAAGACTCGTTTGGCGAGAGATCGATACCGCGTTCGAAAACCGTATACTAACCGGTGCAGTGATTAACGCAGACTATATCGAACCGCGACAATTTCTCGACGACGCCAAAGACATCGTGCTCGGACACGTGCAAAAAGTTATGGAAAGACATCATAACGTAAAAGTGAACACTGTGTTCAACGGTGAATTCGTGTCGGGTGATAAGAGCGCAAATAAAAGTGTAAATACCAAAAACTATGAACTCTCGCACATCCGATTTACACGAGTGGTACGAGCGACGCGTCGTCGAGCCCACGCTTGCCTCGCTCGAAGAATTTCAAGAACGCGATAGCGGGTGGGCGTTGTCGCGAATTCTCGATTTATATATAACTGTAAATATAAATAAATATAATCCAATGCGCGCGGAGTGCCACATTAAATTATCGCGAGAAATAATGCAATCCAAAGACAATGCGTGTTTCGCGTGGGCGGTGGTCGCCGCTCTACATCCAGCTGAAAGAAACGCGGAACGGGAATCTTCGTATCCACATTATACGACAGTGCTAAATCTCCAAGACATTGAGTTTCCGATGACATTGAGTCAAATTAAAAAATTTGAACTTCACAACATTTCGATAAATGTATACAACATCGAGAAAGAAAACAACATTGTCCCGATACGTTTGAGCGAACAAAAGAAGGACAGACACGTCAACTTGTTGTACATGCAAGATTCGCAAGACGTCGGACATTTTGCGTGGATCAAGAATTTATCCCGCCTTGTGAGCTCACAATTGAGTTGTGGCAAACGAAGACAATATATCTGCGATCGGTACGTATATTTAATAAAAATGCAATATATAAAATATACGAAAGAAAGATTAATTATTTCTTTTTTTACAGATGTTTACACTATTTTGGATCGGAGGACAAGTTGCAGTCGCACATTGCCGCATAGATTGCCGAGAAATGAACGAGTGCGCCATCCGGTTACCGAGCGATAAAGACAAGTGGCTCGCGTTCAACAACTACAACAGAAAGGAGCGACTTCCCTTCGTCGTATACGCCGACTTGGAGTGCGTGCTGAGGAAGACCGACGGCGAATCGTTATCCGCGTATCATTCTCGCCGTAGTACCGATTGCGTTTCGTGGTTCGTGGAAAAATTAAAAAATTTAGCGTAACGCGTAAAGATTATTTTAACCACGAATGTCCCCATGGTAAATTTAACGCGAGATGAGCGGGAAAATTTCACAGCGCGACACACTGTTACATTTGCAAAAAACCGTTTGCGCAAGACGATACACGCGTACGCGATCATTGACATCTTACCGGGAGGTGTCGAGGTCCCGCGCATTTAAACTGCAATTTAAATTATAAAGACTCTTTTTGTATTCCAATAGTTTTTCACTATTTATCCGGTTACGATTCACATTTTATCATCGAGGAAATAGCTACCGCATTCGAAGGCTCAATCAACGTACTACCGATAACGAAAGAAAAGTATATTTCATTCACAAAACACGTTAAAGATATCGCAGAAAAATCAGATTGGCGAAGCGATATAAAGTTACGGTTCATCGATTCCTACAAATTTCTCAGTACTAGTCTCGAAAAATTGACATCGTTTCTAAATAATGATAAACTTCAAATTTTAAAATCGAAATTTCAAAAGTTATCGATCGAAGAGTTCAATTTATTGACGCGAAAAGGTGTCTTTCCATACGAATACATTGACTGTGTCGATAGGTTGCACGATACGTGTTTACCACCGCGCGAATCATTTTATAGTTCCTTGACCGGTGACACCGTATCCGAGATCGACTACGCGCACGCCGAAAACGTTTGCAGGCGGTTCTCCGTTCGAACGCTAGGCGAATACAGCGATCTATATTTAAAAACGGATGTCTTGTTATTGGTCGACGTTTTTGGAAATTTTCGCAACAAATGTATCGAGAGTTACGGGCTCGACCCCGCGTATTATTATACTCTTCCTAGATACACGTGGGACGCGATGCTAAAACATACGAATATTACGTTCGAATTATTTACTGATATCGATATGGTTATGTTTATCGAACGGGGAATACGCGGTGGCCTGAGCCAATGTTCCGGCAGATACGCGTGAGCCAATAACAAGTACATGCCGTCTTACGACTCATCGAAACCATTGTCGTACATGATGTATTTCGATGTAAACAACTTGTACGGTTGGGCGATGTGTCAACCGTTGCCCTATGCCGATTTTCGATGGGTCGACGACATCTCTGACTTTGACGTTAGCGCGATCGCTTCGGATTCAACCACAGGTTATATTCTCGAGGTCGATCTGGAGTATCCGCAACGAGTGGCCTTCACTTGGACACAGTACAATTGGACACGGTGCAAATGGACACGTTACAAATGGACACGAGATTGTGCACACGGTTCAATTGGACACAGTGCATTTGGACACAGTAATTTTGGATACAGTAGCTTTTGGACACATAAGAAAATACGCATCGTTTACTTGGACACCGCTCAATTGGACACTGTTCATTTGGACACCGTTCGTTTGGACACAGAAAGATGCGCACCGTTCATTTGGACACCGTTCGTTTGGACACCGTTCATTTGCCCACCGTTCGTTTGGACACCGTTCATTTGCCCACTGTTCGTTTGGACACCGTTCATTTGCCCACCGTTCGTTTGGACACCGTTCATTTGCCCACCATTCGTTTGGACACCGTTCATTTGTACACAGAAACATGCGCACTGTTTGTTTGAATATGTAAGAGATGGAGAAAAATAAAAATCATTTCGGGAAAATATAATCAGTATTCTTATAACACTTTATACTGGTAAATCTATGTAAAATATGAAATCGTGAAAAGGAGATACATTTGAAGGTTATAATATCAAAATAAAATATATTCATACTTATATATCTCTGATACTGATGTCATTAATTTTACATTGCTTTTAGCACTTTGTTTAGCCTTTCGCATATTTGGATGTCATGCATGGATACAGTGGGTTCCGCCCGCCCTGCGGGGGGGCTCCACTTCCGGAAGATATAACCTAACCCAAACCTATTTCTTATTTAAAACAAAAATTTGGTGTGGATTACGTCGTATAATTTAAATCAAATTTTGGTGTCCAAACGAACGGTGTCCAAACGAACGGTGGGCAAATGAACGGTGTCCAAACGAACGGTGGGCAAATGAACGGTGTCCAAACGAACAGTGGGCAAATGAACGGTGTCCAAACGAACGGTGGGCAAATGAACGGTGTCCAAACGAACGGTGGGCAAATAACGGTGTCCAAACGAACGGTGTCCAAATGAACGGTGCGCATCTTTCTGTGTCGAAACGAACGGTGTCCAAAGGAACAGTGTCCAATTGAGCGGTGTCCAAGTAAACGATGCGTATTTTCTTATGTGTCCAAAAGCTACTGTATCCAAAATTACTGTGTCCAAATGCACTGTGTCCAATTGAACCGTGTGCAAAATCTCGTGTCCATTTGTAACGTGTCCATTTGCACCGTGTCCAATTGTACTGTGTCCAAGTGCACCACTCCCATCCGCAACATCTTCACGACGCGCACACTGATCTACCGTTCTGTCCAACGCGCGATAAGCTGCCCGGCAAGCGGCAGGACAAGCTCCTCGCGACTTTATACGATAAGAAGCGTTATGTCATACACTATAGCAACCTGCAGCATTGCACGCGTCACGGCCTTCGCATCGCAAAGATACATCGCGTATTGCAATTCGCTCAATCCGCATGGCTCCGCGATTACATCAAACTCAACACCCGGTTTAGAACGCGCGCGACAAAAGATTTCGAGAAAAATTTATACAAGTTAATGAACAACGCGGTATTCGGTTAAATTATGGAAAACGTGCGCAATCACGTCGATGTAAAATTATTAACAAAGTGGGACGGACGATACGGCGCGGAGGCAATGATCGCGAAACCAAATTTTTATAGCAGGAGCGTCTTTTCAGAAAATTTGGTCGCCGTTGAACTGCGCAACCTCGAGGTGAAATTCAATAAACTGATCTATGTCAGTATGTGTATACTCGATATATCGAAAGTGTGTTTATACGAATTTCACCACGAATACATGTTACCGTTATATCGCAAAAATTGTAAAATAATGTACACCGATACAGACAGTTTGATTTATCACATCGAGTGCGAGGATGTGTACGAGAATATGAAACGCGAATCGCTAGATTCGACACGAGCGATTATCCAGCTAACAACGCGTACGGTATACCGCTCGAGAACAAGAAAGTGCCGGGTTTGATGAAGGACGAGAATAACGGTGCGATCATGACTGAATTTGTCGGGCTTAGAGCAAAAATGTACGCGTTGCGAATAAATAGTAAAAAGGATACAAAAAAGATTAAAGGTTTCAAGCGTACCGTCATAGCGAGAACGATAACATTTGACGATTACACACGGTGTCTGCGCGATGAAATTGAAATGACTCGACAACAATCCTGCATAAGATCAAAATTGCACGAGGTGTACACAATCAGCGAGACAAAAATCGCCCTGAGTCCGTACGACGACAAACGATATATCGTACCTGATTCGACCGACATCCTGCCGTGGGGACATTACCGGATACCCTTATAATGTAATATAATGTAATGTAATATAATGTAATGTAATGTAATGTAATGTAATGTATATATGTATGTATGTATGTATGTATGTATGTATGTGTGTATGTATGTATGTATGTATAAGGAAAACAAAAGAAATATATATTTCTATCTTTCTTTTTTTCTTTTTTATATTTCATATTTTATATGCTGTATACATCTTACATATATTTTTATATTTCAGATACTTTATATGTATTTCATATTCTTTATATGTTAAAAATAAAATACAGTTTGTACGAATTAAACCACATTGTTCTTGTGTATCCAAGAATTGTGCGATCCATCGAATCCCAACCATTTGACTTAAACCTCGTCACCTCTCCTGCGCAGTACTTTCTCCACGAGATACACGTCCGGATAAGTCGCGCGACGCAACTCGTACTCGTAGAACGCTCCAGCGACAGATTTTTTGCGATAGTCCTCGAGTAGATAGGTTACTGGATTAGTACGTTGCACTTTAACGATCTTAAACACTTCGGTGGTCCAGTTTGGCGTGTAACCCTTCTCGAAGATCGTCTTGTACTTGCTAACGCGTACCGGGTCACCTACTTTGAACTTTGCCGGACCCGCGATCTTTATCGCGCTGTACACAGTATCCAAGAGTCTTTCGACGATCGCAGGGGTAACGTCGACGGGTCGCATGCCGATCGTTCGATGCTTGCGCGCGTTGTAATCCGATACGAGTCGCAGCAACGCATCGACCCACTTGTAAGTTCCGTTGAGCGTAAACATCTTCCACATATCGTTCTTAAATGTACGATTGAATCGTTCGACGACCGATGCCTTCAACACCGAATACGTGGAATAATGATTGATGCCGTGTTTCTTCACAAGACGTTGCACGTTGGCGTTGTAAAATTCCTTCCCCATATCGGTTTACATATTTTTCGGGCGCCTCTCGCTATTTCGAATTATCTTTGCGATAGCGTCAGCCGTCTCGCTTCCGCCTTTATTCTTGAGCGGTACAGCCCACGCGTACTTGCTCAACACATCGATGACGGTGAGTATGTAGTGGTAACCTCTGTTGAAACGAGAGTACGGACGCATCTCGACGATGTCAGCTTGCCACAGGTCATCGTAACCCCGCACTACGACGCGTCTTCGGGGAAAATTTCTTCTCGCCGAAGCATGCAGTTCCTCGACGAGTCGTAGCTTCTCGATATTTTTACGTCCGTTGGATTTTAACGATGTCATGTTTTTAGCGGTGCGGCTAGTTGGCGCGTAATAATACGTGTAAAGAAATTACATTATAATTTATATTTCTAACTTTTAACCACTCAATAACCGTTTATTCCCGTTCATCGTCTTTCCTAATTCGTTCGCAGCTGTTCCTGAGCCGTTCCTGAGCCTTTAGATAACCGTCCGACAACCGTTCCTGAACCGTTCGGCCGTCCTTCAACCGTTCGTAGCCGTTCGTGAACCGTCCGTAGCTGTCCGTGAACCGTTTCTTGTCGTCCATTGTCGTTCATTGACGTTTCGTTGACGTTTCGTCGTCGTTCGTTGACGTTTCGTTGACGTTTTGTCGTCGTTTCGTTAACGTTTCGTCGTCGTTTCGTTGTCGTTCGTTGACGTTTCGTTGGCGTTTCTAATCTAGCGATATTCGTTTATCACGATCTGTAACGCTCGCATGTCTTTCTCTAACGCTGCAAGCTTCTCGTCTAACTCTTTTAGTTGATTTCTCAACGTTTTAACGCACTGATCCAGGTATAGTTTGTTGATGGCGTCGGTATCAGCCACAGGTTGCGCCACACGACGAATCTTGCGCGACCTCGCGTCAAAGTTCGTAACACAGTGCGACACAGAGCGTTATCGCGCACGAAATTTCTCATTAATCCGTTTCATCGACGATACGAAATGGCATTCGTCGCGTCTTTGCTCTGCTCGGACATTCCAAATTTGTTGATGCGCATCATCGATGCGAGAGACGTCGGTCGATCGATTGATTAGTTTTGTCGAGATATCGCTTAATTTATAATAATACCGGCTTCGCGAAGTTCCTCGATGATCGATAGGATCTCGTTGTCGTGGCCGTTGTGACCCGCTTGGTGCGAAGCGTCGAGCAATCGTAAACGATCCACCAGCTCGTTGGGATCGTCCCAGTGTACGTAATCGATCTTGTTGTCGGTTAGCGTCATCGCCCGAAGCGCGAATAATCCCTTTCCAGATTTTGTTTTTTTGGGTTCGATCGGTATCAGCTTTGCGATTATTTCTTTGTACTTGTATCCCCTGTTACTCAGTAATCGACCCTGCGCATCGTGATTGCGTTTATGCGCGTTCGTCGTCAACAGCATACTCTTGTACGTTTGCTTGTCATCCTCCGTATAGATGACGTCATCGGGGACTTTTTTGAAGATCAACTCGTAAAGACCAGGTGTGCCGACGTATCGTACGCCGTCGATAATTATGTTATCCGCGTTGTCCACGTCAAAACGTTTATTACCGAACATCATTCCATCGTTGTCGAAATAAACACCGTACACGGTGTCAATACCGCTCTCTCGATCGCCGCTCAGGACAGGCCAGACGTACCTCCGACCCAGCGACCTAACTGATCTCGCAACGTTTCTCGACCTTCCAGTGTTTGCAACTAATTTCGGACGGATGGCACGAGCGAGTCGTCCGTGGTTTCGAAAACATCCTCGTCCGCGAGTAATTCGAACATCGTAGGTTGTACGGTTCTCATTGACGCGGATGGTGTAGAAGTTATCGGCGGTACATCCAGTAGAGGGTCCGACCGTTTCGATTTATGCGGTGCTGGTGAGCGATCCGACCTGACGTTGGATCGTTTTCTCTTTTGCGATGTCGCATCATCTTTCTCGCGCTTCGGGATGGATAACGTTTCGATCCCCGCGTCGGTGTTACTCCCAGGCTCGTTCTTCACCGCGATCGAGCTAGAGTTGTCAACGATCTTTCGTAGCGGCTCAATGAGAGGTCTAGAGCGCCTGTCCAACACGATATCCTCATCGATCTTGCCGGTCTTCAAAGCGCGATATTTCTTGCGAATCGATTCGCTCGTTTTCACAATTGCCCTCGCAATCTTCTCGCGCTCGCAAATATCCTCGCTCTTATCGATCGCAGCCATCGCGGAAAAGCAAAAAAATGTCAATCTCTCTCTCTCTCTCTCTCTCTCTCTCTTACATTTCACCTCCGACGAAGTATCGGCAGCGACTAATCGTTTTGCGGTATCGCGAACACGTTAAATCGTTTTCTGTATCGACCATCGTTGAGCAAGCTGTCCTTGTCTATCACTACGAATCCGTACTTGCATTGCCAACAATCGCGACACAACGCGCAAAATTCATCGTACGGCATATCGGTATTCACGTGACCGTTGTACACGTGTTTCAGGTTGGTACCATCCTGTTTGAACAGGATCAGCAGGTTCGCGTTGTCGCGTATCAGATGTTTAGGTATTCTCGCGTACGTCTGACAGAGATAAAAGCAGTCGACGCTCGAGTGCCGGCCCATTGAAAAGTACTCTTTCACAGCATCTTGCTTATCGCATGCCACGTCATCGAACACGAAAATTGAGTATGGACGCGCCTCGCTCGGCGGAATGACGTCACTGTTGTTGGAGAACGTGAAGTAGCCGATTTCGTCGATCGATGTCAGCAAATTTTCCAGATATCGATATTTTGGTTGTTGCAACGACTTTGAGTACACGTACACGTTTTCGAAACGTACACCGTGCGGATTTTCCAGCAGGCTTATCAGAACGTTAGTTTTACCACAATTCGAGGGGCCGCAAACGATTGCGCGTATAGTAGTCGGTAGCATCGTACCATGCTTGCGCATCTCCGCGTTGTCCCCCATCGATCGTAATCTGTCGTCGCAATTCGTCACGCGTATCGCCAAAGGTTGTCGCACGAATCTCATGTTCACACTATCAACTGAGGAACGCTTTATCGAACGCCTATTTATAGGTGCGCGGAACAGCGAATCGCTTAGTAACGAAAATGTTCGTCCTACTGTCGAGACCTTCCGATATTTGCGATTTGAGCGCCGAACAGTGACAATTTGTGCCGAAAGTTGTTCTGCTGTGAATGTGCGGCGATCACGTCCACTACCTGTGGGACAAGCTTCCGGAACATATAAAAGCGGATTTAGAGGTTCAACAAGTTCAGCGCTGTTGCGAACATTACAATCAACCGTGGCAGCGAACGCACATCGACGGTCCAGCACCGTTGATAAAAGATTGCGGTGAATGTCAACGAAAATAAGTAGAGGCCGATTAAATCGTGCGATAAACGCTCTTCCTTTCGAATTACATATCCCCGGTTATCAGTTTTACGGTCCGGGTACTCATTTGGAAAAACGATTGGCGAGAGGTGTTCGGGGTATAAATCCATTGGACACGGCCTGTCGCGAGCACGATACAGCGTATTCCCGGAACACCGATCTCACCGAGAGACACGCGGCTGACAGGATACTCGCTGAGAAAGCGCGAACTCGCATCGTCGCGAAAGATTCGACTCTCGATGAGAAAGCCGCAGCTACAGCTGTTTGGGCAGCGATGAAAGCCAAGACAAAAATCGGCATGGGTATGAAAACGAAGACGAAGACGAAGACGAAGATGAGGACTATGCGGACAAGGTCGATGAAAAAGCGGATACTTCCGTCAGCGAAACGAGGCGGTGTATTGCCGATTCTACCGATGTTGGGCGCGCTCGGATCCTTGATCGGTGGAGCGGCTGGCGTGGCCAAGGCGGTGAACGACAGCAAAGCCGCGCGCCGTCAGCTGGAGGAGCTGCAACGTCACGATCGCGCGATGGAAGGTCGCGGACCTTATCTCGCTCCGTATAAATACGGATAGGGACTGTATCTCAGCCCGTACAGACGTAGACAAGGAGTGGCAACGAAGAAAAAAAAACGTCGAAAAGACGCTAAAAATGTCCACGGGTGTGACAACGAACATACAATTAGAACAATTGGCGGAACGTATGCGTATACCGTACTTTAGAGGGGTTTTCATGCGTGATTCGTTACCGATCGGTGGTATATATCGAAACGAGAGCGGCATTGTGAATTTGGATAACACCGAAGAACCGGGTACTCATTGGGTAGCGTACGCAAAGAAGGGAAATCGCGCTATATATTTCGACGGTTTTGGTAATCTTCGACCGCCGAATGAATTGGTGCGATATTTCGGATGGAATGTGACGAAGATCGAGTACAATCGCACGTCCTTTCAACTTACGATCAAAGCATCTGCGGATAATTATGTCTGGGGTTTCTCCGAACGGTCGATGACAATCGGTGTGAACTTAAAGCCTGACAATGCGTCGTTAAGACTCAGTATTCGTTAAACAGTTTTGCCCACATGTCTATGACATTCACGCTGACCGGGAAGAGTAGCGTCCTCGCGGCACACTACCATCCAGCCATAGATTTGAGCGACGGTGATTACGAGCTCGGTCTAACAAATTTTGAGACTTATCATATATCGATATCGAACGTTGTTTGATAAAGTACCAGAGGAGTCTCTGGTTTCGGGGGATATCGGGAAGAACGCTTAGAGTCCACGCACACGTACGTTGGTCCGAGCCGCACTTCGCGAATATTCGCACTTACACTCAATTCGATGATTGACTGCCGGTTGATAATGTCCTTACTTTCACTGAGATTCTTGAGAACACCGTGAGATTGATTTCTAGATCCGATCCGAACAGCAAACCAAATTCCGAGAGCGTTGTCGATTTTTCCAAAGAAAGCGTGCGCTATAAAAAACCGTTACTCGAGGAATGATCGAGGATCACCGGAAGGGTCGATATCGACGCAGGAGCGCGGAAAATCTCCTGAGAGCTTGATTATGATTGGCTGATAGCGTCGTGCGATGCTGATTGGATTGATAAGACCGGCATAGGGATTGGGTTGAGGTCGCGTATGAGAGAAAAGGAAGAGAGAAAGAGCACTAAAGAGAAGGACTAGAGTGAGTAAGATGATGGTGGTGAGATTGTGCAAATGTCGCGATATTTTCTGAACATTCCGCCCGCCTTCTACAACAGCGTTGAAGAATTATGCTATTGGTGATGGTGAGGCCGAATACGTTGCTGGTTGCTCCGTGGGTGAGGGTTGATCTGGTGTCGTCGGAAGCACTGCCAACTTGGTGATAGGCCGCTTGAGTTCTGTTGTGGCCGTCTTGAGGGTGACCACTCTGCAGAGACCGTCCTAGCCAAGATGAAGCTGTGTGACCCGAGCAAGAGGCCATTTTGATGGGGGGAATCTCTCATCCGTGAGAAGTACAAGAGAGCCGACCTTGATTTGTGTGGTGGAATGATGCCATTTCGATATCGCTAGCTGACGTTGAAGACATTCAGCTGGCCAACGTGACCAGAAATGCTGGAATTGCTGCTGAATGAGCTGCCACCGTGATAAACTTGGAAGGGGCACTGCGGAGAGAGATGGTTCCGGAATTGTAGTTGGCGCTGCCCCGATGATGAAGTGCCCGGGGGTGAGGGCTGCCAGGTCTTCTGGGTCGTCAGAAAGTGGACACAATGGCCTGGAGTTGAGGACTGTCTCGATTTGAACTAGAAGAGTCGTAAGTTCTTCATAGGTTAGGGCAGTCTCGCCTATAGTTCTTCGCAGATGATGCTTGACCGATTTGACAGCGGCCTCCCATTTACCGCCGAAGTGAGGGGCTGCTGGAGGATTGAAGACCCAAGTGGTGCCGTCATGGGTCAGTAGCTGAGCGAGTTCCGAGAATTTCTTTGATCCCGCATTGAATAGCCGCTTAAGAGATGTATCTGCCCCTTGAAAATTGGTTCCACAGTCGCTAAAAAGAGTTTGGCAGATACCTCGCCGTCCCGTTAACCGCCGATACGCTGCGATGAATCCGTCTGTCGAGTAGTCCGTCACTGCCTCCAGATGAACCGCCGAAGTTGAGAAGCAAACAAAGATGGCTAACCATCCCTTGTGACACTTAGCCCCTCGTCCTCGCCAAGTTTTAAGAGTGAGAGGGCGTAATCAACCCCTGTGTTGAGGAAGGGACGAGATGGCGTAATGCGAGATGATGGTAGTTGACCCATGAGTTGCTGTGCCCTTACGCCTCGTTGTCGAGCACACCGAACGCAGCGGAGAATGTGAGATCTTACTGGAGCTCGGCCACCAACGATCCAGTAAGCCTGGCAAAGATAAGTCAAGGTTACCTGAGTTCCGCCGTGAAGAGTCCGTAGATGGGCGTCCGATATAATGAGTCTGGACAGATAAGAATCCCGTGGCAAGATGGCTGGGTGCTTGCATTCAGAGTCCAATTGAGAATGCTTGAGTCGGCCTCCGACTCTGAGGATGCCCGAATGATCGATAAAGGCCGTAAACTTGGCGAGAGGATGAGATCTTGACAAATGTGCTCCGCTTGAGATGAGTGTCAGTTCCGATGAGAAGTACGCCGATTGGACTGACCGAATCCAATATAATCGTGAAACTTCCAGATCTGCAGGTGTGAGAGGTGTGGCCAGAGAAGACTGTGGTATACCTTTGAGGATCGCGCAACACCGTTGACAGTGAGCCGTAATCCGAAGAAGCCGTGTGAGCGATGAGTAACGATAAAGAAGCTCCCAGAGGTGGTGTTGCCTTATTGTTGAGGAAGTGAGAAGAAGCCCGGGCCGCTCCTCAAGAGTTGCCGCCGAATCTAGCTGTGATACCATGCTTGGCCAATGTTAAGGAGGCTGTGCTAGCCATGAGGGACCGTTCCACCAAAGATGATGCCGAGAGAGTTGCGTGGAAGAGAGACCGCGAGAAGCACAGTCTGCTGGATTCTCCTTGCCGGGAATAAACCGCCAATGGCCCTGAGGTACGCGTTCTTGAATTGCCGCCACTCGATTCCGAACGAAGTCCTTCCAGCGAGAAGGATGACTGTTGATCCAGGTGAGCGATACTGATGAGTCCGTCCACAGGTAGATTGGTACCTCCGCGAGTTCTAGTGTTCGTTGAACATAACTGATGAGACGAGAGTGTAGAACCGCCGCCGTGAGTTCCAGCCGGGGAATGGTGAGCCGTTTGAGAGGTGCGACCTTAGTTTTGGCGCAGACCAGTGTGATGATTGGCTCTGTTATGTGATGGGTGACCTTGATGTAAACTGCAGCCGCCATGGCAAGTTGCGAAGCATCTGAAAATCCATGAAGTTCGACCGTGGCTGACGGCGTGAGAGACATCCACCGAGGAATCGTGATGGAAGTCAGGGCCGACAGCTCTGAACGGAAGTGCGTCCACCGATCTCGAAGTTGCGGCGAGAGATAGTCATCCCAGCCGACCTTTTCCAGCCACAGTTCCTGGAGGAGAGTCTTCGCCCTGATGATTACCGGAGATAAGAATCCCAAAGGGTCAAACAGTTGTGCTACTTCCGACAGTATGGTCCGTTTGGTGATGACGGGCCGGTTGGAGGCCTTGCTCTGGAAGACGAACGGATCTGAGTGAGGCTGCCACGTGAGTCCCATAATCTTACCCTGCGTGTTAGCGAACGAGTGAGGCTCTACTGCTGCGCCGTCCCTAGGGAAAGCCCGAAATAGCTCCGGATGATTACTTTGCCACTTCGCCAGAGGAAAGCCGCCCGCCTTGTGCCCGGGGGTAAACTGAAGGGTTTTGATAAGTTGTCCAGAAGCAAAGGTGAGTTCCGATCCGAGATCGATGAGCATCCTGACCGAGTGAGGCGAGCCGCCAGGTGATCGGATGATGGCGCAACAAGTAGCGAGTAAGACTGCCGGACGAGTGAGAGCTGCCGAGTGAGATGGAGCGAGGACTGCGTGCGTGAGTCATTCCGAAGCCGCTGATGTGGTGCTCTCATTTGGTGAGGCTAGCGCCGGCGTTTGTGGGGCTGCGGTTGAGGAGATTACTCTGCCTTGTGTAGCTGACGGACGTGGGGGCGGTTGACCATCCATGTGTATCATGGTATGATGCTTGTTGCCGCAGTCTCTGCACCTCTTGGAGTTTTGACAGGCGAGTGCGTTATGCCTGCCCAAACAATTGAAGCAGAGTCGAAGGTCGATTATTATGTTGCGCCGCAGATGAGGAGACATATCTCTGAAACGAGGACAAGAGACAATGTAATGAGGGCCAGAGCACAGTGCACATCCAGAGGTCTCCGAATTCCCAGAGGGGGGTGAGATGGCCACATGAGCGGTGGCCGTAGATGGTTTGCTGCTGTGTCGTAATGCCTTGTTTTGTCAGGTGATGTCTAATTGATTAACTTCACTGAAGAGAGAGTGTCCGATGAGCAGTGCGTCTCCGAGGATGAGAAGGAGAGGTCCATATACCGCGTACGAGACTCACAAGATGGCCGGGGAGAGAGCGTTCCAGCCGGGGAATGTGGTCAAAAGCACCGCGTGGCTACAGGAGCGAGAGAGAGAGCCTAGTCGCGTCGTAGAGATCCGTTGCCGAGCGCCCGAATCCGTCCGAGCGTCGCCGAACACGCACGAACTGGCGGGCGCGCCGGAAGTCTGAGAGCGAGAGAGAACGCGCCGAGGATCGTTCTCGAGCTTTCGCCGGTAGCACTTGGAAAGCACACATTTGGTTCTCTTAGTCCGCACACAGAGATGTTCGATCCGATTCACTGAGGAGAGAGTGTGCGATGAGCCGGCCGTATCCCGCGCACAAGGCTCACAAGATGGCCGCCGAGAGCGTGAGCCTGAGCACGTGTCGCAGAGATCCGTTACCGAGCGCCCGAGCGTCGCCGAACACGCACGAGCAACCGAGCCCGACGGAAGTCAGAGCGAGAGAGAAAGCACGACACGGATCGTTCTCGAACTTTCGTCGTTAGCACGTGGAAAGCACACACTCGAATTTCTACGTCCGCGCACAGATACGTTCGTTACCGCACCCACCGATCCGGCTCGAAGGACCAAAAATGTTTGATAAAGTACCAGAGGAGTCTCTGGTTTCGGGGGGTGTCGGGAAGAACGCTTAGAGTCCACGCACACGTACGTTGGTCCGAGCCGCACTTCGCGAATATTCGCACTTACACTCAATTCGATGATTGACTGCCGGTTGATAATGTCTTTACTTTCACTGAGATTCTTGAGAACACCGTGAGATTGATTTCTAGATCCGATCCGAATAGCAAACCAAATTCCGGGAGCGTTGTCGATTTTTCCAAAGAAAGCGTGCGCTATGAAAGACCGTTACTCGAGGAATGATCGAGGATCACCGGAAGGGTCGATATCGACGCAGGAGCGCGGAAAAGCTCCTGAGAGCTTGATTATGATTGGCTGATAGCGTCGTGCGATGCTGATTGGATTGATAAGACCGGCATTGGGATTGGGTTGAGGTCGCGTATGAGAGAGAAAAGGAAGAGAGAAAGAGCACTAAAGAGAAGGACTAGAGTGAGTAAGATGATGGTGGTGAGATTGCGCAAAAGTCGCGATATTTTCTGAACAAACGTGAATTCCTCGAATAATAAATTTTATTTCGATGAGGATGACACGGAAATTACGATTCCCGAGGGATCGTACGAGATACACGCAATACACAAGTTTTTGAAACGTGCAATTTCACGGAAACGCCCGCGACGCGTAGTTCGCTCCGGCAATCGTGTCGACAAACGTGATGATATCGCGAGGATATCGCGAGAGGAAACCGTTCGAGCGAGCGGTGACGAAGACGAGGTTGTAGAATACCCGATAGTGCTCCGTGCTAATTACAATACGATGAATAGCGAGATCAAGTGCGCTTTCAGAATAAACTTTAACGAACCCAACAACATTGGATCGCTGCTGGGATTCTCGTCAAAGCGTATATTGCTGCCGGGACAATGGCACCAATCGGACATACCGATTAATATTATCAACGTAAACATTATCCGCGTAGAGTATAACGTGACCGCTGGTGCGTACAGCAATGGCAAACGCGTTCATACGATACATGAATTTTCACCGAGCGTGCCGCCAGGATACAAGATATCGGATATATATATATATATATATATATATATATATATATATATATATATATATACATAAAAGGCACACATATATATATAACAATACATGCACACACAAACACATGGCCAAATATTATTCCTCTTGGAAAGATATATGAAAAGGCGCGCGCGCACACACACACACACACACACACACACATATATATATATATATATAAAAGTCCATATAAGTAATATGTGCAATTGTGTTCAAATATGCAATAAAGGCAGACACGTTATATCTATGTTATACTGTTATCTATACGCTTAAATACGCTTAGATATGCGTGCGAGGCAATAGAGCAGTAGAAATACACGATGTTGTCCGATTTCATCATATTGAACACAATTCTCTTTCAAATATGCATAAAACATGCAGAAATATTATCGATAACAGCGGAACTAAAATTATTGATATTATCGATAATTTCGGTCGGTATTATTGATAATTTTAGTTACGCTTAGATGAGGGCGCTAACCCGTCGGAGTTCGGCCGTCAGTTTAGGATTCCCTTAACTCGCGTCGCGTATCGCGATAGCGGATATCTCAACGTGCGCGTGTCTAGAGTCGAGTTTCGGTCTCGAGACTCGCTTCTCGCTTCTACGTATATTCTTCTGCCGACTGCGTGGCTATTCGATATTATGATAATTATCGACGCTCGCTTTGATACTCGCGACTGCTCGCGATTTTACCTGCGTTTAAGAATAAAGGTTGCGCGCGTTATGGTAATTAGTAATCAAGACTGCCCGTTTGGTAGTTATTGTGACTACCCGCGTAATATTAATTAATGATCAAGACTGCCCGCGTAATATTAATGATAAAGACTAGCCGCCGCTCGTTAGCGATGGCTCTTTTTATTATCTCCCTTTGGTTTCCTGGGAGGGGATCGTTTAGCGACAAGACTATGTGTCGTTTCGCTTGATTTTGGCAAGATCCGGATGCAAGTTAAGGAGTTCTAAGTAGGACTTCTACGTTGCATTTTCGCAATGTCCTTCTTCTGCTTGCTCTGATTTCCGCGTTTTCGCAATGAAATGATTGCACCGTCGCTCGGGCTTTGCGGGCTCGCGTTGTCAGCGCTTCGCTCGGTCAACGCTCGTAACGTGATCTGTATTCGCGTTACACGTTGAGCCATGTCTTATTGTATAAAATAATATATATATCTAAAATAATATATGAGCCGTTTATTTTGAAAGTGGCCTGAGTCCATTTGTCAATTATTTCCGGTTGCCCGTGGTTACATGTACAACTTCAAGTTATTTATCAATAAAGCATTTGAGGTTACTTATATTCCGAGTAGATACGATAATTCTGTACACATAAGTTTTCAGAGTTAGTTCAATAAGTGAGCTGTTTACTTTGAAAGTGGCCTAAGTCCAGTTATACTTAAATTAAGATATTAATTATTGATAATGTCCGAAGGCAGTGATGAAGGTAATTTTAATTAATTAGTATTTAACAAGTTAATCTCAGTTTTTGGACAATTGCTTTAGCTGAATAATCAGTACGTTTAATTAATGCAATTAAACAAATTAAATAAATTAATTAAAACTTGAAATCAATAAACTGGTTAAAAATATGTTGGATGCGTTTTGTCAGAAATGAACCGTATAAAATTTTCTATAAGACATCAATGAATGAGAATGAAAATTTTAAAGTCCTGAATTTATTACCACGTCGGGGTAGACCAAGAAAGTTCGAAAATATTGTATTGACACCACTGTATAAAAATATCAGACAAATTACAACAGTAAAATTCAAGGACATAATTGACCTATTACGATTAATACCACCGGAACATCATGATTTCTTCAAATCCCTTTCACACACACAAAATGTAGATGAGTAGTAAATTGTTTTGTAATTTATGTTTGTAATTTTGTACGTTATGTAGTTAAAAAATGTTTTGAATCGCATAAATTATGTTTTTGAAGTGTTGTAAAGATATGTAAAATACATTGAGTATTGTTTTTTTCAATTTGAAACATCTTAAATTACGTTGAATGGACTTGGGCTCCTTCAAATTTTATAACGAATCTGGTTGTTAATTTTGAAAGTGGCCTAACTCCATTCTTGGTAAGAAAACGCATATTATTCACTTAATAATTGCCATTATTTTAATAGGAACTATAAATTTAACACCTTTAGATACACTTAAGCAGTATGACTCATTAGTACCCTGTACGTATATTTTTAATTGCATTGAAACACAAACCCTTAAATATCTCAATTTAAGTATAAATGGACTTAGGCCACTTTCAAAATAAACGGCTCATATATCTATTAATTCGTATATAGCCTTTTCGGGCTATAACAATGCGAAAAGCAAGAAAATCTTAGATGCTTTGAGTATGCATTAGAAAGTATACTTAATCCTGCTGATGATCATGTAGGCAGACCTTCTAATTATAATATATCGAAGTATAAAATGTTAAATATGAATTATCCTGTACAAATTATAAAAGAAAATACGAAAAGATATGAAGATTTTTTAAATATAAATATAAATGTTTATAGAATAGAGGAGGATAAGTTTACTATTGGTCAAGCTATTATAAGTGATAATTATAAAACTAGAAAATGTATACATCTTTTAATATACAAAGAGAGAGAGAGAGAGAGAGAGAGAGAGAGAGCATATAGTTGGAATTAAAAATAAGAGTGCTTTATTAAAAGGACAAATAACAAAACAACACAAAAAGCGATACATACGTGAAAAATGCAATAATTCGTTTGAGAAAAAAGAAAAGTATAATGATCGTGTTGCCTTGTGTATATATGAAAAACAAAAAATAAAAATATCCACTAAATTAAATAGACAATATTTTTCCATAGGTGCAGAACAATATCATCCATATACAATTAGTTCAGATTTTGAAGCAACATTACAAAAATTAATTATAAAGAATGTTGAATGCGAAGCATGTGACAGACCCCCGAAAGGCTTAGTCCGTAGGACGCTAAGTCCGAAAGACGCCCTGTTGTAACCCGATCAATTTCTTAATATCAAAACATAAAACAAGCAAAATAGAGAAAAGATTAGAAAGAGCTGACTAAAGCAAAGCATTAAAATTAGGGAAAGAGCCCAAGGAAAAGAAATTAAGAAAAAATAAAGAATAAAAGATTATTAATAAAATAAAGTAAAGATACGTGACTAAAAAGAAGGAAGTCACGGTCAAGTTCTCAGAAGCTGAGTAAGCAGCTGACGAGATAGACTGACAAGCGGAGCACAAGACATGCTCCGGTCAGGGACACCATACTCCTCCCTTATCAATAACTTAATTAATTAAGATATATAATAAACGCGAGATGCACCGCGAGCAGCTCAGTAACATAGTTCGTTAACATCGCTCTCGCTGGTTCAGTAATATTATTGCACAGTATCGACGTGGATCCTAATTCTTTGGGCGTACAAATCCCGAAAGACCTCTTCCTTAGCGGCTAGAGGCACAACATTAATTGGTGGCAGCGGTGGGATACGCCAGCTCTAACAAGATCAACACCGGCAAAGGTCCATAACCACGAGGAAGAAAAATTCCGTGAAATCGACAGAACGAGAGACAGCAAGGATAACTCTGTCAGATAGCCGACACCTACAAGAGGGAATAGGAAGTCTAGCAGGAACTTCGAGACATCTGGTATGTCGAGGCGACAACGATAAGCGCAACCTGAGAAAGCGCACCGACTTATCTCAACGGCATGAGACGATCAACGCCCGACGGCCGACATCGAACGAGAGACAATGCTGCTCATTGTATTATTGTAAGTCGAGAAATTAAAATTTGTAAATGTCGGAAAACCGAAACACACAACAAAAAAGCGTAGCGAATAAATCGTGGCTATTTAGCGAACCAGCGAATAGAGCCATTAAAAATAGTGCAGTAAGCTCTATAAGAGTAGCAGTAGAAGCACTCCGGGATATACGCGATAACGTACGAAGTAATCTAAGCGCATTAAATTCAAGCGAGAATTTGTCCGAACCAGAACTCGGAGCAAACGTTGTAATCGAATGCGAATTTTCATTTGGCGAATTAGATAACAGTTTAATAGCGAATAATATAGAACTAGATGTTGAGGTCGAATCATCAATAAACGCGTCTAGTAGAAAACACCGCCGCGAATTCTCACTAACGTCATACGATTCGAGTATCTTTGACTCCGAAATCTATCGCACTCGAGACATGTATAACTCAAACGCTCTCGCATCGCAACCGATCACATCGGAAGATAAGGGAATTAAGCGACTACAAGAAGAAGCAATTAGAAACGCGACACAATCAAACGCGCAAGCTCAACACAAACCGCAGAAAGAAACGGACGAAGCAGCCGACGATCTTAGGGAAATATTGCGGGAAATGAGAGAAGAGATGAGACGAGAAATTAGAAGTATGCATGCCGAGATACACGATTTAAGAATTAGAGGACCGCAACCCCGACAAAACAACGGGTATAGAACTCCGCCGAGAGAAAGAACCGAGACCGCGTACGAGTCCACATCCGAGGATGTACGACATCGAAAAGGACGCGGATTTTTACCATTAAAAAAGTATTGTGGAATGATTCCGGAATTCGACGGATCACCCAATAAACTACAAGAATTTTTGAGCGCGACTACATACGCAGTAGAACATATCGACCCGTTAGATGAAGTAACGCTATTAGGAGTAGTATTATGCACAAAATTAAAAGATAGAGCGATGCTACATTTTCAAACGTGTAAAATTCGAGGTTTGCACAGTTGAAACGAGAACTAGAGGTTTGTTACGCAAGTAAAAAAAGTACGACCCATCTACAAATCGAATTTAACACGCTAAAGCAGAAACCAGGAGAAAACGCACGAACTTACGGACTTAGAGCAGACAAATTAGCCATAGAGCTATACGAGTCAATGATGGAAGGACGTCATCATACAGTAGATAATAAACGCGCAATAATAGAAATAATACAACAGCAAGCCTTAGAGAATTTCCAAATAGGATTGCAGGATGAAATTAAAACAATTGTTCGATCGCGAGAATATGCTACGTTGCAAGAAGCAATAGCAGCGGCCAGCGCGGAAGAAAAGGTTAAAGGGCCACCCGCGACCGGCACGCGAAGCAAAATAAATTTCACACCGACCTATAAACAAGAAAATAAAATAAACGTGCAACGTCAAAAATGCAGAAAAACTGAGCATTACGGCCGAGATTGTCGAACTAGTCGATACACGAATCGATTTTCATTGCCAAAACCTGATAGACAACCCCGCATAAATACGATAAATACATATTGCAAATATTGCAAAAAATCTGGACATGATCGCGAAGAATGTTGGTTATTACACGGACGACCCAATAGAGATCAATCGAGCCGAACCAAACAATATAATTCGCGACCGGAAAATAGAAATCGTAAGAGCAACGAGTAAGGAAAAAAGAGATCTAATACGGCACACAGTAGTTACGAGGAAGACAAGGAATAAACGAAGCAACGACGACCCGCAATCGAATATCGCGTTACACACGTGAAGCGTCATAGCTTTACCTATGCGAGAATCGAAAAAAGGAAAAATTAATTTATTGTTCGACACGGGAGCCGTTATATCACTAATTAAAGTGAAACATTTAAAAGACGAAACGCTAATAACAGAAGATAAAATAGCACTCACAGGAGTAACAGGACATAATATACGATAGGAAGAATCAACGCCACAATAAATTTAAACGACGGTAGAATGAAACATAGAACGTACGTCGTAAAAGATGATTTTCCGATCGAATACAACGGAATATTAGGAGTAGACTTTCTGAAAAAACAGGGAGCCAGTTGCAACTACTCGAAGAAACAACTGAGAATCGGACGGAATACTTTGAAATTATATCCATATCAAAGAACCACATTGCAACCCCATAATGAAACAATAATACAAATACCTACAAATAAAAATATGATAGGTATCATCCAAGCGGAAGAAGCCGTACCTGGGGTATTTATAGGAAGCTGCCTGATCGATCCACAAAATTATCTATATCCCGCAAGTATAATAAACACAACCGATAATGTAATTGAAATGTTAATGCCGCAAGTAACAATTAAAGAAATCATACAAGAAAACACGGTGGAAATAAATGCCTCACAAGCGAAAAGTGGAGAAAATGACATCCCGCGTATCGAAAAGGTAACACGAGCCCTTCGAATCAACCATTTAAACAAGGAAAAATTAAGAGCAATAAAGGAGATATACGAAAATTATAGCGTATATTCCACATCGAAGGAGAACCACTGACTTGCACCGACACAATCGCGCATAAGATTGCAACGCAAGCAGATAGCTCACCAGTCAACGTACGGCCTTACCGCCTGCCGGAGAAGCATAAAGAGAAAGTAAATCGACAAGTCCGAGAAATGTTAAAAAATAAAATAATCCGACCAAGTACGAGCCAATGGAACGCACCGTTATTGATAGTCCCTAACAAAGCCGATGCGTCAGGAAAACCGAAATTACGAGTAGTTGTAGATTTCAGAAAATTAATTGATCTAACTGTAGGAGATTCATTTCCCTTACCGAATATAACGGATATATTAGATCAGCTGGGAAACGCCAAGTACTTTACAATCCTGGATTTAGCATCTGGATACCATCAAATTCCGATGGAAGAAAGCGACAAATGCAAAATCGCTTTTTAGCTTTTCGCTGGCGCCACATTTCAAAGGTTAATGAACTCAATACTGATAGGCATACAAGGAATAAAATGTCTAGTATATCTAGACGACACCGTAATCTACGGAGCTAATTTACAGGAACATAATAAAAGCCTCGTCGAAGTCCTACGAAGACTGTGAAAGAATAGCCTCAAACTACAGCTGGACAAATGCGAATTCCTACGAAAAAAAGTGACATATTTAGATCATATATGGTAATTACAGAAAACGGAATATCGCCATCTAAATTGGAAGCCGTAAGAAATTTTCCGACGCCTAAAAAAGTAAAAGATATCGAAGCTTTCATAGGATTAGAAAATTTAATGAAAATTTTTCGAAAATTGCGAAACCGCTAACGAAGCTAACAAAAAAGGAAAATAAATTCGAATGGACGCAGGAACAACAAGCATTTGAAATGCTCAAAGAAAAATTAAGGACCTTTATTAAAATATCCAGATTGTGAAAAGGAGTTCATTCCCAACAAACACAGATACATAACTGTAACATTGCCATAATGAAACGCAATGTAACAAATAATATAACGTATTTGTTACATGTAACATTCACGTTAGTTGTAATTTCCCACTCATATAAAATTGCAGTTATATAACAGGAATATAAAATGTTACTAAAATGTTATATGATTGTTACAGTCATGTAATAGTTCATCCAAGTAGCAAACTGACGTCACAATGACAGTAAATTTTGGTCACAAAATGACCAATTAAAATCCTAAGTTAGATCTCATGAGACTCGAAAATTACGTCAATGTGTCACATCCACGGGACATCATCTTTTGACGTTTGTTTGGCAGCAAAACTAAGACCAATTACAATAGTAATATAACACATATTAATATATCAATATATACAATAGTAATATATCACATATTAATGTGATATATATTATAGGTAAATTTAAATAATTTAATTTATAAAATTAAAGATTTTATTTATATAGAAGTTAATTTATGTTTTATATTTTAAGCAAATAATAACAAACGATTTTCACTTATTCGGATAGAAATTGTCCGAATAAATAAAAATCGGATATTATATGTTAAATTTTCCAAAAATCAATTCAATATCTGAATTTTCTGGTACGGGAATCGTATCAGAGATTGAATTGATAAAAATAATTACAATGTTATTAGTCTTATTTTGCAGGCTTTATATACGCTCATGACAAAAATTTAAATACGGGTATAGGTAACGAATAGCGCGCTGCATAGCGGTAAGCAAATGAACTATAATCTCAATATTAATTACAACAGGACTTTATTTGAACGATCATAGGATGTCTTCAAAATTACGTCTTTGGCTAATCTAAGAAATGAGGTCTTTTAAACGTCAATTATTAGTTGCCGACATTATAGACCAAAAATAAATGTCATTATGTCGTCATTTAACGTTACTCTGTTACTTGGGCTGTTACATATATTACTCCCATGTTACATAGCAATTATATTCTAGTATTATATTACATAAATAAAAGACAGTTATATAATCTCAATATAAATTAGGTATAACAAATGTTACATTAAATGTTACTCCCATGTTACATAGCAGTTATATTCTGGTGTTATATTGCATAAATAAGAGACAGTTATATAATTCCAATATAAATTAGGCATAACAACTGTTACATTACATGTTATTCCCATGTTATATAGCAGTTATATTCTGTGTTTGCTGGGTTGTAACGACCGATGTATCAGACTATGCAATCGGAGCGATATTATCGCAAGGACAAATAAGCCAGGATCAACCAATAGCATATGCCAGTCGAATATTAGCAAAAGCCGAACATATTTTACGCCTACTGAAAACGACCTAAATAAATGCGTGCGAAATAATGATCAATATGTTTGCGAACAGAATTATCCCGTACATTATTTAAACGAAGGAGCACTATGCGAAGTACAAGCATATGTACAGTTAGAGACATACGCAAACAATTGTAATATTCGACACATACACACGAATACAACAATATAGATAGCGCTGAGTAATGCGAACTCATGGTTATACTCTACACGAGCAAACCAACCGATCGAAATAACGTGCGAAAACGACGCAACACAAAAACTAGAAATAAAAAGAAGCGGACAAATCACATTAAAAGAAAAATGTAAATTAACAACACAAGACGTCATAATACGGACAAACAAGCCCGCGATAATAACAATCGTACAGACGAACTTACCAGTTTACAATCTTACGATGACACACGACAAATGAAACGAAAAAACATTGGACAAAATTAGACCGATAAAATTACGAAAAGTCATTAGAAACCCGACAGAATTAAGGGACCTAAGTGAAAGATTTGACGAAACAAACGAAGACTTAAATAACGATTATTTTCCTACTAACGAACATTATATATCCCATAGCTTCAAGTTGCATAGGAATAATAATAATAATTACCATAATAGCAATTATATACGCTAAAAAAAATGTAAGGAAAAGAAAAAATTACCAGGAACTAATATAAATCCGGTGTGCAAACCGAGAATAATTCAAGAGCACATCTACGGCACCGCAAGCGGATCGAATAGAACAGCTGAGATAGAAACCGACACCGCGATAACTAACACTGCGATACTATATTAAAATAAAGTAGATATAAGAAACAATTGTAAAATGCGAAAAATGTATAGCGAAAAAATGTGTAGACGAAAATTCACGTATAGTTAATTTTCTTTTTCCAAACGGGGAAGGATGCCGTAACCCGACTAATTTCTTAATATCAAAAGATAAAACAAGCAAAGTAGAGAAAAGATTAGGAAAGAGATGACTAAAGCAAAGCATTAAAATTAGGGAAAGATCCCAAGAAAAAGAAATTAAGAAAGAATAAAGAATAAAAGATTATTAATAAAATAAAGTAAAGATACGTGACTAAAGAGAAGGAAGTCACGGTCAAGTTCTTAGAAGCTGAGTAAGCAGCTGACGAGACAGACTGACAAGCGGAGCACGAGACATGCTCCGGTCAGGAACACCACACAGTAGTATAGGGGCCATTATAGCGAGACACAACAAACCCCCACTCCTCGGCCACTGGCGCCGACCCCTGCTGTGCCGGTCTGGGGTCTTTCGCCCAAAGGTGTCTGTGGAAAAAAGAGTGGAGGGGACTCGTGGACGTCTACGAGGCAATTTTTCTTTTAAATTATTTAAATAAAAAAGATTTTTGTTTTTAAATTTTTAAATTTTTTTTTATTTTCTTTATTTTTTTCCGAGGCGAGTGGAAATTCTCGGGGTTCGAACCTGGGTCCTCCGCATTTCCAGACAGGGTCCTAGTATGCTGGGCTAGTTGAAATCTTATTAGAATAAGGATTAGATGTAGTATTTGTAGAGAGTAGCCCTCCGGCATAGGGGACCCTGCGCTCTGATTGGCTTCCCTATAGTGGCTGGCAGTTTGATTGGATGAGGAGCATTGTTTCTGAATGAAAAAGAAAAACGCGACAAAATAACACGTGTATAAGTATCGGCAAGATGGCGACTACCGAGGATGGAGATATCGTCCCTCTCGACGGTGTGCCACCTTGACGTGGTGAGAGGGCTCACCCTGAAGCTCCTCTTGGAGGAGTGGAAGGGTGCTAAGAGCACACCAAATCGCGTTATGCGGGTGGAGGTAGATTCAGGGGTACCGAGGGTGGGAAAGGGCCTCGTTGGGGTGGCTCGGCTATCCCTACGGGTGCAGGGGTCACGATCGAAAACCGGGCGAACGCCTGGCTAGTAGATCGGGGGCAGGAATGCCCTTAAGCCTTCGCACGGCCGGGGAGGGGGTTGGGCGGCTTTGGGGAGGTTCTCGCGTGCGCAAGTGCGCAAACCCAGGACGATGAATTCTCTGGGCAGGCTGTCTGGAGGAGGAGGGACTCATAGCTTGGCTCAAATCCCGAATCTGAAGGAATACAGCCAAGGCACTTCCTCCTCGGAGGAGTGCTTCCGGGGGCGGCGTCTTGGGGGGAGTCCGACTTCGGCTGGATGAGCCTCTTGGAAGCAGTCGTGCTTCCGCTAGGATAGTCTTAACCTCGTATGAGGGGTCCGGGTAGGTCTTCCGCTCTGGGTGGTTCTCTTCGGGGAAACACAGAGCGGGATATAGGCTGGCCACCTTATATCTCGATAGCCTCGGTGTCAAGAGGAGGATGTGCTGCGGAGGGACCTTGGTCCTGATACAACCACATCCGACCCCCAGGGGGTCTGCCTTTCCCCTCGGATAAAAACGCGGAGGCAGGGACACGGTGTAGGGACTATGGAGGGCCGAAGGGTAAAAACACTCGAGTCTTCGCGCCTTGTGCCCAAAGCTCAACATCCTACGAACAGAAGTCTGCATTTTTCCTCGTATAAAAACTCGGATGCAGCCGGTGCAGGGATATTTCAGCATGGCAAATATCCCTGTCAAATGGCGTGGCCCGATCGATGGGAAGGCACGTGCCTGCGCGAGTCGGTACCCCGATCTAGCCAATCGGGGTTGCCTTTCCTCTCCTGTTTCGCCGGGGGAGGGAACCCTACGGCGGGCTCGTTGCGGGTGGCGACCCGACCGCCAACACAGGCGTCCGCCTAGTGTGGGTCTGTCTCACCCCACTATAAAAAAGCGGAGACAGAAAAAAGGGAGGTGCGGGCTCCCCGTGTTGAGACAGAAATGGCACCGCATGGAGCTCAGACCCCCGGCGAACAGAGAGGGGTCAAGGATGGGCGGCCCGAGCCAAGGGGCCTTGTTCATTTTTCCCTTTCGACGGCTGGCCACCTTAGCGTGGTGAGAGGGCTCCCCTGAAGCCTCCTGCCTTGTGCAGGAGGTGGAAGGGATCTAAGAGCCAGCCAAAGGAGGAGCACACCTCTGGAAAAAGCCGGGCAGAACGGGCTCGTTAGGCGTGGTGGAGCCAACCGTCCTAGGGGAAGGAAAACCCCGAAATCAAACCAGTTCTTTGTTTCAGATGGGAATGGACAACAGAACGAGAATGAACTCTGGGGGTTCGGATACCTCAGACCGGCAGGTGGGGAGTACTGTCCCGGCTCCCCACAGGTCGTCATCCTGCGACGGGCCGTCTGCGCTGTTGCCAGCGAGCAACGCAGAGGAATCGGCGGTCGCTGAGGCGGGGAAGAGGAAGAGGGCGCTTGACCGCTACGTTGCGGAAGTGACTGAGCGGTACGAGGCTCGGGAAGCGACACCACCACGCGACCGGGAGAAGGAGAGGAGGCCCATCGTTCTCCTGGAAAGGCTTCCAGAACATCTGGGTGAGGTAGATATGACCACCGAGGAGGAGTCCTACCAGACGGAGGCCTGCTTTGAGGACTTCATCGGTCCTTACTATGAACGTAAGGGTCGGTGGATGCCTCCGAGCCCGAGGAGGGTCCCGACGCCGGTGGGGGTGACTCCAGGGACAAAGTCCAGGGGGCCCTCCCCATCGACGGGGATTAACAGCGCGGAAGGGATGCCGCCACCGCCACCGCGGATTAGGACGCCGCGGAAGAAGAGGGCGAAGAAGAAGGAAGCGTCGGGGAAGGCGAGGTCGCGGTCGCCCCTGGTGGACAGGTATTCCGACAGCGAATCGACCGACTACCCTGCCGACGCGGAGAACGACCGGGGGGTCCTGACGCAGGACGCGGCGGTCCCCGGGCTTTCCTAAAAGGATCGGCGGAACATCGCCGACGCCAAGAAAGGAAGGGGCAGACCACCCACTACGGGTTAGTATGTCGGACGGACCAAGGCTATGGAGCGCCTAGCCGAGGCCAAGGAGAGGGAGCTACGGGCTCTCGAGGAGGCTCGTATTCTACAGAAGGGATACTTGCCTCCTCAGACGCAGGGGACGGGGGGACCCTTCCCCGCGAGAAAAAGATCCTCGAGCAGGCGAGGGACCTTACGACCCTCGAGATCGAGAAGCGGTCTCGTGCGTCCCTGGAGGAGCTGGAGCGGATGGTATCCGTCTCCAGTAATCTGAAGGGGACGTACAAGAGGAGTATGCGCCTTGTTACCGTGAAGGTCAAGGCGTATTGCACCGTGCTCCTCGGAAGGGTCGCTTCTTCAGTCTCGGGAGGGGACGCACAGGTGGGCCTCCTCAAATCAGCCAACGAGTGGCTAAAGAGGAGACTCACCTCGTGCGAGGAGGAGATTCGGGCGCTGCGGGAGGAGGTGACAACTCTTCGGAGTCGGAACTACCCTCCCGCAATTGCACCGCCCAAAGGGAGGAGCCCGCCTGCGAAGGTTCCTCGGGCGCGGGAGCCCGAGGGTCCTTCGCTGCTGCAGGGCACTGAAGGTGGAGAGACGCGACCGTCGGGGGCGGGCCGCGGGGACTCAGAGGAGTCCATTCCGGGGGGGGGGGGCGCGGCGAGTCCTGCGAGACTCGCCGGATTTCGCACCCACTGTCGTCCTCTCTGACGGCGACGTGGATCCGGAGGGGGTGAGTGATGTCGGGGGCTCTTCGGGCCACCTGTCCATGGCCCAAGTGGAGGCCCTTCTGGCCGAGGGGCTGAGAGGTATGGAGGAGCGCCTCTTGACCGCGCTGAAGCGGTCGGGGGCGGGGTGGGGACCGGAAGCAAGTCCGGGGGGGCGGTGGGATCGTGGCTGCGCCCCCTCCCCGCCAAGCCCTCCCGGCCCAGCGGCCAATGAAGGCCAAGTCCCGAAAGGGGGGTGGGAGGAAGGCCGCGGCCCCTCCCGCCAACCCCGACCGGGCTCGGCGGGCACCCCCTGCGGCGCTCCCTCCCGCGCGAGCGGGGGAGTCGTGGGCGCAGGTGGTGTGAAGGAAGGGGGTGGAAGCGGGACCCGCAAGGGACCCTCCCCACCCCAACCCCCTCCCTCGGGACCAGGAAGGCCGTCCGGTAGAGGGAGGAGAGGGGCGGTCCCCACTCAGGCCGCCACAGCGAGAAGGGCGAGGGTGCGGAGACCCCGGCCTCCAGGTCCGGCAGCGGTCATGCTGTCGGCACCGGAGGGTGCGGGGCTGTCCGTGGACGCGGCGATGGTCAGGGCCCGGGAGCGTATAGACCTCCCGGATCTGGGCATCGCCGACTCGCGTGTTCGGGGGGCCATGAACGGGGGGATCCTGATTGAGATCCCCAGGCCAGTCAGGGCCCGCGAGGAGGACCCGGAGCCTCCCACATCCGCCGAACTGGCGGACAGGCTAGTGGAGAGCCTTAGGGGGCTCCTTGAGGGGACTGGGGTCCGGGTACCCGGCCCACTAAGTTCGCAGAGATGCGACTTAGAGGGCTGGACAGCTCGGTGATCCTCGGGGAGGCGCGAGAGGCCCTCATGGCCCTCGGGGGGTTGGGGGGCGGGGATCTCCGAGTCGGGAACATTCGGAGGTCCTCGTCCGGCCCGGGGACCATGTGGGTGCGGGCTCCCGCGGCCTTCATCAAGAGGCTGGCGGTGGCCGAGAGGGTGCGCGTGGGGTGGACGTGGGCACAGGTGGAGGTGCTCCGCGCCCGCCCCTTGCAGTGCTTCCGCTGCCTGGCGATCGGCCACGTCAGGCAGCGGTGCACGGGAGGGGAGGATCGGTCCGGGCTATGCTACCGTTGTGGCAAGCCTGGCCACCTCGCAGTTCGGTGGGAGGGGACCCCGAGTTGCCCGATCTGTTCGGGACTCGGGCTCCCCGCCGAGCATCGCTTGGGGAGTAGGGGGTGTAAACCCTCCCTTCGGGCGAGGAAGGAAAAGGGGGGAGGCCACCCGAGGTACCTCGGGGAGCCTTGGGCCGGGCGCAGGAGCCCGATCCCTCCGGGGCGTGTTCCATCCCGGAGCCCTCGACTGCCCATGGGGCAGGTGGGAAAGGGGGTGATCAGAGGATGGAGGTGGAATAGCCCCCACACCCTCTGATCACCCGTTGGAAGAAAGCGCCAGAGGGCGCGCCCTGAGGTAGGGTTACGGCGGAGGGGCGCTGGGAAGCGCATGTGTGGCCCGGCGGTGGTTGTAGAGCGTAAGCACATCCCGCCGTCGGGCCGGGAAGCGCCAGGTAGGAACCTGGCGCCACGGAGGGGGGGTTTAGTGGGTATTCCCCGGGCCGCTTGTTTAGGCTCGGGAGGAGTCCCACATACCCATGCCCACTGAAATGTGGGCAGGAAATGCGTAAAGGCATTTCCCCTCCCTGCTAAGGCTAAAAAAAAAGGATGGAGATATCTCCGCTTCACCACCCCTACAGAAAAACCGAGAAATGTACGGTATATTTCATCCTCTCCTCCGTCCTCTTTGTGAAAATAGAAAAACGGATAAGGTACTGCTAGAATAAAGTAACTGACGAAAGGCTAAACAAAGTGCTAAAAGCAATGTAAAATTAATGACATCAGTATCAGAGATATATAAGTATGAATATATTTTATTTTGACAGATATTATAACCTTCAAATGTATCTCCTTTTCACGATTTCATATTTTACATAGATTTAGCAGTATAAAGTGTTATAAGAATACTGATTATATTTTCCCAAAATGATTTTTATTTCTCTCCATCTGTTACGTATTCAAACAAACAGTGCGCATGTTTCTGTGTACAAATGAACGGTGTCCAAACGAACGGTGGGCAAATGAACGGTGTCCAAACGAACGGTGGGCAAATGAACGGTGTCCAAACGAACAGTGGGCAAATGAACGGTGTCCAAACGAACGGAGGGCAAATAACGGTGTCCAAATGAACGGTGCGCATCTTTCTGTGTCCAAACGAACGGTGTCCAAATAAACAGTGTCCAATTGAGCGGTGTCCAAGTAAACGATGCGTATTTTCTTATGTGTCCAAAAGCTACTGTATCCAAAATTACTGTGTCCAAATGCACTGTGTCCAATTGAACCGTGTGCACAATCTCGTGTCCATTTGTAACGTGTCCATTTGCACCGTGTCCAATTGTACTGTGTCCAAGTGAAGGCCACTCGTCACGGAGACGCCGGGAAGAAAGGATAGGAAAAGAGAAAATGTTTTCACGTAGCATTATTTTAAAAACAGTTTTATTTATATTTATTTATATTTCTTACATAAGAATATTATGCTTTGTACAATAAAAAATTATTTTACATAAAAATATTTGTACAATAAAAATTCTTATTTACAATTAAATATAACTATTGGGTTGAGTAAAAAGTCATTGCGTATTTTTTATATGTTTTTCAAAATCATTTATTTATATAAAGAACAAAGATCAATCAATGATATATTTTCCGTTTTGTTCGATGACCTTTTGCCATCTTTCGGTGAGCTTCATAATTCCCCGTTCGTAGAAGGACTTGTCTTTATTAGCGAAAAACAGAACAAGGTGCTGATTTACCGCCTCATCTGAATTTAACGTTATTCCACCCAAGGAGTTTTGAAGAGAGCGAAATAAGTGGAAGTCTGACGGCGCAAGGTCAGGCGAGTATGCTGGGGGGGGGGGGGTAACACATCCCATCCAAGCTCCAATAATTTTTGACGGGTCGCCAAAGATGTGTGTGGTCTCGCATTGTCGTGATGGAAAACAACTCTTTTACGATTGACGAGCTCCGGACGTTTCTGGATGACAGATTCGTTCAAACTGTCCAATTGCCGACAGTACACATCCGAATTGATTGTTTGGTTCCTTGGTAGGAGCTCTAAAAACACCACACCCTTCCAATCCCACCACACTGAGAGCATAACCTTTCTCTGATGAAGTTCTGCTTTTGAAGTCGTTTGAGGCGAATCATCACGTCGGGACCAAGACCGTTTGCGTTCCACATTGTTGTAAACAATCCACTTCTCATCACCAGTTATCATTCGTTTAAAAAAAGAATCGTTTTCTTTACGTTTCATGAGCATATCGCAGATGTTTATACGCGCCTCTCAAATGAACTTCTTTGAGTTTATGAGGAATCCAAATATCGAGCTTGCTTATGTATCCCAGCTTCTTTAGGTGGACACTTTTTTGACTGATCTTCAATGTTTCTGCAATCTCTCGTGTCGTGTAACGTGGGTTTGACTTGATCAATGCCTTTATTTTGTCGTCATCAACCTCGGTGGGCCTTCCTAACCGAGGAGCATCTTTGAGATCCAAATCACCAGCGCGGAATTTCTTGAACCAGTTTTGGCACTGATGTTCTTATAGAGTATCGTCACCGTAAATTTTACGCAATTTTTGACAAGCTTGACGCGCGTTCTTCCCTTTACGAAAGTAAAACAGTAAAATATGGCGAAAATGCACAATTTGGTCTTCCATCTTCAACTTGTTATAAAATCTCCAAAACTCAACCAAATCGCTCAATTTTTTTTTTAGAATGAAGCTTAAACCGTCAGCTGTTAAACGATATATGACAAACATATGTGTGAATGACTCTAGTACTGCCAAAACTGAACTAATGCCATCTGTTGCAAAAATACGCAATGACTTTTTACTCAACCCAATATATTGCGTAGCAAAAAAGATGATCTCTTAGCACGAGGGAAAATACGCGAATTCGTTATATTGCAACTTTAAAAACGAGAGTTGAGAAAACAGAGAAGAATAATTATCGTTCTGCTACATAGCCGTATGGTAACGAACAATGACTATTGATAAATTTACGTTTCATCAATACAGGAGCACATACTTCAGTTTCATAGCGTGTTACCAGCTCATGAAACACAGTACGCCAAATTGCTCTAAACCGTAAGTTTATCGAAGTTCCAGCCGATTCTTCCTCATTTTCTTCATTTTCCCGTACCCTTTCTTTAGCTAACATCAAATTTCTAATACTAAGAAAATTGATTAGTTGAGAGTTTTCAAAATTTAAGGTTATGCCCTTCACTTTGCAGCATTCGTGTGTTCGTCCGACCGGTGCACGAACAATGTACGCATAAAATTTAGGGCCACTACATACGAACGTCTCGATATAGCTACCGCGGCCGTAACTTTCAAGCTCGTCCGTCATATCGCCTAGAAAATTTCCCGTACGTGGTTCATACGTTCGGGTCACCCTGCTCACGTAAATACATGAATCCGTATTATAATACAAAACGCGACGATCTAATCGCTCTAAATAAGAATATAATTTTAAACGCGTCTGCGCCGTCGTATATGCAGCTATTACAACATTCGTTATCGGTGAGGGAATGACAGCGTCTTGTCGCAATCGCCACGAAAGATATATTACCTCGTCTTTTACGGGTAATATGACGGTTATCTCGTGCTCAGCACTCATCATCAATGTCGCAAAACGCTGAGGCGTTCTCACGACTTCGGTATTTGGTAAATTGGATCGCTGACCGAATTTTCCCCAAAAAGAATTTAAGCACAGTTTCGCGACAGAACGTAAACCGGGATTCCGAGTGACGTTACGTTTATCAAGAACGATACCTTCGGTTTTCTCGTACTCCCTCAGATATCGTTCTTTAGCATCGTCGTCGTTTTCCCCGCATTCACACGGCCATCCACTGGCTTCTTGTTTAAGCTGCAAGAATGTATTTATATATTCGGTGAGCAATCCGCCTTGACGTGTCGTATGATCGAATTGGCTAACTTTATATTTGGCAATAGCCAAATCTCGCTTACAGCTGTCACGAGATAACCCTTTCCGTTGGCCTTGCGTAATTCGCAGGTCACCCACGTACCCTCGAATTCGCGTTCACGAGCATCGTCATGTGTACAGGGCACCTGCGAAAATGTTTCGCAACAACTGCGGCATAAAGCAAAAAGCAATTTTCCCTGCACACGATATGGGAGTACCGGATGAAATAGGTCGCGTGGTGGGAGTACTCTGCAACGTATGAGTCCTTCAATCGTATCGAAATTATAATTCGGTGCCCTTCCGATTATTGCGGAACATTCCTCGCCGACGTAAATATCCGGATGGTCGATTGGGAACAAAGAGGGTACAAAGAGCACACGTCCACGTATCGTATTTTCTCCGTACCCGTAACCTCATAACGAATCACGATATTTCCCGGCGGCCGCCGAAAAATGCATCGCGAGGATCGAGCGAAGATGTTTCCACCATCGGATGATTTTCGAGATATTCGCGCATTTCGTGATTATCGCGTCATAATTTATCAAAATTATTTTTAACAAAAAAATTAATTGTTCAACCAAATCTTTTTTTCATTGTCAATATTATAGATCTAAATTTACTTCCGCGATGTGAAATATCATCCGCTAAGTCTGCATATTTTTCCTCCTATATAAGATGCAAAGATCATCAAGCGAATTATCTTTTCAAATAAACATATTCAAATAATCATCAAGCAAGAGAGTCTTTTCAAATAAACAGTAAGATGTATCGACACTATCTGCGCACGTACAAATTCGATACGATACAACACACAAAAATAATATTGTTTTCTAAAATAATAAATTATTGTTTATTTTACAATCACCAAAACAATGAACAGCTAAAAGCACTTATTAATAATTATAAATTATTTTACTTTAACAATAAATTTGTATTTTTAAATAAATAAATTGAATCAGCAAAAATTGTTCTATTTTACCGAAAAAAAGAAGTTTTGTTGTAACATTAAACTTGTTAAATTCGTTAAATTTAACAAATTTTTAATTTAATAAAATTTTTATTTGTTAAATTTGTCATATTTAATTTTTAATATTAAATTTGTTTCTTTATTTTGTTATAATATTAAATAATTCATTATAATAGCAAAATATGGACATAATTTTCATATATGCAATAACAACAATTGTATTACTGATTAAAATTCTTTTTCTCTATTTGCTGGGATTTACTTGCACATTTTGGCCCGATATCGTGACTCACGCCTATTGCCCCCCACTCACCGCTCGTGCGTTAGCAACGAGTCGCCAGATACGCGTAACTAAGGAACGCGACGCTTTGTCTCAGGAGCGTCCGTATATAAGAATGCCCAAATATAATAATAAAACAATACTTTTCTATATATAAAAGTTTTTCTTCAATATTTTATATCAATGAATTATAAAATATTGAAGAAAAACTTTTAATTATAAGAATTTTCGCGCTGTATTTAGAAAAGTATTGTCTTATTATTATATTTGGGTATTCTTACATATAAACGCTCCTGAGACGAAGCGCCGCGGTCCTTCGTTACGCATATCTGGCGACTCGTTGCTAACGCACGAGCGGTGAGTGGGGGGCAATAGGCGTGAGCCACGGAATCGTGCCGAAATGTGCAAGTAAATCCCAGCACTGCTCTATTAGATCAAAAAACATTTTAATAATTTATAATGATATGTTTATGAAAGTTTACTCTATTTAACTATTGAAAAAAAGTTTTGTTTTCTTACGATATTAAATTACTATTTATACACACACATTTACATCGCAAAAAATATAACCAATACTTTACCAATCTTATTGTATAAGATTTTGTTATACTATTAGTAAGATTCTTTTCATTCTTACCTCTAAAAATTCGGGTTTATAGATATTAATGAACGGTTTCATGCCAACCCTAATTATAAAAATACCTTCTTTAGAATGAAACATATATTGCTCAAGCTATTGTTTGCGTTCTACGATAAGTACATAATTAGATATTTAGTATTACCTTGTTTTTGTGACAAAATTTACTAATTATTATACTGATTTACAGTAAATGACAATTTTTTTTTCATTTATTAATTCCTTTAAACTTTTTACTAAAAATATATAAACAATATTTGTAAAAGCATATAATAACAATATCTTATGTATAAGATTTTTTACCATAGTCCGTTTGCTTCATTAATTTAAATGCCATGCTAAAAGGAAATCTACCGATCTGAGAAATATTTTTGAGCTTTTGTCGAAGAACGTATTGATGATGTACTATCGATATAATTGCGGGAATTATTAAAACTACGAACAAGGTGCACAATATCAAAAAGATTAAGTCCATTTTTGTAGCCTGTAAACATATTAAACAGCCCAAGTTACCAAATATGTAATGCATAAATTATTATAAATACTTTGTAAGATTGAATTTTACACTCACACATTGACAAATATTTTATTGACACGATGTTTATATCATTATTATCTTTATTAATTCAGAAAATTATATAAAAATACTTTATTAAAGAAGATGGAATATAATGTGTATATAAATATATATCATCGATGAAAATTGAGTATAAAATTAATGTGGTTGAGAATATTTCGTCGGCAAAACATTTCTCGATTATTTCTATGTAACTCGTCCAAATTTGGAATCTGTGTTCATTAATCGAAAGATTCACGAAATAAATTATTTATATTCATGCAATAAATTATTTATATTTTATTTTTCTACCGTATTTCATTGAGATCTTGAAAAAGTCTTGCGGTTTAAAACGTATAATTATTCTTTTTTGCTTCCTCATAGAGGAAGCTTTGTTTTTGTGACAAAATATTTTTTCGAATTTTTTATGCCAATGTGTTCAAAATGTTCCAAAACGTCAAAAAAATTATATTCCTAGAAAATGTATGTATCTGTGTATGTATGTATGTACGGAATGTTTGTACAACTCTAACTTCCGCAATTTTTGAGATATCTGATCAAATTTTTTTATATGAATAGATTATTATAAAAGGATGGTTGGTTATGAATTTGGTGATAGAGTCAGCATCAGTGAAAGAGTCTATTTTCTATAAAATTTTGAATTTTATGAAAAATGTTTGTATACGAATTATACTCGGAAATAATTTTCGCAAATTCTGAGATATCGGGTTAAATTTTTTTACATAAATAGAGTATCATCACGCTGAAAGTGAAGATAATTCCCAGCACGTGCAAAAATGTTTTGGTCAACAACGGAATATTAGTATTGAAACAGTTATCAAGTCATTAAAATGCATTACTGACAGCTCCGTTCTTTTAAACTGTTTATCAATGTTTCTTGTGTGTTATCTTTTCTTATAATAAAATTAATTAAGTTTTTCTTAAATGAGTTTTTATATTTCTGAAAATCTATAATCTACAATGTAAATGTATAATTTATAATTATATAAAAATAAAAAAGTATGTAAATTAGAAAATAGCATATTGCTTCTTTATCTTCTATATCTTTTTATTTCGCTCACAAAGTTTCCTCTATGGGGAAGTAAAAATTGAAAAACCCGCTTACTTTAAGGAACTTAAGTTTTGTGAGATAAAATAAAATAATGAGGAAGTAATGCGCAAGTTTCTAATTTGCATGATTTTCAGTTTGTTTAACAATAATTTAAAGATATGATATATATACGTGTTCGCAAAATATTAAAGCAATATTGAATTTCAAATTTTTGATTAAACGTACATTTGCGCATAAGCGCTCCATCATTACTGTTTAATTGAAATATATGTATATAACCGAGTTTCAAAGAATTATAATTTGCAAAATTAAGTATCCGCCCGTATTTTGTTTCATGAGTTTCATTATTAAATTATTACATTTTAACTTTGCACGAATTACTTTGTGTCTTGAAAAAAATAAAAAGCAAAACCACGAATTTTATCTAAATGATACTGAAAAAATGCAAGATTTCGGTACTTACTGTTTGTTACGTTGGAGCAAACAATAATGCTTTGCCAAAATATTTGTCACTTTTAGCAAATATCGCTGCGCTTTACTACTAATTATAAATCATAATTTATCGTGCTTTATATATAAATATAGTATAACTAAATATAATAAAATAACCGAGAAAAAGAGAGAGGAGAAGAATAGATGCTTTAAAAAAGATGTTTTAGAATAACTTTTTTTTAAAGCAGAATATTATATAATTGTTTTTACTTCTTCTCGACACAAGATTCGATCACGAAATGATGCATCTTAATCTTTATTATTCAAGTCTTAATCTTTATTATTTTATCTTATCTTATTTTATTTTTAATTCTCGTTTTGCGCGACTCGAACCAGCAATATATAATATGCAATGCAATACACACAACGAAACCGTATCACTTATCTTATATGATTTCTCCTCGCAAACATTTGAAATATTTCTATACGATTGTGTGAACTACCCTTTGATAACAATGAGGTATGAGATGTAAACGAGATAAAAACGATAATTGTTTGCATATACATAGTATATCTAATAATAAGTAATAATATACAGGGTGTAACAGAGCGCCGTGTCAGCCGTTTTTTGAGGAAACAACGCATTTTCGTGAAAAATGTTTCATGCAAAAGTTGTACAGCTCTAAGTGGCGTATTATATAATAATATTAGTATGACCTTGAATAGCACCGTTACATAATGACATTATGTTTATAATTTGCGAGCTTCTTGCGTATTCAGCTGATCATGATTGTTACTTGCCAAATCGGTTACGATAATATTTTATAAATACTTGATTCTTGCTTTATTCTTGACAGAAAATTTTTTACAATCGGTAATTACTGTTAAATTATTATTTATTAGTGATGTGTGCACACGTATTAGATAATATACAATACATTTATTGCAATTTTACATTTATTAAGCGCGTTTTGTTGTCTAAATTGTTTATTGCGCTTAATTGTTTATTATTCTTTTAATTAAAATATATTTACGTATTTAATTTAAATACTTAAATATTTGAACTAGAAAAAAGATAGTATATTACAATAAAAATCGCGCACGTATTACAATAAGAGAATATAAGTGTTTGAATAAGTCAAAAGAATTAAAAAATTAAGTAGTTAAAAAAGCTCAAATAGTGGATGAGAATCAATAATAAAAAAAAATCTAGATCAATTGAAGGCCGGACACTGTACTTAGAGCATGAATAATAATTATTATCTATCTTTCTTTAGGAATACATTAACTATGTGTTACAAATAGTTCAAACATTTTGACCCACTTCGAGTCCTTTTAAACAAAATTCGGATAAAAAGATTAAGAATTAAGAAAATGCAAGCGGTAAATCCTTTTAAAGCATAGCGACGTAATGATAAATTTAAATGGATAATACGGCACAATAAAATTATACATTATAGCTTAACGCGTTTACAATATGTGTACACATCATTCGATGGAACAAAAAGAAATAATATCGGTCCTATTAATAATTAGACTTAACACGCGAATATTATACATAACGAGAACTTATTATTCGCGTGATAAGTCTAATTATTAATAGGATCGATATTATTTCTTTTTGTTCCATCGAATGATGTGTACACATATTGTAAACGCGTTAAGCTATAATGTATAATTTTATTGTGCAGTATTATCTTGCATTTTTTCAGTATCATTTAGATAAAATTCGTGGTTTTGCTTTTTATTTTTTTCAAGACACAAAGTAATTCGTGCAAAGTTAAAATGTAATAATTTAATAATGAAACTCATGAAACAAAATACGGGCGGATACTTAATTTTGCAAATTATAATTCTTTGAAACTCGGTTATATACATATATTTCAATTAAACAGTAATGATGGAGCGCTTATGCGCAAATGTACGTTTAATCAAAAATTTGAAATTCAATATTGCTTTAATATTTTGCGAACACGTATATATATCATATCTTTAAATTATTGTTAAACAAACTGAAAATCATGCAAATTAGAAACTTGCGCATTACTTCCTCATTATTTTATTTTATCTCACAAAACTTAAGTTCCTTAAAGTAAGCGGGTTTTTCAATTTTTACTTCCCCATAGAGGAAACTTTGTGAGCGAAATAAAAAGATATAGAAGATAAAGAAGCAATATGCTATTTTCTAATTTACATACTTTTTTATTTTTATATAATTATAAATTATACATTTACATTGTAGATTATAGATTTTCAGAAATATAAAAACTCATTTAAGAAAAACTTAATTAATTTTATTATAAGAAAAGATAACACACAAGAAACATTGATAAACAGTTTAAAAGAACGGAGCTGTCAGTAATGCATTTTAATGACTTGATAACTGTTTCAATACTAATATTCCGTTGTTGACCAAAACATTTTTGCACGTGCTGGGAATTATCTTCACTTTCAGCGTGATGATACTCTATTTATGTAAAAAAATTTAACCCGATATCTCAGAATTTGCGAAAATTATTTCCGAGTATAATTCGTATACAAACATTTTTCATAAAATTCAAAATTTTATAGAAAATAGACTCTTTCACTGATGCTGACTCTATCACCAAATTCATAACCAACCATCCTTTTATAATAATCTATTCATATAAAAAAATTTGATCAGATATCTCAAAAATTGCGGAAGTTAGAGTTGTACAAACATTCCGTACATACATACATACACAGATACATACATTTTCTAGGAATATAATTTTTTTGACGTTTTGGAACATTTTGAACACATTGGCATAAAAAATTCGAAAAAATATTTTGTCACAAAAACAAAGCTTCCTCTATGAGGAAGCAAAAAAGAATAATTATACGTTTTAAACCGCAAGACTTTTTCAAGATCTCAATGAAATACGGTAGAAAAATAAAATATAAATAATTTATTGCATGAATATAAATAATTTATTTCGTGAATCTTTCGATTAATGAACACAGATTCCAAATTTGGACGAGTTACATAGAAATAATCGAGAAATGTTTTGCCGACGAAATATTCTCAACCACATTAATTTTATACGCAATTTTCATCGATGATATATATTTATATACACATTATATTCCATCTTCTTTAATAAAGTATTTTTATATAATTTTCTGAATTAATAAAGATAATAATGATATAAACATCGTGTCAATAAAATATTTGTCAATGTGTGAGTGTAAAATTCAATCTTACAAAGTATTTATAATAATTTATGCATTACATATTTGGTAACTTGGGCTGTTTAATATGTTTACAGGCTACAAAAATGGACTTAATCTTTTTGATATTGTGCACCTTGTTCGTAGTTTTAATAATTCCCGCAATTATATCGATAGTACATCATCAATACGTTCTTCGACAAAAGCTCAAAAATATTTCTCAGATCGGTAGATTTCCTTTTAGCATGGCATTTAAATTAATGAAGCAAACGGACTATGGTAAAAAATCTTATACATAAGATATTGTTATTATATGCTTTTACAAATATTGTTTATATATTTTTAGTAAAAAGTTTAAAGGAATTAATAAATGAAAAAAAAATTGTCATTTACTGTAAATCAGTATAATAATTAGTAAATTTTGTCACAAAAACAAGGTAATACTAAATATCTAATTATGTACTTATCGTAGAACGCAAACAATAGCTTGAGCAATATATGTTTCATTCTAAAGAAGGTATTTTTATAATTAGGGTTGGCATGAAACCGTTCATTAATATCTATAAACCCGAATTTTTAGAGGTAAGAATGAAAAGAATCTTACTAATAGTATAACAAAATCTTATACAATAAGATTGGTAAAGTATTGGTTATATTTTTTGCGATGTAAATGTGTGTGTATAAATAGTAATTTAATATCGTAAGAAAACAAAACTTTTTTTCAATAGTTAAATAGAGTAAACTTTCATAAACATATCATTATAAATTATTAAAATGTTTTTTGATCTAATAGAGCAGTGCTGGAATTTACTTGCACATTTCGGCACGATTCCGTGGCTCACGCCTATTGCCCCCCACTCACCGCTCGTGCGTTAGCAACGAGTCGCCAGATATGCGTAACGAAGGACCGCGGCGCTTCGTCTCAGGAGCGTTTATATGTAAGAATACCCAAATATAATAATAAGACAATACTTTTCTAAATACAGCGCGAAAATTCTTATAATTAAAAGTTTTTCTTCAATATTTTATAATTCATTGATATAAAATATTGAAGAAAAACTTTTATATATAGAAAAGTATTGTTTTATTATTATATTTGGGCATTCTTATATACGGACGCTCCTGAGACAAAGCGTCGCGTTCCTTAGTTACGCGTATCTGGCGACTCGTTGCTAACGCACGAGCGGTGAGTGGGGGGCAATAGGCGTGAGTCACGATATCGGGCCAAAATGTGCAAGTAAATCCCAGCAAATAGAGAAAAAGAATTTTAATCAGTAATACAATTGTTGTTATTGCATATATGAAAATTATGTCCATATTTTGCTATTATAATGAATTATTTAATATTATAACAAAATAAAGAAACAAATTTAATATTAAAAATTAAATATGACAAATTTAACAAATAAAAATTTTATTAAATTAAAAATTTGTTAAATTTAACGAATTTAACAAGTTTAATGTTACAACAAAACTTCTTTTTTTCGGTAAAATAGAACAATTTTTGCTGATTCAATTTATTTATTTAAAAATACAAATTTATTGTTAAAGTAAAATAATTTATAATTATTAATAAGTGCTTTTAGCTGTTCATTGTTTTGGTGATTGTAAAATAAACAATAATTTATTATTTTAGAAAACAATATTATTTTTGTGTGTTGTATCGTATCGAATTTGTACGTGCGCAGATAGTGTCGATACATCTTACTGTTTATTTGAAAAGACTCTCTTGCTTGATGATTATTTGAATATGTTTATTTGAAAAGATAATTCGCTTGATGATCTTTGCATCTTATATAGGAGGAAAAATATGCAGACTTAGCGGATGATATTTCACATCGCGGAAGTAAATTTAGATCTATAATATTGACAATGAAAAAAAGATTTGGTTGAACAATTAATTTTTTTGTTAAAAATAATTTTGATAAATTATGACGCGATAATCACGAAATGCGCGAATATCTCGAAAATCATCCGATGGTGGAAACATCTTCGCTCGATCCTCGCGATGCATTTTTCGGCGGCCGCCGGGAAATATCGTGATTCGTTATGAGGTTACGGGTACGGAGAAAATACGATACGTGGACGTGTGCTCTTTGTACCCTCTTTGTTCCCAATCGACCATCCGGATATTTACGTCGGCGAGGAATGTTCCGCAATAATCGGAAGGGCACCGAATTATAATTTCGATACGATTGAAGGACTCATACGTTGCAGAGTACTCCCACCACGCGACCTATTTCATCCGGTACTCCCATATCGTGTGCAGGGAAAATTGCTTTTTGCTTTATGCCGCAGTTGTTGCGAAACATTTTCGCAGGTGCCCTGTACACATGACGATGCTCGTGAACGCGAATTCGAGGGTACGTGGGTGACCTGCGAATTACGCAAGGCCAACGGAAAGGGTTATCTCGTGACAGCTGTAAGCGAGATTTGGCTATTGCCAAATATAAAGTTAGCCAATTCGATCATACGACACGTCAAGGCGGATTGCTCACCGAATATATAAATACATTCTTGCAGCTTAAACAAGAAGCCAGTGGATGGCCGTGTGAATGCGGGGAAAACGACGACGATGCTAAAGAACGATATCTGAGGGAGTACGAGAAAACCGAAGGTATCGTTCTTGATAAACGTAACGTCACTCGGAATCCCGGTTTACGTTCTGTCGCGAAACTGTGCTTAAATTCTTTTTGGGGAAAATTCGGTCAGCGATCCAATTTACCAAATACCGAAGTCGTGAGAACGCCTCAGCGTTTTGCGACATTGATGATGAGTGCTGAGCACGAGATAACCGTCATATTACCCGTAAAAGACGAGGTAATATATCTTTCGTGGCGATTGCGACAAGACGCTGTCATTCCCTCACCGATAACGAATGTTGTAATAGCTGCATATACGACGGCGCAGACGCGTTTAAAATTATATTCTTATTTAGAGCGATTAGATCGTCGCGTTTTGTATTATAATACGGATTCATGTATTTACGTGAGCAGGGTGACCCGAACGTATGAACCACGTACGGGAAATTTTCTAGGCGATATGACGGACGAGCTTGAAAGTTACGGCCGCGGTAGCTATATCGAGACGTTCGTATGTAGTGGCCCTAAATTTTATGCGTACATTGTTCGTGCACCGGTCGGACGAACACACGAATGCTGCAAAGTGAAGGGCATAACCTTAAATTTTGAAAACTCTCAACTAATCAATTTTCTTAGTATTAGAAATTTGATGTTAGCTAAAGAAAGGGTACGGGAAAATGAAGAAAATGAGGAAGAATCGGCTGGAACTTCGATAAACTTACGGTTTAGAGCAATTTGGCGTACTGTGTTTCATGAGCTGGTAACACGCTATGAAACTGAAGTATGTGCTCCTGTATTGATGAAACGTAAATTTATCAATAGTCATTGTTCGTTACCATACGGCTATGTAGCAGAACGATAATTATTCTTCTCTGTTTTCTCAACTCTCGTTTTTAAAGTTGCAATATAACGAATTCGCGTATTTTCCCTCGTGCTAAGAGATAATCTTTTTTGCTACGCAATATAGTTATATTTAATTGTAAATAAGAATTTTTATTGTACAAAGCATAATATTCTTATGTAAGAAATATAAATAAATATAAATAAAACTGTTTTTAAAATAATGTTACGTAAAAACATTTTCTCTTTTCCTATCCTTTCTTCCCGACGTCTCCGTGACGTCATAGTCGCCGTCCTAAGACTCCGTGTCAAACAGTCTCAGGTACCCGTATTTCATGACCCTTTCTATCCTCTCCAGCGATGACGTTACCGAACGTCTACTTGTCTAGTGCACTTCGGCCGCCCGGTCAACCCTACCCGTACATGTACGCACGTGTTCAGCCCCGATGTATCAGTTACTTTATTCTAGCAGTACCTTATCCGTTTTTCTATTTTCACAAAGAGGACGGAGGAGAGGATGAAATATACCGTATATTTCTCGGTTTTTCTGTAGGGGTGGTGAAGCGGAGATGCGTATACCGCACGATATCTCCATCCTCGGTAGTCGCCTCTTGCCGATACTGATACACGTGTTATTTTGCCGCGTTTTTCTTTCTCACTCAGAAACAATGCTCCTCATCTAACCAAAGTGCCGGCCACTATAGGGAAGCCAATCAGAGCGCAGGGTCCCCTATGCCAGAGGGCTACTCTCTACAAATACTACATCTATGCCTTATTCTAATAAGATTTCAGCTAGCCCAGCATACTAGGACCCTGTCTAGAAATGCGGAGGACCCAGGTTCGAACCCCGAGAATTTCCACTCGCCTCGGAAAAAAATTTAAAAAAATAAAAAATAAAAAAATTTTAAATTTTAAAAACAAAAATCTTTTTTATTTGAATAATTTAAAAGGAAAATTGCCTCGTAGACGTCTACGAGTCCCCTCCACTCTTTTTTCCATAGACACCTTTGGGCGAAAGACCCCAGACCGACACAGCAGGGGTCGGCGCCAGTGGCCGAGGAGTAGGGGTTTGTTGTGTCTCGCTATAGTGGCCCCTATACTACTCCACACTCCTCCCTCAGCAATAACCTAATTAATTAAGATATATAATAAGCGCGAGATGCACCGCAAGCAGCTCAGTAACAGTTCGTTAACATCGCTCTCGTTCGTTCAGTAATATTATTGCACAGTATCGAAGTACCGTACATATCGCGCCCGACTCTTATAATCGCGAATAAGTGAAAAGTGGATAGAATCTTGCAAAATATACTAATTTTTACCTAACGTCCGGGAGTATCTTATTTCGAGCGTGGATCCTAATCCTTTGGGCGTATAAATCACGAAAGACCTCTTCCTTAGCGGCTAGAGGCACAACAGCCCTCAAGAACCAAAGGTTTGTCATTTATGAGCATAAGCCGAATAGTTTCTGCTTTGATACAATAGATGAAACACAATTAATAAATAATGGGAGTGTTGAATAGTTAATGAATAAATTTAATAATCTTATCGTCAAATATGCAAGAAGATATTATGAATTTAGAAAAGTAAAAAAACCAGTAGCAATGACAAAAGAAGATATTGACAATTTCAGAAAAGCTAAAAAATGCCATATTTGTAATGGTGAATTTGCAAATATGAAATTAAGAAATAATGAATTTAATGAAAAATTAATAAAAGTAAGAGATCATGATCATTACACAGGGCGTTATCGTGGAGCAGCTCATGACAGCTGTAACTTAAAATTAAAATTACCAAATTTTGTACCAATATTATTTCATAATTTGAAATATGATTCTAAATTATTTTTAAGATGGATTTTGAAACTAGGAATTAAATATGAAAACGGGCAGAAAAATAAGAAAGCTCTAAATATAGTGCCAAACACAAAAGAAAATTATGTTACAATTTCTATAAAAAACGTAGTTGTTGATCAATATTAACAACAGTATGAGATATCAAAATGTAAAGAATGCAATAAAAAATATAAAAATGAAATTATTGAAATCTGTAAAGAATGTAATTCAAAAACCAACATTAAAAAGAAAGGAGATATTAATAATATAAATATAGAGGTGAGATTCATTGATATATTTAGATTTATGAACAAAAGTCTAGATTCATTAGTTAAAAACTTACTCTATGTAAACAATAGGGTATTATAACGTTTTTTAAAGTTCATATCCTATTTAGTTATTAAAATTTTTTCCGTTTGCTTCAAAACGTTCGATTTGTATTATTTTTTAATTATTTAAAATATTATAATTTGAAGCGCTACGAAAACGCGCCAAAAGCAGCCAATATGGCGCCGGAGCTGCGTGACGTCACTTCGTTACTGTTGGTGATAGTACTGTGATAGATCAAGCCATAGAAGTTTGTATGCAAACCAGTAATAATTTATATTATAATAAAGATATGGATAAAGTACGAGCCTACCGACGGTGCTTTGTACCAATGTGTAAGAATACACAAAAAATAACACCAAACAAGGTGTTTGTAAGTGTACCGCAGGACAAAACTAGACAGCAACTGTGGTTCAAACTTGCCCATCGTATAGATGAACCAATATCGTCAAATTATTATTGTTGCGAAGATCATTTTAATGTAAGAGCTGCATTAAACAATTTTGTAATTCGTATTATAACGGATTGAAATAAAATAATCGCATTTTAATCTAAAGTATATAACTAATAATGTAGTTTTTTTGTTAAAAGAATTATTATTCTATTATTTACATGCATATTTATATTATAAGAATTTTAATTTTCCTGTTTTAGTTGAAAGAAGATATGGAAAATTTTATGATTTTCAAATTAATGGGAGCACCAATAAAAATGAAGAAAAATGCAGCACCTCATATTTTTGATTGTCAACCTGACCGTCGAACAGCTGCAAGTACTCACGACCGAGCTGCATTAAAAAAATTAAATAATAAAAGAATGATATCCGAAATACTATCTCATTGCGAAACTCATGAAACCAATGAATATAGATCACCAAATGTTAAAAGTAACAATGAAATAGTTCCAAAAAAAGTATGCAGACAAAAAGAAATTTCAACAAATGAAAACTGTGCTTCGATAAGTTTTTCAATACTTACAGAAAATAATAAAATAAATGATGAAATTGATTTTGCAAATATACCGAGCAAGTCAGATAGTATTAATATTGAAAAAAGCAATGCAGTTCCATTAATCGTTACAGAAAAAGAAGAAGTATTATTGCAATCGAATGATAAAATAGAAATTAATAAGAAGTGTACTTAGGATAAAGAAAACAAGAACACGAAGGTTTTTTTTAGAAATAAAAAAATTCAATGCAATATAAAGTGCAGTACTGTTGAAGAAAGTTGCCAAACACTGCCTAATACTGTAAATATGTTCACCCATTAATGTACCAACGGAGAGTGACAATAGCAATGCAGTTGTAACCGATTCTTCCAAAACGATTACAATTGGTACTACTGGGAGCGAATATGAACCATGTCATGAAGATTATTTGCAGTATTGTGAGGAACAAGACCTATAAGCAAAAAGAAGCGCTTTACATTTAACAAATTATTTTCTTAACACACAGACAAAACAATACATTGGAATTCCAAATGACTGGTTATGGATTGTTGATGAACTGCATAAACGCACTTGTTTATCAACAGAAAATATAAAATTGACTTTGATGAAAATCAAACTGAATGACAACTTTGTAAGATTAGGTAACCGATTTGGAATTAGCACAGCAGGAGCATCAAAAATTTTTCAAAATAGTGTACCAAAATTATATCATTTCTTAAAAACTCTTATTTATTGTCCTCCTAGAGAAAGCGTTAAACTGGTATTATCTATACCGTTTCGTGCAAATTTTGCTCACGTTTATGGAATAATTGACTGTTTCGAAATTCAAATCGAGAAACCATCAAAAGCTCTTCAACAATCTTTAACGTGGTCAGAATATAAAAAGTGCAATACATTGAAGTATTTAATATGTTGTACACCGGATGGATTTATTAATTTTATTTCTTCTGGTTATGGAGGTCGAGTAAATGATGTTGAGTTGTTTGAACAATGCGGTATAATGGATGTTTTGCTCAAAAATTGTGGAATTATGGCAGATTGTGGTTTTAAGCAGATTCAAACATCTTTAAATAAAATTCAGTGCGAACTTATAAGACCTCCTAGTGTAAAAAGTGGAAATAAATCGTCTAAGACAGAAGTAATGTTAATGAAGCGTATAGCAAGTTTAAGAATTCACGTAGAACGTGTGATAAGAAGGCTACGAGAATTTTCACTTTTGGAACCACATTTTAAACCATAACATCATGCCATACATAGATGATGTTGTTCGTATTGTAGCAGCTTTAATAAACCTCCAAGCACCTATTATAAGAACATAATAATTTATAATTATTAATATAAAATTATATTATACGAAAAATAAAAAACTAATTGTTCACATAACAAACTTTTTATTAATACATATTTTACTTAAAATAGAATTAATCAATTTACAATAAATATTTTTTTTCCAGAAACTGATAGCTTGTTCTGTTATAGCTGTAGTATAATCTTTATCATAATCTACCCAAACTGTTGTCATTTTTCTGTTATTTTCGAAATCAGGATCAGCAACACAAAATAAACCCTTTTTTGTATTTGTAGGTAGCATTTGAAGATTTATTTATGCTTTGCACTTAGAAGCTACTTTTCTTTTCGATAGAAATCGAGAAATAGCTTTGTCTGAATTTGGACACTTCACTTTCACAATAAAATCATTGCCCATAGCATCCGGAGAAGATCCCAAAATCGGGTAATTTGGCATTAAAAAAAGACCACAATTTTTCAGTTTTTGGCCTACTATTTTCTCAACTTCTTTAAGTACTTCTTTCTCAAGACATCTCCCTCTTTCCATTTCTTTTGTATCATATACTTTGGATACGCCAGTGACCCGCTGTACAAGACTTCCATCTTCGGTGTTACAATTTGCAACTTCATGTAATATTGATACAGTTCTACTGTAGCGAAGTTCGAACCATAAATGGCTGTTACTTTTTAGTTGCATTTTCCGCTTCAAAACATAATTCTTTTGACATTTTGGAAATACAAAATATTAAAAAATCATTTGCAGTTTTCATTCCACATGTTGAAAACTCAACAATCAGTCGATGCATTGACAATGAGTATAATCGGCGTTTCTTTAGTTCAAAATGATGTTGCGATAACTAACTCTCAAGTTGCTTCTCCTTGGCTATTTTCACAATGTCCTGCAGAAATGTTGCGTTGTCAGGAAAATTTTCTATATTCTGTACTTCTTTTTTGTACAATTCCTTAGTTTCATTGTATTTTTTAGTTGCTTCAATAGTTGATAAAACAGCCTTTTTCCAATAACAAGCAACCTCTGTCGGTGCTGGATTTTCTGTTCGTCTGTGGATCCACATTAAAAAGGCTACCGAATGTTTACAACCACCTAAAAATATAAATAATAACATTTATTAATATCTCGCAGTAATTTGCTTAAGTTTATATGCAAATATGAAATCAGTGTTGTCATCACATAAAGCATAAAAAGTCGAAATACTTGTTCAAACACCGTATTTAAATGAGAAGTGTTTATCCATAGGACATTTTACAAAACATCTTTTATATAATAAGAACATAGTTTTCATTCTTGAAAAATATAACTTTGAACTTTTTTCGAATACTGCATGCAAGTTATAGTAAACATTGATTCTATATTTTGGTTCTGAGAATAATGAAACTATACCTAACGACGCTGCACATTCATGGCATTCAACACTGAACACTTTCTCTTCTTCCTCATCCACGATTAAAGTTACTGAGTAACTTTTACTTCTTACTCGATGCTCCGGACAAATCCTTGCCTTCACAGTGCATTTTGAACTCTCTCGTTTTAGGCAGACATATCCTATTGCTGAATCTCCATATGTTTATCGACATACCCTGTATTTAAAATTATTTTGTACATTTAGGACTAGTTGTTTAAACACTGATTAATAGATATGTACTTTCAACAGACAATTAAAAACATAACCTTAAAATATACATAAAACGCACAGACCTTTGTATTTAAAAGTACCCAGTGAGCAATATGTTATCAAAAGAAATTCATAAAATACTCAAGTTTAAGAGTCGGATTTCCGAAAACACCATCAAAATGATAATATTATGATATCAATAAGTCCTCCAATGCGTCGATTTTAAAGGAAAGAAAAACATCATATAATTGACATGTAAAAAAATTCCACAATCTGACTTCTTTTAAATATCAAAAAAATGTCACCGTTAAGAACCGTTCTATTTGTAGTATTATATTTTTGGGCGAATTTTTTAATTCATCGATTGATCAATCGCATGATGCGCAAGTATAGCAAAGTCCTGGATTTGCTACATTTGTGCATCATGGGATTGATCAATCGATGAATTAAAAAACGCCCTTTACATTTTTTTATTTAAAGAAAAATATAACTCTTAGTATACATTTTTTAATAACATTTTATTAGAACTTTGCAAAATACAACATTTGCTAAATTATTTTTGTATAATAAAAATAACTTTTTATAATACAATCAATTTGATAATTAAATAAAAAATTTGCCATATAATTGCACATAGATTATTATTGACAATGAAATGCTTTATTCTATTTAAAATGAAAAAAATTTATAATATTGCATGAAAGAAAAACAAATATAAGCATATACATATACTATATATAAATATATATATGTATATACTTTAGTATTGCTAAAAAAATTTCAATTTTATTTTCATAAGAAAAATGTAAGTATATCTTTATGAAAAAATGTAAAGTAAACGAAATAAATCGTTATTACAGAAACTAAATTTGAATATGCGAACATGCTGCTTGACGTTAAAAAATAATGTACGCATTTACATAAATATTTGTGAAAAATAATATATTAAATTGAGCAGCCTTCAATCAAATAATAAAGGAAAATAATAATTAATATCACACAGAATACGTTTTTTCGCCTTAGAAAAAATCTATTTTAAGTATTTTTGAAACTTTTTTCTTCTTCTATTTCTTCTTTTCACTAGCGTGTCTTTTGGAGTTTTGATTAATCCTATCTCCAGCATGCTGAAGCTAATTTTTTATTACATTTTGGACAGAATGCGAAGAAATTTTTACTCTAATATCGATGATTATTTCTGAAAAAATTTTGTTACAAAAATTAAATGATAAAGTGATTAAAATAAAATTATTAAAATTATAAATTATAAATTTTGTTATATATTTATTATATATTTTCAGTATAAATATATTTTCTTGCTATTAATGATCAATTTTTATTTTCATATAAACATAATGACAAAATAAAAAAATAGCATTACATATGTGCGCGCGCGCGTGTGTAATACTTTTTAATTAAATAATATTAATATATGATTAATTCTGAAATATTAAAATAAAATATAAGGAAACATAAATACCGATAATGACGTCGACAAATTTCATACATCTCGTTTCAACAGTTTTTTTCTGTCCTGTCCATGAAAGTTTGTACGCCAAATTATCAGTTAAAGTAAGTTTCAGTGCATTTCTTACATGTTGTTCTGCATCTTTTCCTCCTACAGTTTTAATTAATTTTTTCTGTAAAAACATGTAATTTTATTATTTTACATATATACATTTGTTTTTTAAATTTAATTGTACTTACATATTAGATAAAGTGTACTTACATATTGCAACAAAGATACGAAGTCTTGTATTAATAATTTGTTAAATTTCTCTAGTGCTTCTGGTGTTCCAATTGGTAAGTTTAAATTTGTAGTATTTTTTTGTGAAGAATGTGGGTGTTTATCTAATAATAATTGTTGGATCGTAATTAACAATCGTATAATCTTTTGAATGTCATCGCGACAACCATCTATATTTAAAAAAATTTATAATATTTAATACATACGCATATTAATTATATATATATATATATATATATATATATATATATATGTATGTATGTATGTATGTATGTATGTATGTATGTATGTATGTATGTATGTATGTATGTATGTATTTTGTACATAGAAGTATTACGGTAAGATTATCAAAAACTAAATATTTTACGAGATATTAAATTTTTTATTTCAAAATATGTCAGATTAAAATATAAAATAACTCAAAAAGTACTTAGTAAAAAAATACTTTATTATAGTGTTTTGGAAAGCTCTCGATGTCAGCTACAAGAATACTAAATAAAAAATGGGGATTTCCATTTAAGATTTTAGAGTTGACCTTCATATGACCTTCAAATGATTTTCCAAGGTCAAATCATTGTCACCATCTTATAGTCCCCTTAAAGCCACACAACTTTTGTTTGAAACATTTTTCTCTTCCGGGCTTGGTTTTTGAGATATTCGACTGGATGGATTAAAATGGGCCACCCAGTATATATATATCCAGATAGCCAAGAATGTTAAAATCACATTTTGCCAAAGCTTTGCGACAAGATATGCTTTAATTTTGACAATAATTATCTAGCAAACATTTGTCTTGTTTTGGTTTGTCAAAAAGTTTGAAGCAAATTTTTTTTTTTTTTTTTTTTTTTTTTTTTATCAAAACACCTGTTTAGTGTTTTGTCATTACGATCTAGTTTTACAACTAATAAGTAATTTGTATTTGACTTAATTTACTACTAAATTCTTGGATTTACTAAGCACTTATCCACTGATAGTACCTTAGATTTTACTGTCTAGTATATATAAAGCACAAGTTTGTCGTGCATTAAATTTTTTTTAACATTATATTAATTCGAAAGGTTTTACTCTCTTTAATCTTCTTACTAAATTATCGTTGTCCAGGAGTTGATTTGCCTCGACGTTGACATGTTGGTAAAGTCTTTGATTATGACTCTGAGCGAATTTCTTAATTACATTATCGACCATTTCCACCTGTAGGTCCTTATGTAGATTATCATTACGTACCATGGTGCATTTACTATCTCACGGAGTACTTTGTTTTGAAATCGTTGAATTATGTTTCTGTTACTTTGACGGGTACAGCCCCAAAGCTGGATGCCATAATTCCAAATTGGTTTAAGGACTTTTTGGTAAAGCAAAAGCTTATTATATGTTGACAGGGAAGAGTATCTTCCGATTAGCCAATACATTTTTTTGTATTTAAGGCTGAGTTCTTCTTTTTTCTTTTTTACGTGAGGTTTCCACCGTAACTTTGCATCTAATGTCATACCTAAATATTTGGCCGTGTTCGAATAAGGTATTACTTGGTGATTTATATATACCGGTTTATGGTCTATCCTTTTATTGGTGAAGTCAACATGAACAGATTTCGATTCACTTAATTTAATTCGCCATTTCCTTGTCCAGCATTCTATTTCGTCGATGGCTGTTTGTAATTTCTCTGTTGATTCAATATTATTATCACCAACTGCCATAATTGCGGTGTCATCGGCAAATGTAGCAACAATATTATCTTCTATCACAGGTAGGTCGCTAATATATAGAAGGTATAGGACCGGCCCCAATACACTGCTTTGCGGTACTCCTGCTTTGATTTCCTTTAGATCGGAGTAGGCATCTTCTTGCTTAATCCTGAAGTATCTTCCTGATATATAGGATTGTATTATTTTTGTATATTGTGCAGAAAGGAGTATTTTAAGTTTATACATTAAACCTTCATGCCAAACTTTATCGAAAGCTTGCGCCACATCCAGAAATATTGTGGAGCATACCTTTTTTTCCTCTAACGTTTTTTCAATTATACTTGTTATTCGGTGTACTTGATCGATTGTAGAATGACTATTCCGAAAGCCAAACTGATGATTTGGGATTAGGTTTTTCCTCTCTATGATAGGTTTCAGTCTTTTCAAAAGAAGCTTCTCGAACAATTTAGACATTATTGGTAATAAAGATATTGGCCGATATGAAGTTGTTTCATGTGATGATTTACCTGACTTAGGTATCATAATAACCTCTGCTAGTTTCCAACTTTGAGGTACGTATTTTAATCGAAATGAAGCATTGATTAAATTAGTTAATTTCACCAATGCCTTTCTTGAAAGCTCTTTTAGAATTTGTCCGGTTATTAAATCAAATCCGGGGGCTTTCTTTGGATTAATGTTGTTTTTAATCATATTTTTGACCTCATCTGGCGATGTTAAAGGAATTTCTTCATTATCCTGGATTATTTTTGTATTGATTGTATCATTACCCTCTCCTACATTGGGTTGGAAGATAGATTCTAGATGTTCTGCGAATCTTATTGCTTTTTGTTCATTGTTTCTAGCCCAGCTTCCATCCGAATTTTTAATCGGCGGAACTTGCATAATAGGTCTCTTAAGACTTTTAGTTGTTTTCCACAGAGAGTAATCTGTATTTTTATCATTTGTCAATTCTCTCAAGTGAGCACTTACAGAGTCATTTTTAAGTTGTTTAATTGAACTTCTCAGTTGCGACGTGAGATTATTCAATATAGTTTTGTCTTGTGAAGCTCTAGTTTGGTGCCATTTTCTTCTTGCTTTTCGTTTTTCTGCAAGTATCTCTCTAATTTCTCGTGGATAGTTATTGCCTTTTAACCTCTTTCTTGTTTCAGGAGTATTCTCCCATGCTGCTTGCTGGATATTAATAACAAATTTCTCTACTTCTGAGTCCAATTGTTCTTTTGTTTGTAAAGGTACTGCTAGTTGAATTTTTTCTTCTAAACTTTTTCTGAAATTTTCCCAGTCTGTTTTTATGTTGATAAGAACTGGATTATTTGTTTTTTGAATGATATTTTCACTTAGTGTTAGCATGATAGGAGAATGATCCGAGTTCATATTTTGGCAATCTTCAATATGTAAGAAGTTGCATGACACGTTTTTAATTATGAAAAAATCAATTAAATCGGGAATCTTAGCTGGATCGGTAGGCCAGTAAGTCGGTTTTCCAGTTGAAAGAGGTTCACATTTATATTCTTTTATTGCGTTAAGAAGTTCTTTTCCTTTAGTGGTTATCAACCTTGAACCCCAATACGTATGTTTTGCGTTGAAGTCCCCACCAATAATGAATCTATTTCCGATGTTTTTAAATAATTCCATGTATTGCTTCTTCTTGATTGCATGTTTTGGCGGACTGTACATACTAGCTACTGTTATATTACAGTTTTTTGTTTTAATGTTAACCGCCATTGCCTGAATTTCTTCTGTTTCGAATTTTAGTTCTTCATTATGATAGATGCTTTCTTTAATTATAACTCCACTTCCACCCTTAGCTGAATTATCAGGATGTATGGCATGATAGAATTTATAGCTTCTTAATTTTAGGTATGTTTGTTTAGTGAAGTGCGTTTCTGATATAAGACACACATCGATTTTATTTATATCTAGGAATGCTTGTAGTTCGTGTTGATGTTTTAATAGTCCATTTGCGTTCCATGATAGTATTCTTAAGGAGTTAGCCATTCTTCTTTGTTTTAGGGATTGCTCCCTTAGTGTAATTTTCTAATCTTTTTAAACGCTCGTTATATTCATTGAATTGGGCTTGTTGTTTATCTAATTTTTGAAGGATGATCTTTAGAGTATCATTGATATTAGCATCATCACCCTTTGCAACTTGGGAGTAGGTTTTTCGTGCATTTTTTGGTTGTGGTTGAGATGTTTGTTTTCTGAAGTCTTTATCTTCATTTGATATTATTTTATAATTTATTTTTTCTGATGATTTCTGAATATTAATACTTTTAGTATTCTTATTTTTAAGTCTTTGCATCTCCTTTGCTACCATGCATCCCCTGTAATTGGCTGGATGATTTTCTCCACAATGAACACATTTTGGTAGCTCATTTTCTTGTTTCTTACATTCTTTAAAATAATGTTTTCCAGCGCATTTAACGCATCTTGGTTCTCTGTTGCAATATTGTTGAGTGTGTCCGTACGCTTGACACTTTTTGCATTGCGGCATTAATTTATTTGTTTTAAGTGATTGAATTTCCACTTTGCAATTCATAATATTGCTAATTTGGAAGATTTTGCTAATATCTTCTTCTGAGTCGAAGGATAGCACAAACATATCTAATGGTTCTTTCCTTTTCCAACTTTGTTTGTTAACTACATTTTGAACTTTAAAACCCTGTCTTGTCAAGTCAGCTATTATGTTTTCTTCATTGCAGGAGTGATGTAGATTTTTAGCCATAACACGTATGGGTCTTATCTGTTTATTTTCATAAGAATGAAAACTGAGATTGTTAGTTTTTAGAATATTAACTAATTGTCGATAGGCATCACTATTCTTTGCATTAATTTTAATATTATTTTTATTCATAACTTTTACTTGGAAGTCATTTTCTGCTACGTCTTTCTTAATAATATTATAAAATTTATCATAGTTAGGAATATCATCCAACATAATTGGTGGTGGTAATGGTGTCTTTTTTATTTTTATCTCTGCTGGTGTCTCAGTAAGTTTTTTTATTAGCTGAGGAGGAGTAAGAGATGTGTTTAACTTTCTTTTCTTATTTTTATTTTTAATTCTAATCCATTCTGTCTCTTTAGCTAACTCTTCCTCATCAGTTTCGTAATTGATATTATTGATTATACTCGGTGTCGTACTCACTTCCTCCGATTTCAATTTTCTCAGCTCTGAAATCAATTCATTCAGCTGTTGTTGTAGTTTGTTTACTGTTTTCTCTAGCGATTTTCTAATCATCGTTTCTTTTTTCCATTCTTCATAATAATTGAGGTGTTGGTCCACTTCATGTTGATCGTTGTCTATCTCCATTCCAGAGCTGGTTGCGGAAGAATTGTTTATAATATTGCTCGAAGTTTTTAAGGATGGTGATCTTAATAATCTAGAGCTTTTTTTAAAAGGGTCATTAGATTGCAATAGTTGGCTCTCCCCAGAATCCATAGAGCCGACCTCCTGAGAGGGTGGATTTTCCATTAATATTGGTCTGCCACCTGGGGTAATATTTCCTATCGTTTTTTCCATTGCATTATAATGATTTTGCAGTTTATACCTTCTGCCAGGTGGTTTTATTGCCGTTCCTCTGGAAATCAGACGCAGACCAGAAAGCCGCTCAGTGTGAGTCAGACGCTTCTGGATTTATTAGATTTTAGTGGACTTTTACCACAAGCATTCCTTACTGCGGGTATTTCTATTGCCCTACCCGCCGGGCAAGAAGCAAATTAACGGCAAAATTTTTTGTCTCACGATGCTGTAAATAATAAAAAAAGGCTTGCTCGTAAATTTCACGCAAAGAAGAACACGTATAATGCTATTCACGGTGTAACACAAACTTTACATCAATTAGTAGCAAATTTTGTTACACACGCTATAATAACAAATTAACGACAAGAACAGAGCAAACCTTATTGTACACAATATGATAACATATTTACGAAAAGAACAGAACAAAGTATACTCTGGCACAACGAGATACAAAATTCACGCAAATTACAGAGCAAACCTTGCCATGCATGGCATGACAGCAAATTTACAACTTTACTTTATTACAAACTTTACAAAAATATAGTATTCAGCCGATAGTTCGTTTGTTCATCGTTATGCGACGCGCTATATGCATCCATCTCGTATTTGATTTTTAGTCATGAGAAGTATATAAAACTTGCAAAAAGCAACTGACAGAAGATTAAAAATATAATTATTTCTATCAGTTCAATTACTGATACAATCCCAAACATAGGGAATTAAGATATTGGACTGATTGTCTCTCTTAGATCGGACAGATAAATGTCTAAAAAAGTTTAAATCATCCGTTTATTGTTTACTTAAAATGTAAATATATATACATATAAAATTCATATATTCATTATATTATGAATTCATTTTCAATTATTCATATATTATCATCATCTCATAATTATAATAAATGCCACCTAAGACTCTTCTCGGCCGCATATTCTTAAACGACGCGTCAGAAAATATGATGGATTGCTTCACAAAAAATATTCTTCTCTGTGAGATTTATCGTTCCTCAGAGTTTGTCGCAGAGTTTCTGAATCATCCTATACAGAAAATTATCACAAATTTGCTATCATGCCGTGCACAGCAAGGTTTGCTCTATTATTTGCGTAAAATGTGCATCACACTATTGCGACAAGCTTTGCCAGCAAAAGCTAAGCTTTTTCCGGACACACCTTGTTACAATTTTGCTGTAAAGGCATGCTCTGGTTTGCTGCAAAGTTTGCATCATTTTGCTTGCTGGGTATATATATATATATATATGCCATATAACATAGATGTAATATATATATTATGATAAAATCAAAAGAGATAATATATGAGCAATATTATAGATTTGTATTCAAAATATGTATGCGACACAAACAGATATCTATGTAAAGTCATTGCTTCTACGAGACGATAGAACAGAAATAGAGTAGAAATTCAACATATTTTCTGTCTCTACATATTTAACACAATGCGAAAAGCTTATATTTTATTGCTTTTCCCAAAGTATACACATATCCTTGACTCCATTACTCTACATAATGATATCGGTAATGTAATTATAAAGCGTTGGTAATATACCGACACTTTTAGTTACATTTAGATGAGGGTGTTCACCTGTCGGAGTTCGCCCGTCGCTCCGGCATCCTCTTAATAACTTTTTTTGTAATTTAGGATGTTATTAATTATTCGACGCTGGCGAATGGATAATTTGAAAGAGGACACTACAGGATTCGAGGACATCCAGGAGGAAACTGAAGATGCCAACGAACTAGAGGAAACCCAGCATACGGAGAGAGCTGAAAACACCGATAAAATGGACACTCGGATGGAGTGAAGGATATCAACCAGGACATGGATACAGCTCAGTACGCCGACGAAACCGAAGACAACATGGACGATGACCAGATTCTGGAGAAGATGGCACGAAGATCTGCAGATGCTATTGGGGGAATAGGAAAATTTGATGGAGGATGATAAATAAAGAAATACAATAATTTAAAATATTAACAAATAAATAAAATATAAAATAACAAATAAAGAAAGAAAAGTACTAATTTCTATAATATAATAAATCAATTTATTTCATTATTCCAGATCTATCGAATTGCATTAATTATTCGACGCCGGCAAATGGACAACCCGGAAGAGGATACTACAGGATTCGAAGACATCCAGAAGAAAGCTGAAAATGCCAGCGAACTTGAGGAAACCCAACACACGGAGAGAATTTGTTAATTATAATTATTAATTATATACATATTTTATATAAATTTGTAACGCGGTCATCTTTCTTGACGGTCGGATTTGCTCGTCGGTGTCGAGGGAAGGGGAGACTCAAGCTTGCGAAAACACATTATAGGTAGAAAAGATAGTTTATTGAGATAAAGACAGAACAACAGGGCCGGGCGATATCAATCAGCGTGCGGGATGCGACGGGCTGGTAGCAGGATGCGGGACGCAAAGCGGTCGGCGCAAACGATATGCAGAGAGAAACGCACCGCGGGCACGGCTTAAGGTCTACGACGGCTCTATTTACACGCGGGCTTAGCACGACTATGCGGATATAACTGGTAGGCTTATGATTAACGGACTTATCACTAGCAGGCTTATGATTACGGCGCTGCTATGATTGGCGATTTAGGTCTACGGCATGCAACTTAGAACGAGCGGACTTATAATGAACTGACTTATTACTAGCAGGCTTAGGCTACAACGCGGTATTCACATGCACTTAAGAGCTAGAGTTAGGCGAGGCGGGTGAGTATTGCTGGCAGGCCCGAGTGTCACGTGCGCTGCCTTGGCAACGGAGACCGGAGAAACCCGGCGGAGCTGAGAAGACCTCAGCCCGGACTGGTGTTAGGAACCGGAGAAATCCGGCAGGGCCAAGAGAAGCCTTGGCCCGTAAGATAGCGAGAACCAGAGAAACCCAGCAGGGCTAAGATAAGCCTTAGCCCCAAGAGGTAGTTGGTTAGGTCGATATCAGGAGTCGGATGGGATCTGGTCCCGATATCTCGGCCGGTCGGGCTTATATACCCGGCCGGCGTCTCCCACTACGCATTATTGGCTCGTTAGTGGGGTTCGGTTCTGTAAGGAGGGGGGGGGGAGGGTACCGCAAGAGAGATAGCGTTTATGGCATGAGTGAGACGGCGCGTGCGGTGTACAACTAAGTGAGATAGCGCGTGTTGTGTACGAGCGAGTAAGATAGCGCATGCGGTGTGCGTGCAAGCAGGATAGGTAGGGCAGGTTACGATAAGCAAGCCATGCGTGGGTATAGCTATATATATACAGGGTGTCCGAAAATTCGTACAACACTCTTTTAGGGAAAGTGGAAGATGTTATTCTGAACAGAAAAATCCTGTACCATTTCGCGATTTTTTCAATATTTAAGAAAATAATGTAAAGCAGTGAGAGGAGCGCTTTGCGAGCGCGCTATGACAACCAAAATAATTACACACATAGGCTGCGTTCGGGGAGCACGCTTTTAGCGCTATGAACGTGCTCTGTTCTTGTTCAACTTTCAATAAATAACAAAGACAGAGCACGCTCATAGCGCTAAAAGCGTGCTCCTCGAACGCAGCCATAATGCGCGTCCTCCCACTGTTTCGCCGCAGACCTAGTATCAAGTGACAGTGCGAGGCGTCTTCGCGCCGCGAGCTTCTCGCAGCACTTCGTTGGCTAATCTTTTACAATTATTATTTTCTTAAATATTGAGAAAATCGCAAAATAGTACAGGACTTTTCTGTTCAGAATAACACTCTCTACCTTTCCTTAAAGAGTGTTGCGCGAATTTTCGGATACCTTGTATATATATTTATAATATGTACAGAATTTTAGTAACGGCTCTGCCGTTACTACTCTGCCGGCACATATGTATACATATACACATATATACATTCAAACACAAAGTAACAGTAATAACATAATATCAAATGTTATAATTTCCTACTCAACATGTAAATGTTATGTATAAGGCATAATGTCATTTTACAATTACATTGCTGAGTGGGACATTATAACTTTGATGTTATTTTACTGTTATATATATATATGTATTATTATAGTACATATTATATATATGTACTAAAATGTTTTAATGAATAAATTCTTTATAATTAATTACAATTAAAATAATTTTAATATATAACCTTTAATAATAAAAAGAAAAGGAGCGTGATGAGAAGGAAAGAGGAAAGAAGCCGGTACAAAAATGCATTCTCGTTCTAGTACTCTACTGGTACTGTGAGAATATATCGTATGATCATTAACTCTGTAACGATACGTTACCAGCCTCGCGGGCCGACCAGCCGCCCGCAAATTTTGAGGCTCGGCGCCTATGGCGCCCCTAAACTTCCACACCCGTGTTGCGGCCCCACCGTGGGGCCGCCCCACCACGCGCTCCCACCACGCGCCGACTCGCGTGAGTGGGAGGCCGGCCGCCGGTATATAAGGCGCTCCGGCGAGCGTAGCGTTACCAGTTCCCGATCCCGATTCCTGTCACGTACAACTCTCCGGATCCTGAACCACCTCTCGCGTTACACCAGGCTACGGGCTTCCCGTAGTTAGGCCGGGCTTCCCGGTTGCTGGGACGGCGCACCCTGATACCTCGCGTTACACCGGGCTACAGGCTTCCCGTAGTTAGGCCGGGCTTCCCGGTTGCCAGGACGGCGCATCCTGATATCCCGCGTTACACCAGGCTACGGGCTTCCCGTAGTTAGGCCGGGCTTCCCGGTTGCTGGGACGGCGCATCCTGACATCCCGCGTTACACCAGGCTACGGGCTTCCCGGTTGCTGAGACGGCGCATCCTGACACCTCGCGTTACACCAGGCTACGGGCTTCCCGTAGTTAGGCCGGGCTTCCCGGTTGCTGGGACGGCGCAACCTACTAGTCGATAAGTTCGCACCGCGTTATACCGTAAGACCGTTTGTATATACCGTGACCCGTTTGTATCGTAAGACCGCTTTGGTCTCCGTGTTCTAGTAGCTTCTAGTACCGCTTTGTACATATACCGCGACCTGATACATTGTAATACCGTTGTACCTATACCGTAATCAGTAAGACCGCTCCGGCCTCCGCGCCCTGATAGATTCTAGCACCAGTCGTATATATACCGCGACCTGTTCGACCGCATTGTACATACCGCGACTTTTAACCAGAGAGTTAATTAGATCTTAGGATTCCCGCCAGTGTCGTGCCGTTTCTATCTTCACCCACGGCCCTCAAACTACTACGGGAGCGTCAGTCCTTTTAAGGATAGAACGCCGAGAACGCCGACGCCCCGTCCTTTTAAGGATAAGGCAGTCAGGCAGTTGGAATTACATTGAGGGCCCCGCGATACCCCGTAGTGTTTAAGATCTGTACTGTACCACGAATAATAATCGTAGTTTAATTGCATGCGAACACCGCGAATGCAGAACACGGCCGCTTGAGCCACGCTCGCTTCCCGAGCTCCACGCGCAAAACTCTGTACGCACCGTGCTTGCACGTTGCCTTGTGAATAACAACCGCTCACGCACGAAACTCAGTACGCGCACCGTTCCCGCATGTTGCTTCGCGCATAGCTTTGAGTGTTAAATATCTTTCGTAATAACAGCTTGAATAAACAGACTTGTTTAAACCGATTACCCGAAGATAAAGTAAGTTGGAGTTTCCCTCTTCTCCCGAATCCTGGCACCGGCGAGCCTTGATCCGCGGCGTCCGGGAAAGGTAAAACGTAACAACTCTATATCAAGCGCACAGTAGCGGTACCGCGTGTCAGTACGGTGTATTGGTAACGTACGCCTACGATATGCACGTACGTGATAGCTACGGTACTAATACGCAGAGTACGACGTTCGCTCACTGTACCAATACCATGGAAGTATTCTGTTATCTGGGTATGTTTGGATATATATACCATACGATAAAGCAGTAAAAATATATTGTGATATTGTCTCATTTCAATATATGGAACACAATGCAAAAGATTGCGTTTTCTATTATGCATGTTTAAGATAATTATGTTGGTAATGGCGGAACTAAAAATGTTGGTATTATCGACTTTTTTAGTTACGTTTAGATGAGGGCGCTAACCCATCGAAGTTCGCCCGTCGCTTTAGGATCCTCTTAATGTATCAATAATATAACATTATATAACTGTTACAATTAAATGTATAACTGCTATATAACATTGTAGCTTTTTTGAGTGGGAAATTACAAGGAATAAGTGTATTACATGTTACAATCCTGTAATATTATTTGTTATATTCGGTTACACTGAATTATGTAACCGTTATAATATAGTTATAAAAGTAAGTTTGCTGAATTGATTCACAGTGAATGTAGGCTTGTAGATCGTCAGCATAAAAATTGTATTTGCAGTGTTTGACCACAAAACCAGCTAAATATAAAGTGAATAGTAAAAGTCTCAAAACAGAGCCCTGAGGCACTCAACCCCTGACAGGAGATGAAAACGAGACAGTATCTTCCATGTTATCCTTAACCACCTGAATGCGCTCCATCAGATAAGAGCATATCCAACACAACACACTATCAGAAAAGTTTAAATTCTTTAACTTCTCGATTAGTAGGAAATGATCCACTCTGTCAAAAGCCTTCGGAAAATCGAAGAACACAGACACAGTGACCATCCTATAATTAGCCACGTGTCTCACTTCATCCAACATCCTAATCAGACAAGTTTGTGTAGAATGGTTGTACCGATAAGCAGACTGACATGAATCGCAAAGGCCAGCGTCCTCAAGGTAGGCACATCTGCACGCAGATTATCCGCTCCAGAGCCTTCGACAATGTAGGAAGGATCGATATTGATCGATAATGTTGCACCAATGTAGGATTCTTGACTTTAGGAATCAGACAGATAAAAGCCGATTTCCACTGCCTTGGAAAAACTTCATTCGTCAAGGAGAAGTTGAAAAGATGCTCCAAGATAGGCAGTATACAGTGGATTGTTAATTTCAACAATCTCAGAGAGATGCCATCTACTCCGACTGAATTTAATTTGGCCCTGGAAATCATCTCGCAATATCTATCGGCACAACATAATTCCAGTGGAAACCCTTGTCATCAAAATCCCCCGCAAATACATTCCCGAAAGAGCCACCGCTCACAGAATCAGTATGCTCTTCATTGTGACCAAAAAATATATCAAGCTCCTCAACAGAATCTCAGAGACGGATTCCAGTATCATTAGCCTTGATAAGAGCAAAATGTCTCAGCTTGCTCCAAATCTCAGATGCCCTACTCCCACGATTAAAGATGTTGATATAAAAGTCACGCTTTGCAGAATGCACAAGACTCTGTACCTTATTGCGCAATATTTTGCGCAGTATTGGTCGTAATATATGTCACTTTTATGTCTGCGCCAAGTTCTTCTGGCCGGATCTCTATTGCGCATCGCCAAATGTATCTCCCTACTCGGCATATAATATTTCTGATACATTGCTGCAATATTTGAAATATTACATCTTTCAACAATATTACAGAAATATTTCACCGTTTCTGCAACATTTCTGCAATGTTTCAATGTCCGCAATCATTTCAAATGCCACCATGCTAAAAGATTTCAGCAATATTTCGGTAATATTAGTGAAACATTTCTGAAACATATTCCAAGTAGCAAACTGACGTCATAATGATGGTAAATTTTGGTCACAAAATGACCATTTAGACACCCTAAATTAGATCTCATGAGACCCGAGTGTGATGTCGATATGTCACATCCACGAGACATCATTTTCTGATGTTTGTTTGACGACAAAACTAAGACCAATTACAGTAATAATATATAACAACATACATTAATGTAATATATATTACAGATAAATTTAAATAATTTAATTTATAAAATTAAAGATTTGATTTATATGAAAATTAATTTCTGTTTTATATTTTAAGCAGATAATAATGAATGATTTTCATTGATTCGGACAGAAATTGTCCGAATAAGTAAAAATCGGACATTTATGTGTCCAATTTTCTAAAAAACTGTCCAATATCTGAATTTCCCGGTACGAAAATTGCATCAGAAATTAAAATGATAAAAATAATTACAATATTATTAACTGTATTTTGCAGGCTTTATATAACTCAAAACTTTGAATATAGGTAAGTAGTGTATCTGGGCCGGTTCTAACCCAGGTCCTCTGAGGGGGGGGGGACAAGGTAAAACCGGCGCTAGGGGGGATATGACGTCACGCGGGTGAGAGCGCGTGCTAACCGACAGGCGAGGAGTCTATAGAGAGGGGGGAGGGGGAACTTGTAGGTGAGGGATCGTCCCGATTGCGCACATTACCGATCGGACACGACAATATTTCCCGCTCGGATACAGACCCGATAGGACACATGTCCGATCGGACACAGTCCCGATCGGATACAATCTCGATCAGACACAGACCCGATAGGACACATGTCCGATCGGACACAGTCCCGATCGGATACAATCTCGATCAGACACAAACCCGATAGGACACATGTCCGATCGGACACAGTCCCGATCGGATACAATCTTGATCAGACACAGGCTCGATCGGACACAGACCTAATTGGACACAATTCCGAACGGACACATACTGTTGCAATTGGACAGAGTCCCAATTGGACACAGGCTCGATCGGACACAGAGCCAATCGGACACAGTTCCGATCAGACACATATGGTTGCAATCGGACACCACCCCGATCGGACATATTTCAAAAATATATAGGTTTGGGTTAGGTTATATTTCCCGGAAGTAGGGCCTCTCGTAGGGGGGGGGCGGAATATACTGCCTCCACGCATATACTTTTTAATGCGTAGTAAGGTTCCACATAGGTTTACAATTTTCCACGCGAAGCGAGGTTCAACGCAAATCTATGTGTCTAGTTTTGTGATAGTGGAGCCCCCTCGTAGGGAGGGGGGGGGGGGGCAAAACCCACTGTGTCCACGCATACATTTTCCCATCCACACAATAATTGTAGGATGGACCTAGCTTTGCGATGGGGACTGTGTTCGGTCGGGCCTGTGTCCGCTTGGGGCTGTGTCCGGTCGAGCCTGTGTCCAGTCGGGCCTGTGTCCGATCAGGCCTGTGTTCGATCGAGCCTGTGTCAGATCGGGCCTGTGTCCGATCGGGCCTGCGTCCGATTGCAACCATATGTGTCCGATTGGATCTGTGTCCGATTGAACCTGTGTCCGATTGGGAAATATTGTCGTATCCGATCAGTAATGTGCGCAATCGAGCCTCACTCGTTGGCGAGGGGTCTGCGGGGAAGAAGGAACGCACGCGTCCGCGAGTAGGTGCGAGAGAGATAGCGCAAGGCGTCCGCAATGTGTGAGAGAGGGATAGCGCTAATAATATTCTATGGCCGTAGGAGAAGAATAGCGCAAGGCGTCCATATGAGCGTAAGACAAGGATAGCGTTTGCATGCACGTGGAAAAAGGATAGCGCTCGCATGCACTTGGGAGAAAGAGATAGCGCTCGCATGCACTTGGAAAACAGATAGCACACGAGTAGGAAAAGGATAGCGTCTGCATTGGCGTGGAAAAAGGATGACGTTCGCGAGAGAAAGAGAGATAGCGCGAGAAAGGAAAGAAGAAAGTGCACAAATAATCGACATTTTTATATAGAATAATAAGTTTATTTAAAAGTGTGTATACAATACAAATGCATACGTGTGTGTGTATGTGTATTAAAAAATAATAATAAAAATAATAATAAAATGAATAATAAAATAAAAATAATAAAATAAAAATATAATAATTATATTGATATTAAAAATATAAAAATACAAAAATATAAAATATATATATATAATAAGGGGGCGCTTCTTCTAAAACAGAAAAAATATCTTATTAGTATACTAATTTAATTTTTAATATTTAATATATTACGAATCTCAAAAAAGATACTCACAATCAACCCTTCGACCTCTTGCTCGGAGGTTCATCCCATGGTTCCTTGATGTCCTCCTCATACGGCTCGAGGTCGAACAGACGTCTTAACTCCGCATAGAGGCCGTCGGGGTTGTCTTCCCGGACCTCCTCGCCGATCTCATGCTCGTGACGTCGCACCATTCTAATAAATCGTCGGTGCTCAAAGTTTAAAAAACCGGAAATCTGTATGTCGCTCTTAGTATCGTACTATAAAATAAAATTATAATATATTATAACATACTATAAATAATTAATACAACGTAAAATATGCGGAAATATTACTTACTCTCTGATATACTACAAGATTCAATAGGGCTCTCAGCAGCCCCATCGCCAAATCCTCCGCCCACCACGACGCGTTCCAGCAGCCCCGGCATAACACAATTTCTATTAATGACGGCATTTTTGAATACTTCGTGTAATAAACAAACTTTAAACACGCTTTTGTCACTCACTGCTCGAAACGTTATGGCCACGACAGGACAGACATTGTCTCGATTAAACATTTTAGAATAGGGGATGTATCACTTACAAAGAACGCTTATCTTCTGCACATGATAAGAAGACAAAAAGTAAGCATGTTCCCGTGAACAATTATCTAAAGTCTTTTAACTCTGAATAATATATTATTATAATATGCAAACCGCTATCGAATGGCTATTGAACGACTATTGAACGGCTATTGAACGGCTTTGGACGGATATGAACGACTATTGAATGGCTATGAACGGCTATAAACGACTATTGAACGACTATTAAACGACAAAACAATTATTTCAAAAATTTTATGTTTATAGACATGTAACATCTGTAGCCCGATAAAGTGGCTGACGCCGCTATCTAACGTCACGTACAGAAATTTAATACTCACGTACTGGGATAAGAAAAAGGAAAAGAGAAGAATAAAAGAGAATAAAATATATTTAACAATAGTTTATTCTAAATAATGTGGGGGTGAATCTTTATGATAATTCGTCCACCGATTGAATATTTTAAATACATTTTGTAAAGCGCAATTTTTCAAATGTTTTTCACAGCGCATAGTACTAGTAACATCTAGCTTATTTAACAAAGTGATATCTTCATAATCCGCATCCAAGGTCACAATAATAACGTCGTTTTTTGCATCATCGTCAAGTATATCGACCAGCCATTCTCGTTTTTCGCATCCTTTAACGTACACGATAGGAGATGCTCTATCGTCCTCTTCCATCGCACCCATCACAGTTCTCGTAATCAAACGCCTAGCAAAGCTGTATGGAACGTTTCCATCCTCCCATTGAAGTCCATGGTGATGTCCGATTAGCCATGAAGCTTGACATCTCTCAGATTTTGTAAGCGCACGCCATGATACGGGAGTTGCATTAAAAGTAGTGAAAGAGAACAAATCCGTTTCTCAGTATTGCAACTTCCTTCATGACAAAGTTTCGCCCGATAATAAATCCTTGCAGATCCACAAACGTTGGCGCGATCATGCTAATAATATTACTGTACGATTGCAAGAATGATGTATGACTGCTGCCGATCATCAAAATTACAATCTTTATATATTCTTGACATTGGAGGGGATATTTGCTGATCTAATTTTACAAACTACGTTAGTCAATGGACAATATTCGACAACACGATCGTGCAAGATGAGATAATAGGCGGTAGTATATCCTCCTTGCACTCAAATCTCACGTCCACGGTGGAATTTTTGACAGACTCGTTTTGTCGGGAGCAATCAATAACCGCGAGAGGACCGCAATGCAGAAATTTTGAAATGTTTAATAGCACATCATCATTATCACATCCGTAATAAGATTTGCGAAAACGAGAGTACATATCGAACAAGAGGGCGAATCTATTTTTATCGAAATCTAAATTCAAATCATCGTAGGAATAAAACTCCGAGTTTAAATAGTTTAACGTTGGTCAATTTGCAGTCGTCGAATGTAGTAATATCTTTTGACATAGCATTTTTCTGCCAGTCTGCAGCGCAAAGATCACGTATCGCGGCTTCTCCAGCTGGGAGGCGGCTTTCACGGTCCACGAATGCTTGGTCGTATTATGCAATAGAGGAAATTCGTATAGATCCCAAGAGCAAAAACTCATATTCAAGTATCGCCCGCTTTCCAACGCGCGCAGCAAGGATAGTTTATTAACCTCACTCAATATTACATGTGGCATATGCCATTGTATCTTGAATAATTCGATATCAGCTTCAGTCGAAGCATTGCCAATTATGCAATTGTTGTTGTTGCGCGAACGTATCAAAATTAATTCGTGACGAGCGTTAATCACAACTCGCTTATAATCTTCGCAAAAACCCAATAGTATGTTTAGTGGCACGCAAAAATTGAAGTAAGTTTCAACAGCATTATACGATATGTTCCACGCAGCATTCTCCAAGATTTTACCTTTCTCGGTTGTTAGAGAGATATAGTTTTTAATCGTGGAAGTTATTCCAACGCTTCTGTTGCGGTCAATCTCCACACCGTCGAGTTCATATCGGGGTTCATCAAACATAAACGCGACACAATTGTTTCCCCATATCACTCTTGCCCCTTCATTCACCCACAACTTTCCCTCGATGTATATAAAACTTTCACACGATAACATGTACATATCTTAATGTCGGTATCCGTATCTCATCGCTATATTTAAGCGTTGTGTTGGCGTATGGATTGTACGTATGAGTCTCAATCTTGACGATACGATGGTCAAAGATCGGCTCGCCTCCAATATTCAGGATGTCAATCATATTGTTCAAGTATTTCGTACGACGAATCCTAATGATTTTAAAAATTTGCGATTCAACGCGCTGAACTTCTTTTTAGCGTAATCGGATATCTGATTGTTATCACCCAATACCGCAGCCACTCGCCTTCTCGCAAAATATTGTCTCTCGCGTGTTCCGTACTTTCGTTCAACACAAGCATTTCATTTGTCACACGTTATTTTTGTCGCCGCCGTATATGTAATTTTCTCTTCTCGAAAATCGAGCAAATGTCCTTCTTGATCAACAATGCGTATCGTTAAATCAGTAATGTTCCGTACGACGATCGGTAGATAAATAATCTGTACTGACATTTTCGCTATTTTATATACTGGCGGCACGCTCGGTGAAAATTCGTGTGTGACATGTATCGACATGTATTGTGTGTACGCGTTTGTCAGTGCTGTACGCACCAGTGGTTACGCTGCATTCTATACAAATAATATTTACGCTAATAATATTTATGGGTACATCCGATTTGTGCCATTTCCGAAGCTTTAATATACGATTCGACGAGAATCCCAACAACGATCCAACGTTGTCTGGTTTACTAAAATTTATTCTATAGACACATTTGATTTCACTCTTTAGCGTATTATGATTAGCACGAAACGTTATTGGATATTCGCCGTGTTCTTCGATATCATCTTCATTCTTTTCTCGCGCGACATCTTTGTCATCAACAATATCGCTGGAATCAACTACGCGTCGATGTCATAAAATTGCACGTCGGAGATATTCGTCTATAGCGTGTAATTCGTACGATCCCTCGGGAATCGTAATTTTCTTTGTAACGGGTCTGCTTTCGCGAGTGCGCGGATTTGCTCGGTCGGGATCAGGGCTCGAGAAAGTGGAGAAACATATGATAGATGAGGATGTAAGTTAGTCGGATTTATTCTGCCTCTATCGGCAATGATTAACGTATAATCGTTTTATATCCCATGAAGCTGGTCCGCGTCGAATGACAGCGTGCGTTAAGGCAAAAGGTATGAGGTGCGTTATAGTAATTGTCACGGTAATTTCGAGATATCGAAATTATATTGCTATCGGGCGGCGTCGGCAAACGGCAAGGCCGTGTTTATTATTACGGCGCGCGGAATACAATATGTGATGGCTATTGTTGCTGCGTGCGTTATCCGCGTATTTCCAAGTGTACGGGAGCAGGCGGTCGGAGAGCAAGTACCCTCGATCGGGCGGAGAACTCTCCGTCCCTGCTTCCGTACGAGGATTCGAGGATAGGTCGGCAGAGTCGAGAATTCTCGAAGGGGCAGTGAACTCGCAACCCCACAGTCCGTCCAGCTGGAGCGGTCGAATAGAAGACCGGATATCAACGAGAGTGGCGAACACTTCACTCTCGGCAAGGCGCTCTAAGGTTGGCAAGGAATTCGGAGACGGCGCGGAATCCGAAAATGCACGGCGGAGGTTGCGAACTCGTTAACCCCACGTTCCGTCGTTGCTTCGAATGAAAAGGATCGGATATCTGTCGGAGCATACAACTCGAGAGGCTTCAGGTACCGGTCTGGCAATGAGATGTAATCTGGCGGCCTTTTTATATCGCGCTTAACGGTATCCGCGTCGTTTATTCTGGTGGGGGGTAACGACGCGTTGTTTTCGAGATTGGTAATTAGCGGTGCGTGCAGCTACCCCGCGGCAGAAAAACGACGCGGCGTTTCGGCACTTTACGGAGGCGTTCGGCGATACTCGGAATTTAGGCCGTAACGGCTGTACGGCATCTCCGTTCGTATTCGGTTATCGCAATGCATTTAAAAGGGACGCTAGACGCATCTGCCACTGCCCGGCTGGTGTTCGCCGGACGGCAAACTTCCGGCTGCCAACAATGGGGGGTGCATTGTAACATCTTATCGTCGTTATCAAAATAAAATTTATTATTCCAAGAATTCACGTTCGATATCGTATGATAAGTTTCAAAGTCCATTAAACCAAGCTCGTAATCGTCATTGTTTAAATCTATAGCCGGAAAATAGCTTACAGCAAGAACGCTACTCTCGCTAGTCAACATAAGTGTGAGTGACATAGTGGAAAACTGTCGAACGAATACTGAGTCGCGACGGTGAATTGTCAGGCTTTAAATTCATATCGATCATATCAACCGTTTGAAGAAATCGTAGATATAATTGTCCACAAATATATTTTGATTATAATTTTAATAGGACGTATGATTGTATTTTATATTTGCAACATTCTGTCCAAAATATCGCACTAATTCTTTGGGCGGTCGAAGATTTCCAAAACTATCAAAATATACTATACGATCTCCCCTCTTTGTATACGCTACCCAATGAGTACCGGAACCATCGATGTCATCCAGCTTGACGATAGCGCTCTCATTTCGTCGTACGCTGTTTATCGGTAAATTATTGCGCATGAAAATGCCTCTAAAATATGATATGGTATACGCATACGTCTTGCAAGTTGTTCCAATTGTACATTAGTAGTGATACTATGCGGGTTATAACTCAGATCCTCTGAGGGAGGGTGAGGGGCGAGGGGAAACCGGCGCGGGGGCTATGACGTCACGCGGGGGAACCGCGACGGAACGGTTGGCGCAGAGGCCGCTGAGAGGGGGAAGGGGAACCGCGGCGGAACGTTAGACGCGGTGGCCAGGGGGAGGGGAGAGGGAACCGCGGCGGAACGGTAGACGCGGTGGCCGCGGAGAGGGGAAAGGGGACCGCGGCGGAACGATAGGCGCGGGAGCCGCGGGGAAGAGGGAACGCGAAGGTACGATGCCGCGAGTAGGTGTGACAGGGATAGCGCGAGGCGTTCGCAATGTGTAAGAGAGGGATAGCGTCCGCATGCACTTGAGAGAGAGAGAGAGATAGCATCCGCGCATGCACTTGAGAGAGAGATAGCGTCCGCAAGTAAAATTTTGCAGACTGTGCATATCTATTACACAGTTTTTATTAGTACATAAAGGACGGGATAAATAATTAAATTCACAGATAATTAGTAAAATAACTTATTTATTACAAGCCTCGTGAAGAATATCATTTACAGCACATGTCAATAACTCGCAATCTATGAGCGATTCGCTGTTAAACGTATCACTTTCATATATAGTTTTTGCAGCGTCGCATACATTAGCGATATTATTCTGTTGTAAAACAATTACAAATTGTTTGAATTTTTCATTCACAAAATGCGTATTTTCGCATAACCAGTAATACATATGATCTATACATTTTTCAAAATCGAATAAATAGAATAGAGTTGGCGGTTTCATATATAAAGAATTATTGGATAATCCTATTTTTATAATATTCAAATCAGATATTTTAACCACTTCGAATGTCAAATCTCGAATCCGCAATAGGATTTCAGTCGATTGTAGAAGCCGTTCAATGTGCGCACGTTTCTGCATTAGCGATTTCCATGTTTCAAAAGGCAATATTATTTGATTGCCCCAATTATCGCCGAGAACCAATTCCACGCAAGATACAGCTCCAACGTTTATTCCAATGTCCAAATATTTGTACGACGTCGGGGTTAAGGCGTATCGTCTTCCGAGTATACAAACCGCGCGACGAGGCTCGGATGAAATGCTAGGGAGTAAAAAAATATTATTTATATAAATAATTAAAAAATATAAAAATATTTAAAAAGTATAAAAATATTTAAAAGGTATAAAAATTCTTCTAGTTAATTAAAACTTACTTATTACATTTCTTCTTCTTACACGATGAAGTTTCATCAGCATCTTGAATCGGAACGTAATAATTCATGCGGCTTCCTTCAGTGGGATACATTTTTATATGAACCTTTCGCACAAGTGGTCGATGCAATACTGAACGTATTGAACATATTTAAAATATGTATTAGCGTTGCAAAATTGCAATGTGGTGGGGATTATTGATGACGCGATATTTTTTTCAATTTTTCCATTCAAGCGCCGATATACGGCTGCTTCGCGATGACATCATCACCAGGTGTGAGATTTAGCCGAATGCACAAAAATGTAACGTAATATAAAATTTTCAAGCGCCGATGTGCGCCTGATTCGCAATGACATCACCCATAGATATCAGATTTCAAACGCGCGTGTCAAAACATGACAAAATCCTAAAATATAAGGATAATCCTCATGATTAAATTGCACTAACATTGGACAGCTGCATGTAATTTGAAACTTTTGCGATACACCTGGGATTTGACATCATCTCTAGACGACAAAAATGCAATAATCGACATTAGTCAAAATGTAAGTGACAAATCGCGAAATAAAGATTTAGTTGATACACATGATGGAAAGAGAGACCAAGATAGAATATAAAATCATGGTAAATAGGCACACCCTGTCAGTATTTTCGCCAAGAGTTCCGAGACAAGAGCTGTTATTAAGCACATCTTGTTAGCAAAAATTTTTGGCATAACATTAGAAATATGTCGGAAAACAATGCCAAACGAAATCTACGTGAGCAATCTGCAAAGGTGAATTCGATATAGGAGTACATTGCGTGGGAGCAACGATGCGACGAATATATCGAATCATTGGAAGAGCAAAGTCGAATCAAACGTCCACGATTATCGATCGGGATTCGACAATCGCTGATTGCCCGAATCGCACGACTCGAGGGATTCAAGAACTCATTACGCACGCGTTTTGTACACGCGGGTGCAGGATGCAGCACGCGGCAACACGGATTGATTTGGCGAAAGATCGATACAGCGTTTGAGAGCCGCATATTGACTGGTGCGGTTATAAATCATAATCACATCGAGCCTCGTCAGTTTTTCGAGGATGTCAAAGACATTGGGCTCGAACACGTGCAAAATGTCATGAAAAAACACTTTAATGTGAAGATTAATACAGTGTTCAATGGTGAATTTGTGACGTGTGATAAACGCGCAAATAAAAGTATCAATACGAGAAACTATGAACTCTTTCGCACATCCGATTTACGCGAATGGTACGAGCGGCGCGTTGTCGAGCCCACTCTAGCATCGCTCGAAGAATTTCAGGAACGCGATAGCGGGTGGGCATTATCGCGAATACTCGATTTAAATGTAAATATAAATGAATATAATCCATTGCGCGCGGGGTGCCACATAAAATTACCGCGAGAAATAACGATGAAGAGAGCGGTAATCAACGTGCAATCTAATGACAATGCGTGTTTCGCGTGGTCTGTGGTCGCCGCTCTACATCCAGCTGAAAGTTATGTTTATCGAGCATCTTCGTATCCTCATTATACAACAGTGCTAAATCTCCAGGACATTGAGTTTCCAGTGATTGCGAATCAAATTAAAAAATTCGAACTTGCCAACGATATCTCAATCAATGTATATAGTATCGAGGAAAAGAACATTGTCCCGATACATCTGAGTGAGCTGAAAAAAGACAAACACGTCAACCTGTTGTACATTGAAGACAACAACGTTGGACATTTCGCGTGGATCAAGAATCTATCCCGCCTCGTGAGCTCGCAATTGAGCAAAAAAGAACACAAGAAATATATCTGCGATATGTATGTATATATTTAATAAAATACATTGTAGAAATAATACAACAAAAGAAAATAAAAAATTATTTCTTTTACAGATGTTTGCACTACTTTGGCTCGAACGACAAGTTACAGTCACATACGGTGGACTGTCGAGATATGAACGAGTGCGCTATCCGATTACCGAGCGATAAGGACAAGTGGCTCACGTTCAACAACTATAATCATCGCCGTTGAATTGCGCAATCTCGAGGTGAAATTTAATAAACCAATCTACGTGGGTATGTGTATACTCGACATATCCAAGACATGTTTGTACGAGTTTCACCATGATTATATGATACCTATGTATCGAGAGAAATATAAAGTCATGTACACCGACACCGACAGTCTCATATATCACATCGAATGGGAAGATGTATATGAGAATATAAAGCGCAACGTCGACAGATTCGATACCAGCGATTATGCGGTGGACAATGTGTACGGTATACCGCTCGCGAATAAAAAGATACCGGGTTTAATGAAAGATGAAAATAATGGCGCCATCATGACCGAATTAAAATAAAAGGCATCAAGAGTAACGTCATCGCGAGAACGATAACGTTCAACGATTACACGCGGTGTTTGAACGAAGAGATTAAAATGACTCAGCAGTCTTGTATAATATCTAAATTATACGAAGTATACACTATTCGCGAGACAAAAATTGCTCTAAGTCCGTACGATGACAAGCGGTATATCGTACCCGAAACCACCGACTCGCTACCGTGGGGGCATTATAAAATACCGTTGTAAATAAAAAGCATGTATATTTATTGTAAATAAAAAATTACGTATATTTATTGTAAATTAAAATTATATGTATATTTATTGTAAATTATATGTATATTTTATAAAGTGTACAATTTTATTTATATATTTGTAAAATATCTTTCATATTATGTATTATTGTTAATATATTTATAATGTATTATTTTTATGTATCCAAGAATTGTGCGTTGCATCAAATCCCAGCCATTTCACATAAACCTCGTCGCCCTTTTTGCGTATTACCTTTTCCACGAGATGTATGTCGCGATTAGCAACGCGTTGTAACTCGTATTCGTAAAATCCGCCGGCGACGGGATTTCCGCGCGAATCTTTGAGTACATAGGTCACGGGATTAGTTTTCTGCACTTTATCGATCTTAAACACTTCGACCGATCAATTTGACGTGTAACCTTTGTCAAAGATGGTCTTGAATTTACTCACGCGTACCGGATCGCCTACTTTAAATCTTGCCGGTGCCGCAATCTTTACGTTGCTGTATACCGTATTTAAAAGTTTATTGGCGATCGCGGAGGTAACATCGATAGGTCTCATGCCGATAGTGCGATGTTTTCGCGCATTGTACTCTCTAACGAGCCGGGACAACGCGTCGATCTACTTGTAATTTCCATTAAACGTAAACATTTTCCACATATTGCTCTTTAACGTTCGGTTGAATCGGTCCACGACCGAGGCTTTCATGATAGAGTACGTCGAATAATGATTAATGCTGTGTTTCTTCACGAGTTTCTGTACATTTGCGTTGTAAAATTCTTTTCCTCTGTCGGTTTGAAAATTTTTCGGACATTTTCCATCGTCTCCAATTATCTTTGCGATAGCGTCAGCCGTCTCGTTTCCACTCTTACTCTTGAGCGGTACAGCCCATGCATACTTGCTCAATACATCGAAAACTGTGAGTATGTAGTTGTAGCCTTTGTTGAATCGTGCATATGGACGCATCTCGACCACGTCCGCCTGCCACAGATCGTCGTATCCGCGTACTATGACACGTCTACGTGGGAAATTTTTTCTCGTTGGAGCATGCAATTCTTCCACGAGCAGCTGTTTTTCAGAGGTCTTTTGCGATATATTTGATCGAGGCATAATTTGCAATAATGAGATAATTCCTCCACATATATTCTTTGTATATCTTTCTTCTCCTGCGCTGAATTAGATGTAGTCTGCGCATGAGTTGCATATCGAAGCATTTTTTGCATCTCATCCATCATTATTTGCAGCGTTTGCACATTCGTCACGAGCGTGATTATTTTTTTCTCAAGTTCTTCCTGTCTGTCCTCCAAAAGCTTGACACGTATTTCCACGTACTGTTTGTTTGCTGCATCGGTATCATCTTCCGGTTGCGGTACGCGTCGTATCTTGCGCGACCTTGCCGTCAAAGCCGGAGGCTGTCTGACACAGAGCGTTATCGCGCACGTAATTTCTTAGTAATCCATTCCATTGATAGTATGAGTTGTTTGGTGTTCCCAACAATAATCCAAATTTATTAATCGATTTTTCGATACAAACAATAATGACAAACTGACTCGTTTCGCCGACGCATAGATTAATTTATAATAAGGCCAGCTTCGTAAAGTTCCTCGATAATTGATAATATTTCATTGTCGTGGGCATTGTTGCCGGCTTGACGCGAAGCTTCCAGCAATCGCAAGCGATCAACCAACTCCTTGGGATCATTCCAATGCACCTAATCGATCTTATTATCGTTTAACGTCATAGCGCGCGGTATGTTTATACCTCTTCCAGCTTTTTTAATAGAGATTAATGGCGCTATTATATTTTTATACTTGTATCCCTTGTTACTTAACACCGGATTACGCATATCATTGCCACGTCTATGCGCATTTGTCGCCAGTAATATATTTTTGTATTTAATTTTATCATCATCATTGTATACGTCACCGTCGGGTATTCTTTTGAAAATCAACTCATAGAGACCTGGTGTTCCCACGTATCTTATTCCACCGATAATTATATTGTCATCTTCATCCACATCAAAAATTTTATCACCAAGCATAATTCCTTCGTTGCAAAATTTAACACCGTAAACATAATCCATACTGTTATTTTTATCTTGACTCAAAATAGCTCCAACATATTTTTGCCGTAGTGGACCCAGATGTGTGCGCAATGTATTTTGACCCTCGGACGTTTGTAGCAGATGTTGAACCGATGTCACAAGCGTTTCAGGCGTGGTTTCGAAAATTTCTTCCACATACGGAGACGATCTTTCGTGCAATATTTGACTCGATTGTACATCTTTTATCGGAATAGAAGTAACCACATTCGATAATTGTTTCATTCGCTTACGTTTCGATTAATTTGGAGTAGAAGTTATTAGCGAATCGTTCAATGGTATATTTGACCTTGTTCGCTTTGTTCCAGACTCTTTTTTCAGATGCTTGTCTTCAAGCATACTCGATGGTTCGATTTTCGCTTCATTAGATTCCACATTGATTGTATTTTCGACAAGTTGTTTTAGAAGTTCGATAATTGGTTTAAAGTGCCTCTCCAATGCGACGTCTTCCTCCATTTGACCTGTTTTTAAAGAACGATATTTTTTGCGGATTGATTCGCTCGTTTTTACAATCTCTCTCGCAATCTTCTCACGATCGTCACTGTCAATCGTCGTCGTCATGTTGCGCTCGGACGAACATTTTTAGAAGTTGCTCGATCGATGTATCGATAGCGACTAACCACCTTAGGGTATTGCAAAATCGTTAAATCCTTTTCGATATCGTCCATTAGTCTGTAAACTATCTTTATAAATCACTACAAATCCATACTTGTGTTGCCAGCATTTCTGACAGAATGCGCGAAAATCGCCGTAAGACATGTCAGTATTTACATGATCGTTGTATACATGTTTTAAGTTTGTACCATCTTGTTTAAATAAAATCAGTAAATTTGCATTGTCCCGTATAAAATGCTTGGTTATCTTGGCATACGTTTGACAAAGATAGAAACAGTCGACGCTCGAGTGTCGACCCATTGCAAAGTACTCTCTTATCGTATCTTGCTTATCGCACGCCATGTCGTCAAAAATAAAAATGGAATTCGAAAGCGCCTCGCTCGGTGAAATAACGTCACCATTATTTGAGAATGTAAAATAACCAATTTCATCGATCGATAATAGCAAATTTTCCAAATATCGATATTTCGGTTGTTGAAGTGATTTCGAATATACGTACATATTCTCGAAATGTACACCGTGTGGACTTTCTATCAAACTTGTGGGACAAGCTTTCCAAACATATAAAAGCTGACTCAGAGGTTCAACAGTATCGTCGATGCACGGGACATTATAATTTGTCGTGGCACCAAACACATTTCGACGGTCCAACACCGTTAATAAAAAATTGTGACAAATGCCAGCAAAAATTATAAGAGGTAGCGGTTTGTTAAATCATGCGATAAACGCACTTCCTATCGAATTGCGTATTCCAGGCTATCAGTTTTGCGGACCGGGAACTCATTTAGAAACACGATTGGCTAGAGGCGATCGGGGTATCAATCCATTGGATGCCGCGAGCACGACATAGCTTATTCCCGAAGCAACGATCTCGGTCAACGACACGTTGCGGATAATATACTCGCCACGAAAGCGCGAACGCGTATTACCGTGAGAGATTCTACTCTTGAAGAAAGAGCGGCAGCAACAGCTGTTTGGGCAGCTATGAAAGCAAAGACAAAATTCGGTATGGGGATGAAAACAAAAAAATCATCGATGAACAAAAAAACTGTGAAGAAACGAATACTTCCTATAGCGAAGCGCGGTGGTATCTTATCAATTTTACCATCATTGGTAAGTTCTCGGTTTGTTGGCTGGCGGAGCAGCGGGAATCGCGAAGGCGGTGAACGATAGCAAGGCCGCGCAACGTCAGTTCGAAAGAATGCAACGTCATAATCGCGCCATGGAAGGTCACGGACTTTATCTCGCTCCATACAACCGTGGACGCGGGTTCTCAACAGCGGTCAAGAAAAAAAAATGTCAAAATAAAAATGCCTGCCGGTGTAATAATCAATGTACAATTGGAACAACTTGCAAGACGTATGCGTATACAATTTTTTAGAGATGTTTTCATGCGCAATAATTTACCGATAAACGGTGTACAGCGAAATGAGAGCGCTATTGTCAATTTTGATGACGTCGATGGTTCCGGTACTCATTGGGTTGCGTATGCAAAGAGGGGAGATCGTGTAGTATATTTCGTTTTGGAAACCTGCGACCGCCCAAGGTATTAGTGCAATATTTAGGACAGAATGTTGCAAATATAGAATACAATCACATGGCCTATCAAAATTATAATCAAAGTATTTGTGGACAATTGTGTCTTGGATTTCTTCAAACGGTCGATGATCGATATGAATTTAAAGCCTGACATTTCACCGTCGCGACTCAGTATTCGTTTGACAATTTTCCAGCATGTCACTCACACTTACGTTGACCGGCAAGAGTAGCGCTGTAAGCTACTTTCCGGCTATAGATTTAAACGATGGCGATTACGAGCTTGGTTTAACGGACTTTGAAACGTATCATACGATATCGAACGTGAATTCTTGGAATAATAAATTTTATTCTGATAACGATGATAAGGAAATTACGATTCCCGAGGGATCGTACGAATAACACTATAAACGAATATCTCCGACGTGCAATTTTACGACATCGACGCATGGTTGATACCACGATATTGTTGATGGCGAAGAACACGATGAATATCCAATAATGCTTCGCACTAATCATAATACGCTAAAAAGTGAAATCAAATGTGTCTATAGAATAAATTTTAGTAAACCGGGCAACGCTGGATCGTTGTTGGGATTCTCGTCGAATCGTATGTTACAGCCTCGGAAATGGAACGAATCGGATGTACCAATAAATATTATTAGCGTAAATATTATTCGTATAGAATGCAGCGTAACTACTGGCGCGTACAGCAATGACAAGCGCGTACACACGATACATGAATTTTCACCGAGCGTGCCGCTAGGATATAAGATATCGGAAACGCCAGCACAGATCATTTATCTACCAATCGTCGCACGGAGCATTACTGATTTAACGATACGCATTGTTGATCAAGAAGGACATTTGCTCGATTTTCGAGGAGAGGAAATTACTGTAAGATTGCATATACAACGGCGGCAAAAATAAAGCGTTTAACAAATAAAATGCTTGTGTTGAACGGAAGCACGGAGCACACGAGAGACAATATTTTTGCGAGGGACAAAATTTTTGCGAGAAGGCGAGCGACTGCGGTATCGAGTGACAATAATCAGATATCTGGTTACGTTAAAAAGAAGCTCAGCGCGTTGAATCGCGAATTTTTAAAATCATTGGGATTCGCCTTACGAAATACTTAACAATATGATTGACATCTTGAATATCGGAGACGAGCCGATCTTTGACGATCGTATCGTCAAGATTGAGACTCATACGTACAATCCATACGCCAAAACAACGCTTGGATATAGCGACGAGATACGGATACCGATACAACATCAAGATTTGTACACGTTACCATATGAAAGTTTTCTATACGTCGAAGGAAAGTTGATGGTGCGTAAAGTAGCTGAAGAGGGAAGAGGGGTATTGGAAAACAATTGTGTCGCGTTTATGTTTGATGAACTTCGATATGAACTCGACGGTGTGGAGATTGATCGCAACAGAAACGTTGGAATAACTTTCACGATTAAAAACTATATCTCTCTAACAACCGAGAAAGGTAAAATCTTGGGGAATGCTGCGTGGAATATGTCGCATAATGCTGTTGAATCTTACTTCAATTTTTGCGTGCCGCTAAACATACTATTGGGTTTTGGCGAAGATTATAAACGAATTATGATCAACGCTCGTCACGAATTAATTCTGATACGTTCGCGCAACGACAACAATTGCATATTTGGAAATGCTTCGGCTGAATCTAATATCGAATTATTCAAGATACAATGGCGTATGCCGCATGTAATATTGAGCGAGGTCAATAAACTATCCTTGCTGCGCGCGTTGGAAAGCGGGCGATACTTGAATATCAGTTTTCGCTCTTGGGATCTATACGAATTTCCTCTATTGCATAATACGACCAAGCATTCATGGACCGTGAAAGCCGCTTCCCAGCTGGAGAAGCCGCGATACGTGATCTTTGCGCTGCAGACTGGCAGAAAAATGCTATGTCAAAAGATATTACTACATTCGACGACTGCAAATTGACCAACATTAAACTCTATCTAAACTCGGAATTTTATCCCTACGATGATTTGAATTTAGATTTCGATAAAAATAGATTCGCCCTCTTGTTCGATATGTACTCTCGTTTTCGCAAATCTTATTACGGATGTGATAATGATAATGTGCTATTAAACATTTCAAAGTTTTTACATTGCGGTCCTCTCGCGGTTATCGATTGCTCGCGACAAAACGAGTCTGTAAAAAATTACACCGTGGACGTGAGATTAGAATTTGAGTGCAAGGAGGATATACCGACAAATACTACCGCCTATTGTCTCATCTTGCACGATCGCGTTGTCGAATATTGCCCATTGACCAACGTAGTTCGTAAAATTACCTAAATCAGCAAATATTCCCTCCAATGTCAAAATATATAAAGATTGAGATTTTGACGATCGGCAACAGTCGTACATCGTTCTTGCAATCGTACGGTAATATTATCAGCATGATCGCGCCAACGTTTGTGGATCTACAGGGATTCATTATCGGGCGAAACTTTATGAAGTGAAGGAAGTAAATATACTGAGAAATGGATTTGTTCTCTCTCATTACTTTTTTGCAAGTCCCGTACCATGGCGTGCGCTTACAAAATCTGAGAGATGCCAAGCTTCATGGCTACTCGGACATCACCATGAACTTCAATGGGAGGGTGGAAACGTTCCATACAGCTTTGCTAGGCATTTGATTACGAGAGCTGTGATAAGTGCGACGGAAGAGGAAGATAGAGCATCTCCTATCGTGTACGTTAAAGGATGCGGAAAACGAGAATGGCTGGTCGATATACTTGACGATGATGCAAAAAACGACGTTATTATTGTGACCTTGGATGCGGATTATGAAGATATCACTTTGTTAAATAAGCTAGATGTTACTAGTACTATGCGCTGTGAAAAACATTTGAAAAATTGCGCTTTACAAAATGTATTTAAAATATTCAATCGGTGGACGAATCATCATAAAGATTCACCCAAACATTATTTAGAATAAACTATTGTTAAATATATTTTATTCTCTTTTATTCTTCTCTTTTCCTCTTTCTTATCCCAGTACGTGAGTATTAAATTTCTGTACGTGACGTTAGATGGCGGCGTCAGCCACCTTATCAGGCTACAGATGTTACATTTCAGTACATGCACATAGACTTTAAATATTTGAATGGTGTATAAATAATTGTTTTGTCGTTTAATAGTCTTTCGTTAGCCGTTTAATAGTCGTTCAATAGTCGTTTATAGCTGTTCGATAGCCGTTCAAAGCCGTTTGATAGCCATTCGATAACTGTTCGATAACCGTTCAATGGCTGTTCGAAGCCGTTCAATAGCCGTTCGATAGTCGTTCAAAGCCGTTCGATAACCGTTCAATAGTCGTTCGATAGTGTTTACATATTATAATAATAATACATTCATATTTAAAAGACTTTAGATATTTGCTCGTGGAAACATGCTAACTTTTGTTTTCTTATCAAAAGCTGAGAGTAAGCGTTCTTCGTAAATGATACATCCCCTACTCTAAAATGTTTAATCGAGACAATGTCTGCCCTATCGTGGCTGTCATAACGTTTCGAGCAGTGTGTGACGAAAAGTTTAAGTGGTAAAGAACGGTGAATAAAAATGTTTCGTCTTAATCTGGTAAGTAGTGTTCAGTGTTTTGGCATGTGTGTGCGACATTATGTGTGATATTTATTAATTAATAATATATTTTAGTTCGTGCAAATTGACGTCATCCACCGCCGATACATGCGGTGGATGAGAGGAAATCTGTGTTGGACGCACGCAACCTTGTGGAGTGACACTCGCGAAGCCCGCGAGTGTGCGTGCGTGCACCCAACGCAATACGAAGACATCTTTTATTTACGGCCTCTTTTCGGCTTGGAGCCGTATGAAGAAGAGGAGAATTGGGAGCCGGAGTAAGAGGAAGAGGTATCGAACGAGGAAGAAAATTTGGAGGAAGAGGAGGAGGAGGATTGGGAGGAAGAGCTTGCGGCTCCAGGAGGATAATGTGAGTATCTTCTTTTTAAAATTTATGTCAGATTTATAAAATTAAATTTATATAATTATAATGTTTTTCTGTTTCAGAAGGAGCGCCTATATATATATATATATATATATATATATATATATATATTTATTATTATTATTGTTATTATTATTATTATTTTAACACACACATATTGTATTATACACATAATTATTAAATAAACTTATTATTATTATTATATTGAATAAATATGTCGATTATTTATGTGCTTCCTTCTTTCCTTTTCCTACATGCATGCCTCGCGCTATCTCTCTCTTTATCTCTTTCTCCCGCAAACGTCATCTTTTTCCAACACCAATGCGGACACTATCCTTCTCCCTCGTGCCTGTGATCGCCTCGCGCTATCCTTTTCGCACCGCCTCGCGCTATCCCTGTCACACCTATTCGCGGCATCGTACCTTCGCGTTCCCTCTTCCCCGCGGCCCCCGCGCCGCCCGTTCCGCCGCGGTACCCCTCCCGCCTCTTCGCGACCCCCGCGCTTACCGTTCCGCCGCGGTTCCCCTCCCCCTCTCCGCGGCCCCCGTGCTTACCGTTCCGCCACGGTACCCCACCCCCCTCTCCACGGCCACCGCGCCTACCGTTCCGCCGCGATCCCCCTCCCCTCTCTCCGCGGCCCCCGCGCCAACCGTTCCGCCGCGGTTTCCCCGCGTGACGTCATAGCCCCCCCCCGTGACGTCATAGCCTCCCGTGACATCATACCTTCCCCACCGTGACGTCATACCCCCCGCGACGCCCCCCCCTCCCCCCCGAGGACCTGAGTTAGAACCCGCATAGTATCACTACTTACATTGCTTGTTACACCGGCAGGCATTTTAATCGTTATTATGACGTTTTTTTTCTTAGCCGCTGTTGAGAATCCTTGTCTACGGTTGTATGGAGCGAGATAAAGTCCGTGACCTTCCATGGCGCGATTATGACGTTGCATTTTTTCCAACTGACGTTGCGCGGCCTTGCTATCGTTCACCGCCTTCGCGATTCCCGCTGCTCCGCCAGCCAACGAACCGAGAACTTACCAATGATGGTAAAATTGGTAAGATACCACCGCGCTCGCTATAGGAAGTATTCGTTTCTTCACAGTTTTTTTGTTCATCGATGATTTTTTTGTTTTCATCCCCATACCGAATTTTGTCTTTGCTTTGATAGCTGCCAAAACAGCTGTAGCGGCCGCTCTTTCTCCAAAAGTAGAATCTCTCGCGGTAATACGTGTTCGCGCTTTTGTGGCGAGTATATTATCCGCAACGTGTCATTGACCGAGATTGTTGCTTTGGGAATAAGCTATGTCGTGCTCACGACACGCGGCATCCAATTGATTGATAGCCCGATCGCTTCTAGTCAATCGTGTTTATAAATGAGTTCCCGGTCCACAAAAGTGATAGCCTGGAATATATAATACGATAAGAACTGCGTTTATAGCACGTCTATCGTTTAACATCTTATAATTTTTGCCGCCATTTGCCACAATCTTTTATTAAGTGTTTGACCGTCGATATGTGTTTGCTGCCACATTAAATTATAATATTGCATGCATCGACAATACGAACCTCTGAGTCAGCTTTTATATGTTCAGGAAGCTTGTCCCACAATTGTTCCACGTAGCTACCAAAGTCTCGCAGTAAAACAATTTTGGGGATAGTCTGTAACTGCTCGGTGGTAAGCTCGAGAATATCGCTGTCAACCGATAGAAAAAGAAACATTTTTGAGACTGAGTGGTTTCGATTCGGTGCACCTCTATAAAGAGGGCCCCGGTAACTCATTTTCCAAAAATCTGATTCGAGATTCGCGAGAGCAAACATGCGGTTCGTGCGACAAGCGATAATCAAAGTGACAAATTTTGACAATCAAACACGAGTAATGTCCGAGAAAGAAATACGCAAGCATGGAAACATATTGTCGATTACTATGCGCGGTGTCGTAAGCCGACCAATTTCTTAATATCAAAAGATAAAACAAGCAAACTAGAGAAAAGATTAGGAAAGAGCTGACTAAAGCAAAGCATTAAAATTAGGGAAAGAGTCCAAGGAAATGAAATTAAGAAAGAATAAAGAATAAAAGATTATTAATAAAATAAAGTAAAGATACGTGACTAAAGAGAAGGAAGTCACGGTCAAGTTTTCAGAAGCTGAGTAAGCAGCTGACGAGACAGACTGACAAGCGAGGCACGAGACATGCTCCGGTCAGGGACACCACACTCCTCCCTCGTCAATGACCTAATTAATTAAGATATATAATAAGCGCAAGATGCACCGCGAGCAGCTTAGTAACATAGCTCATTAACATCGCTCTCGCTCACTCAGTAATATTATCGCACAGTATTGAAGTACCGTACATATCGCACCCAACTATTATAATCGCGAATAAGTGAAAAGTGTACAGAATCTTGCAAAATATACTAATTTCTACCTAACGTCCAAAAGTGTCTTATTTCGAGCATAGATCCTAATCCTTTGGGCGTACAAATCCCCAAAGACCTCTTTCTTAGCGGCTAGAGGCACACGCGGGGCCCGCATGCGCTACCTCATCAGCCCTCGTGTATCAGCTAATGCGTCGGTGGAATTTACTATTTTCGGGCGCGCGCGGTAGTGACGCGGAAGCATTCCTCACACGTATAGAGGAGGGACGCGCTTTAGTTCCCGTTGACGATAGGGAGATATTCAAGTCTATACCGTTCTTCTTATCGGGAATAGCATTGTACTGGTACCGTAACAAGCGCGGGCGGTGGCGTAATTGGCGGGAGTTTGAGTCAGCATGGCGTACGCGATTCGGTAATCCGGACTTCCAATTCGTGTTGCGGAATGAGATTATGGGCCGCACGCGGGGGAACACGAGCCCATTGCAGATTTTCTGACGTGTATAAAGGCATTGTTTGAACGATTAAGACCCCTGTGGAGTCTAGACGAGCAATTAAATTATGCGCATCAGAATATGCTGCCGCGTTTACAGATCGCTGTACACCGACGCGATATATACGATTTCCATTCGCTGGAAAACTTAGCCTCACGAGTGGAACGTAGTTATGAAGCGGTAAACCAATATCGAGCACCGCCGGAACAGTCGATTTTTCCGGATCTCGCGTACCGCCCGCCGAGTAAGGCCCCTAGGAACCCGATCGCTATTGCAGCCGCGGGGATGGAGGAGGCGATTCCGAAAAGGGAAAATGGCGTGAAAAATAGTGCCCGGGGGAAAATAGCACGCCCGCCACCACCTCAGTTGCCGCTGCGATACTGCAAGGCTCTTCCGCTACCGTCACACCCGCTTCCGGCGGCGCGAACACCAAGTGCTGGAATTGCGGAAAAATCGGTCATTTTGCGAGAGAATGCGAAAAGAAGAAACGCATTCATTGCTATCGCTGTGGCAAAGCGAAAGTTACCGTGAGGACGTGTCCTGCGTGTGCGGGAGATGAAAGTGGGAGTCGATAAAACGGGCCCCAACGACTCCGAAAATCTTAGGGGGGGGCCGCATGGCGCCTGGAGGCACGGAAGCCGCTAGTCTCTCGTATACAGCACTGAATTCTCTGAATTCGTTGGAGCTGCCGCCGCTTTGTTATTTTGAGATCGACATACGCGGACAATCGTTGCGGGCGTTAGTAGATTCAGGATCAAACCGAACGATTCTGGGGGCCGAAGGTATACGAATAATACGACGGTTAGAGCTGCCGACGTATAAAAATCATGTTACGCGAATTCGTACTGCCAACGGCCAATTAGCGGAGGTCCGGGAGGAAATTGAGTTGTCAATCACGTTGGGAAATCAAAGTCGAATAATCTCGACTTGTCTGTTGCCGAATTTGGCAGTATCGTGCATAGTGGGGATAGATTTTTTGTGTAAATTCGGTATAGGACTGGATTTCGAGAATACCGAATGGTACTTTGTGAAGGACCCCGCGATAAGGAATAAATTCGAATCACCGAGCGGAATACCGACAGTGTGCAATGGAATCCCCGAATTGACGCCCGCGCAGACCGAACGATTAGCGAAATTCTTAAAGGATAGGATACCGGAAGCTGTCGCGAACCCCGGTGTCACTTCTCTAACCGAGCATGAAATAGATGTCGGTCCGAACCGATCTATTAAACAAAGGTGTTATCTAGTTTCACCAAAAGTTCAGGAGGCGATTCGTGATGAAGTCGATAAAATGTTAGATGCCGGTATCGTAGAATCCTCGTATAGTGAATGGTCAAATCCGATCGTGATGGTAAAAAAGCCGAACGGAAAATATAGATTTTGTTTAGATTTCCGAAAAGTCAATAACGTTTCGAAAAAAGACGCATATCCGTTGCCAAATATGAATGGCATATTAGACAAGCTAAGATCAGCTCGATATATTTCCACGATTGACTTAAGCCAGGCGTACTTCCAAATACCCCTGGCGAAAGAAAGCCGGGAGATTACTGCCTTTAGCGTCCCAGGAAAAAGCTTATATTATTTCACGCGGATGCCATACGGATTAACGGGAGCGCCCGCGACCTTCCAGCGCTTACTACAATAGATAAAATAATCGGGCCGGAAATGGAGCCTCACGCGTTCGCGTATCTAGACGATATCGTGATAGTAACATCTACTTTTGATGAACATTTAGAGTGGCTCGAGCGCGTATTAACGAAAATCTTCGCTGCCGGCCTCACGATAAATCCGGAGAAATGTGAGTTTTATCGCTCGCAGGTTCGATACCTTGGATTTATCATACAACGAGACGGGCTTACGGTAGATACGGACAAGGTTCAATCGATTTTAGACTACTCGGCTCCGCGTAATATCAAACAGGTACGCAGATTTTTAGACATGTCATCGTGGTACCGTCGGTTTATACCACAATTCGCAACCATTAGCGAACCGATAACTCGGTTTTTGAAAAAGGGTCAGCGCTGGGAGTGGGGAGATGCGCAGCTTTTGAACAAGTTCGTTCACACTTAGTTACCGCACCTACGTTATCGTGCCCGGATTTTAACGTCCCGTTTATTTTGCAGACAGACGCGAGCTCGGTAGGAATAGGGGCCGTGCTGACGCAAAAAGTAGATGGAACCGAACATGTCGTAGCTTTCGCGAGTCGAGCCCTAGCCGATCCCGAAAAAAAATACTCAGTTACCGAGCAAGAATGTTTAGCGGTGGTATGGGCAATAAAAAAATTTAGACGGTATTTAGAAGGGTATAAATTTACGGTCATAACCGATCATAGTAGCTTACGCTGGCTACACAACCTCAAAAATCCAACGGGTAGACTCGCGAGATGGGCTCTAGAGCTCTTGGAGTACGATTATGAAATAATTCATCGAAAAGGTGCATTGCATCGCGTACCGGATACCTTATCGCGAATGTATGAGAGTGACACCGAGGTAAAAATAATGGTTGCCGTAGAGTCGGAAATTATCGCAAATACGACCGACGCATGGTACATCAAACATTGCGGTGAGGTCGCCAATGGACTTCGACGTTTTACGGACTGGCAAATAGTGGATAACCAATTATATTATTGCAGGCCCAAAGCTATCGTATCGGATATTGTGGAGGATTTAGATAGATGGAAGCTAGTCCTACCGAAGGAACTAAGAGAGACAGCGCTTAGAGAGGCGCACGACACACCGCAATCTGGACATTTTGGAGTGGAGAAGACGTTCCACAGACTGGCCGTCGCGTATTATTGGCCCACTATGTTTCGGGACATCGCGAAGTACGTTAGACAATGCGACGTTTGTCAGCATACCAAGGTCGAGCAAGCCAACCCGGCGGGTCTCATGGGTCACCGTGTCGTGGAAGGCCCATGGACCATGGTGGTTGCCGACATAATGGGCCCGTTCCCGAAAAGCAGGGCTGGTTTTGCGTATGTTTTGGTGGTCCAGGACCTCTTCACAAAATGGATGGAGTGTTTTGCGCTAAGGGTCGCTAACGGCAAGAAAATTTGTGAAGCTTTGAGAGATGTTATCTCGCGTTGGAGTACGCCAAAATTTTTGCTAACAGAGAACGGCACGGAATTCGCGAACCAAACGTTGCGAGCGTTCGCGACAAAACACGGGATAACCCACACGACGATCCCGCCATACCATCCGCAGGCCAATCCGGTGGAGCGCGTAAACCGCGTTTTTAAGACCATGATAGTTGCCTTTTTAGAGAGAGACCATAGGGAATGTGATGAGCATTTGCGAGACTTTCGATTTGCGTATAATACGGCTCACCATTCATCTATCAGCACGTCACCGCATTTCTTAAACCTCGGACGAGAACCCGCCCCCGCGAATTCGATGCGCGAACAGTGCACGAGCGTAGCAGACATAGAGCAGCGCGATCCAGCAGAGTGGTTGACTCGGATGCGAAAACTGCAGGTTATAAACGATTGGGTGGCGGAAAATCTCAAGCGGGCTTACCAAAAGCAGTCTAACTATTATAATTTGAGACGCCGCGATACCGCTTTTAAGGTTGGGGATTTGGTGTTGAAGCGGCAACATGTCTTGTCGTCTGCAGCACATAATATTACGGCCATAATAATTACGGACATAATAAGTTGGCACCGAAATTTCACGGTCCCTTTAGAATTAGTAAGATATTGTCAAGTATGGTGTACGAGCTCGCGACTTTGGATGGAAATATTGCGGGTAGAATGCACGTAAAAGACCTTAAATCCTATCACCCTTCACCCTATAGATAGCTGCCGGAAAGGGCGATGGCCGATCAAGGATGGCGACTTTTTAGAGCGCGATACGCGAGCTTGTTCCGACAAGTGCATCGGGACAACCCTGGATTTTGGGCCGAGCTACAAGAGCTCATCATATTCCGGGAAGGGGATCGATGCATGACGAGGGGCGCCCGAGTGACGGAGTTCCCGACAACCAGGGACCGGGAGACCCAAACCGAGTCTCTCAACCTTTTTCTCGCGGGATGCACGCGCAGGGAGAGGCAAGACAGAGGGGTGCACACCTTCCCGCCCCCGCACAACACCGTGGGGGTGCAGACCACGCCATCACCCAGGTCTGACACCGCTGTGGCTAGACCGTCGCTTTTGTCCGGGGAGAGCGGAGCTACCCTGGAGAGACGAGGACGAGGAAGAAGCTCCATGGTTGGGCTTGTACGCGCCCCAGGCCGATCACCGTCCGAAGTCCCATCTCCCAACCTGTGCCCTTCAAGGCGCACAGTAGGGACTTCGCCCCGTACGCCTTCGCCACAGAGGCCATTGCAGCCACGGCGGTCTCCCAACCGGAGGACTTCATCGCGGGAATCCCTAACGCGTAAGGAGGCGGCAAGCCGCTCACCAGTCCGACGACCGTCGCGCGGGGCCGACCGGTGCTGGAACTGCCAGTCGGTCGGCCACCGCTACTCCAGCTGCCCGGAGCCGAGAGAGAAGCCCTATTGTTACGGGTGCGGTAGGGAGGGCGTAACGATGCGCACCTGCCCCTGCTGCGGATCAGAATGGCTGGACCTAGGCCCATATCACCCGGACAAGGGCCACTTGGGCAGAACTAAGCTGCCGACAGCTTTCCTTCTCTCCTCACCCACCGGACAGGCAGAACTGTAAACGGGAAAAATAATACAGGAGATTGAGGGGTAAAAAACTTGTGTTGTGTCTTTGGCCCTCCTGTCCCCATCCTCCTTGGTCCAACGGGGTCTCTTTCGCCGAATGCGTGCGTTCTTTTCTCTTTTGTTCGTCTGAGTGCTTTCCAGTCTGTGGACGCTGCGGTGGACTGCTGTAGGGAGAATCAGCTCGTTTTGTAATGAGAGGAACTAGGATTGGCGATTAGAAGGGAGTTGGTTGGTGTCGACGCTCGTCGCCAGCCAAGACCTCCTCGGTCCTCTCCCGAGAAGGGGGAGTTGTGACGTGACGTTTTTGGGACGTCCGTCACAAGGGCCGGATGGCCCGATCGGGGGCAGGTTTTCGGGGGCCTGCGTCTTCCTAATTTAGGGAGAGAGCGGCCCGATGATCAGATTAGCGAGATCTGACTTTCGCTTAGGTAAAATCGAAACTGTAAGCTCGAAACGAGCCCGCAAAATAGTTGCCGGCACGTGGTCGAGCGGCGGGATCCTATTCGGCAGAGAGGAAGAAAGAAGGAAGAAGAGTGGCCAAGGGCGGAAGTCCGAAACTTTCAAGGAACGAGAGACGTCAGATTGTAGTTTTTCAATATTAACTACATTCATGGTGGCCAACATACCTATTCGCTGCCGATAATTTTATATTGTTATGACAGGAATAGAGGCGAAGGGCCGGAAGGAACCGGCCGAAGGGGCGGCCACTTCACCCGCGCGAAGCAAGGGAGTCCCAAGGACGGAGCGGCGGAAGGACTCTTGACCATGGGCCTATTTTACGAGATAAGAAAGATAACCGATCGGACGCTGCCGGAATTCCACGTCTGCCAGTCGAACAACAACCGATTTTGGAAATTTCGGGACGAGGAGCCCACCAACACGGCCGTGACGACCGCAAGGACCGCAAGGACCGCAGGACGGCCCTGCGTAACGCGGATGCGCCACAAGTGGCGCGATAGCGATTTATCGCGCCGGCATGTCTCCTATAGGACTCTCGATCGGCACTGTTAGGCGAGCCTTGAGGAAGAACGCAGGTCGCCCAGAGCGTGCGAGCGAGAACGAGATCGCTAAGGAAAAAGCCGAGGTGTTCCTGCCGGTGGGACGAGCGTCATCGACCCGAGTTCGCTGCCGATTTATTGTAGGTAATTAATTCGGATGAGTCGCGCCCTCAATAGTTGTAGAGCCACGCGTTTTGGTGGATTAATTTTGTGAGATTTTCGAGTAGATTACATCGTATGGCCGACGGGCACACGTCACTCATCCGAATTATTTAAGATAAGTTCTCTCTACATCTTTCGCCGCCGCCGACAGTCATTAGTGTTATTTTCGCGTTTGTCTGTATAATATTCTGGAGTATCGGGATTTTCACGTCCGCGCGATCGATATTACGGATCGCGCAAACGATATTACGTCATACGACTCGTACACCACACGATCATTTGCCATAGTTTCCGTATTCTCAGTATGTATTATTAGTAATAATATTGGACACGCTTTGCGTAGTTAGAGTGAGGAGAGAGCGTAATTCTCCGATATCAGGCCAAAATCTATCGGATGTTAGCGATCCTGTTATAAGTTTTCGCAAGTCGCCCGAGGGGAATACATGGCGTATTTCGAGCCAAGGTCGTCGTTGTTATTATCGAGACACATACCATCTCGCCACGTGATGCGTTAAAAGACCAATTCGAGTCACACCGTCGGAAATTTTTCTATTGTACAGGAGCAGATTCCCGAGCGTGCGTAAAGTGGTTACCGGTGCATTCGAGAGATTTTTTTAGCTGTCGCGGCCTAATTAAGTCTCGTACAGTGGAAATCCTCGCGGCCGAAAAGTCGAGTTAAAGCGCGTAAAAAGCCCGGTAATTCGATACTGTTGCGCACGGTCGTGTCGATCTCCGCGGAAGTCCCATGGTATTATATATTATTCGCCTGTAATCTGACTACTGCCACCCAGAATTATTAATTATGTGAACTGCTCGATATTTTAGTTTCTAGCAATATATTATTGTCCTCTATATATTAAGCATCGAATGTTCGTTATCGTTTCTGTGTTCTCAACTCTCAAGGTTTCTCCCCGAACCTCCCCCTCTACCACTTTGGGTATATTGTTTCTGATTAGTCGCGGAATTTTGCCGTCGTGTTAATCATCGGTCTCGCAATAGTTTTCTTTTGGTTCATCGCTGTTCGTGAACGGTGCGGTCTGCCGTACCTGGCGCTCAACTCGGTTAACTTGCGAGTAGTTAAGAATTTCGTGGTTGTGAGACCGATATCAGGGAGACGCGCCGAAGGGGTACCGTGGGCATCCAAAAACCGCCCGCCGAAGCAATTAAATAATTATTTAATGCTAAATAAGTAAAACGGTTACAACATATAATTTACAATAAATATACATATAATTTAATTTACAATAAATATACGTAATTTTTATTTACAATAAATATACATGATTTTTATTTACACATTACTATTTTGCAATGTCCCCACGGTAGCGTGTCGGTGGTTTCGGGTACAATATACCGCTTATTATCGTACGGACTTAGAGCAATTTTTGTCTCGCGAATAGTGTATACTTCGTATAATTTAGATTTTATACAAGATTGCTGACGCGTCATTTCAATCTTTTTGTTCAAACACTGCGTGTAATCGTCGAACGTTATTGTTCTCAAGACGACGTTACTCTTGATGTCTTTTACCTTTTCCGTATTTTTCTTACCATCTACTCGTAACGCGTACATTTTTGCCCTAAGCCTGACGAATTCGGTCATGATGACGCCATTATTTTCATCTTTCATTAAACCCGGTATCTTTTTATTCGCGAGCGGTATACCGTACACATTGTCCACTGCATAATCGCTGGTATCGAATATGTCGACGTTGCGCTTTATATTCTCATATACATCTTCACACTTGATGTGATATATGAGACTGTTGGTGTCGGTGTACATGACTTTACATTTCTCTCGATACATAGATATCATATTGTGGGCTTGTCAGGATAGCCCGTGTATAGAATGAAATAATATAATTTGAATTAAACAAACAAATAAGCAAGGAGGGCGAATGTTTTTATTGCGAAACGATTTCTTTCGAGAATGTTGCCGCCTATTGCCCGTGTCGTAACTGTGATTGCCGATATCGCTGGATTCTCGCTCCGAGGCTCTTCTTATTGTTCTTGCGACGAGAAATCTTTTTCGTTCTCTCGGACTCCAAAATCGCGGATATTTATATTCTTCCTGTGCTAAGTGTATCCCTGCTCCTTGAGATTGAACCAATTGCCGGGCGATAAATAAGAAAGATTTGATTTGCTAATTCGAACGTTCGAACGTGCGCTACGTCTCGAATTGAGCTCTCGTCATCATATAATATTGATAAACAAATAATAACGTCCCGAACAAAACGTTAAGTCGATATATAAAAATTATATGCCTACAATATAATCGTGGTGAAACTCATACAAGCATGTCTTAGATATGTCGAGTGTATACATACCCATGTAGATTGGTTTATTAAACTTAACTTCGAAATTACGCAATTCAACGGCGATCAGATTCTCCGAAAACACGCTTCTAAATGTGTAAATTTGGTTTTGCGATCATCGCCTCAGCGCCATATCTTCCATACCAATGTGTTACGAGCTTAGTATTAACATGATTGTGCACAATTTCCATTGTTTTGCCAAATACCGCATTATTCACTAATTTATATAAATTTTTTTCAAAATCATTTTCCGCGAGTGTTCGGGATTGTGTATTGAGTTCGATATAACTGCAATGGAGATTGCGAAAACTGTAATATTCGATGTATTTTTGTAACGCGAAGTCCGTATCGCGTGCATTGCTGCAGGTTGCGGTAATGTATCACATAACGCTTTTTATCATACAAGGTTGCGAGCAGTTTATCCTGCCGCTTACCAGATGGTTTGTCGCGTGTCGGGCAAAACGGTAGGTCGGTGTGCGCATCGTAAACACGTTGCGGATACTCAAGATCGACTTCAAGGATGTAATCTATAGGCGAATCGAGCGCGATCGATGATGTATCAAAATTGTATACATCATCAACCCATCGAAAATCTGCATAGGACGAAGGTTAGGACACATTGCCCATCCGTACAAATTATTTACATCAAAGTACGTGAGATACGATGAAGGTTTTGATGGATCGTACGATTGCATGTATTTGTTATTAGCATTGTTATACGCATGTGCGTATCTGTTGGAACATTGACTTAAACCGTCGCGTATTCCGCCTTCGATAAATAAAACCATGTCAATATCGCAGGTATCGTCAATAAGCAATTCGAAGGTAATATTCGTATGCTTCAACATAGCGTCCCAGGTGTATCCGGGAAGAATATAGTAATACGCGGGGTCAAGTCCATAACTTTTAATACAACTCTCGCGGAAATTTTCAAAAATGTCTGCTAATAACAAGACAACAATTTTGAGATGCAAGTCGCTATATTCGCCCAGTATTCGAATGGAGAACCGCTTCCAGACGTTCTCGGCGTGCGCGTAATCGCTCTCGGATATTGTGTCAAGCAACTGTAAAATGATTCGCGCGATAAATACATATCTAACAACCTGTCGACGCAGTCAATATATTCGTACGGAAAGACGCCCTTCCATTTTAATAAATTAAAATTGTTATTCGGTAAATTTTGAAATTCAGATTTTAAAATTGTGAGTTTGTCTTTATATTTAGGATGATGCCAATTTATCGAGACTGGTTGTAAGAAATATATATGAATCGATAAAACGCAATTTAATATGATTTTTCGATTTCTCTTCTGCAGGTTTAACATTTTTCGTAAATGATATATATTTTTTTTTTTGTTATCGGAAGTAATACGATTTCCCCTTCGAAAGCTGTAGCTATTTTCTTGATAATGAAGTGCGCGTCGTAACCGGATAAATTATGAAAAACTATGGCAATGCAAAAAGAATCTTTATAATTTAAATTGCAATCTGAATGCGCGGGACCTCTGTATCGCCCGGTGAGATGGCAATGATCGCATACGCGTGTTTTGTCTTATACGAATGGTTTTTAGCATATGTAGCATTATGTCGTGTTGTGAAACTTTTCCTATTCATCGGGTGTTAAATTTACCATGGGGACATTAGCTGATAAAATAGTCTTTACACGTACTGCTAAATTTTTCAATTTTTCGACGAACCATGACATGCAATCGATACCGCGACGAGAATGATACGCGGATAACGAATACGAGCAGTGTACATAATATTCAATACTAAATACTTTATGATGTTGGTAATATCTCTTTTCCTCCGTCTTGTGCAAAACGCACTTCAAGTCGACGTACACGACGAAAGGAAGCCCTCTGATTATAGTTGTTGAACGTGAGCCACTTGTCCTTATCGCTCGGTAATCGGATAGCGTACTCGTTTATCTCTCGACAGTCCACTGTATGTGACTGTAACTTGTCGTTCGAGCCAAAGTAATGTAAACATCTGTAAAAGAAATAATTTTTAATTTTTTGTCAAAGATTTCTATAATATATTTTATTAAATATATACGTACCGATTGCAGATATATTTCTTGCGCTCCTTTTTGCTCAATTGCGAGCTCACGAGTCTGGATAGATTATTGATCCGCGCGAAGTGTCCAACGTTGTTGTCTTCCACATACAGCAAGTTGACATGTTTGTCTCTTTTTAGCTCGCTAAGACGTATCGGGACAATGATCTTTTCCTCGATACTACATACATTGATTGAGATATCGTTGAAAAGCTCGAAATTCTTCGAACGATGCTAGAGTGGGCTCGATAACGTGCCGCTCGCTTTGCGTAAATGGGATGTGCAAAAGAGTTCATAGTTTCTCGTATTGATACTTTTATTTGCGTGTTTATCACTTGTCACAAATTCACCATTGAACACTGTATTAATTTTCACATTAAAATTTTTTTTCATCACATTTTGCACGTGTTTGAGCACAATATCTTTTGCATCTTCGAAAAATTGACCAGACTTGATGTGATTAGGATTTATAACCGCACCAATCAATATGCGGCTCTCGAACGCCGTATCGATCTCTCGCCAAATCAATCCATGTTGTTGCTACTACATCCTGCATCCGCATGTACAATACGTCTGCGTAACGAGTTCTTCAATTCCTCGAGTCGTGCAATTTGGGCAATCAGCGATTGTCGAATCCCGATCGATAATCATGGGCGTTTGATTCGATCTTGCTCTTCCAACGATTCGATATATTCATCGCATCGTACTCCTCGTGCTCCATCCATCGTGCTCCCACGCAACGTACTCCTCTATCGAATTCACCCATGCAGATTGCTCACGCAGATTTCGTTCAACACTGTTTTCCGCCATATTTCCAAATTTTATGCCAAAAAATTTTTGATAACAAGATGCGCTTATTAATAGCTCTCGGAACTCTTGGCGAAAATACTGACAGGGTGTGCCTCTTTACCATGATTTTATATTCTATCTTGATGTCTCTTTCCATCATGTGTATCTATCTAAATTTTTATTTCGCGGTTTGTCACGTACATTTTGACTAATGTCGATTATTGCATTTTTGTCGTCTAGAGATGATGTCGAATCCCAAGTGCATTGCAAAAGTTTCAAATTACATGCAGCTGTCCAATGTTAGTGCAATTTAACCACGAGGATTATCCTTATATTTTAGGATTTTGTCATGTTTTGACACGCGCGTTTGAAATCTGATATCTATGGGTGATGTCATCGCGAAGTTTCCGCACATCGGCGCTTGAAAATTTTATATTACGTTGCATTTTTGTGCATTCAGCTAAATCTCACACCTGGTGATAATGTCATGTATTTATTCGATTTTGAAAAATGAATAGATCATATGTATTACTGGTTATGCAAAAATACGCATATTGTAAATAAAAAGTTCAAACAATTTGTAACTGTTTTACAACAGAATAATATCGCTAATGTATGCGACGCTGCAAAAACGATACATGAAAGTAATATGTTTAACAGCGAATCGCTCATAGATTGCGAATTATTGACATGTGCTGTAAATGATATTCTTCACGAGGCTTGTAATAAATAAGTTATTTTACTAATTATCTCTGAATTTAATTATTTATCCCATCCTTTATGTATGAATAAAACGATGTAATAGATATGCACAGTCTGCAAAACTTAAATCTTTCTCTCGACACGCTTTGCTAAAGATGTAGAAAAATGATGAGGTAGATGAGACCTGATACTCCAGAAGGAGACAAAAGATATGAAACTAAAATATATATAATCGAGAAGAGTGTGCAACGTTATAATACGCAACCGTCTTCGCCCTTATGACGATCTTAACAATATGTGTTATGGCTGATGAAGAAGTTATTGTTATTGAAAATGAGGATGTCATTCTCGAAGATGACAACTTGATGGAAATTGAGAATTTGTCGGACGATTCATCAGACAAAGACCGCATACTTTCGGAGGATTCCGATTACAATAGTGATTGCAGTAGTGTTATTATGGACATAAATCAACGTACTTTAAACCGAGTTGAAATAAATAGTTTAGGTGCGGTAAAAATGTGCTGTATATACTTTTATCATAAAAGTGAAGACAACGAAAAAATTTGCACATGCTGTTTTATGCGTATTTCAGACTTATTTTCGAATATTCGTGTTGTGCGACTGCATGAAAGTGCAATTTATGATCTAATCCTGGGATCGTTTTGCGGAGAATATAGAAAACCGCTGTACCAGATAATGCCCTGCAATATGTGTCCAATTTGCACTGTATAAGCTAGACAAAACTTGTGTTGTGAAAAGACTTAAATAGGAAATATGGGGGATTCCGAACATTTTGCGGAATTAGAACAATTTCTATGGGAGGATTTCATACAGGTGAACTCGGTGTGTGCATGCGAGTTATGGGAAAGAACATGCCTTAAACGTCTCGAGTGGTTGGAAGAACAGTACCGACTCCAGATGTTACAATAGAGGCATGGAATTCAATCGCTGGCTAGCCGAATCGCGCGACTTGAAAGTTAAAGACATTCGTTACACAAAAAATACAAACGCTTAGATGTCCGTGTCCCGGCGCTATCGACAAACACTCCTGTTACTTCAATTGTACAAATAATGCAAGGTCAAGCAATCGGCTTGAAGAAATCTCGTACAATATATTTGGATCATTGTCTGCGAGATCATTGTATAGTGACGTCCAAGGATTGGGATTTTGATATATAAAACATAGCTGACGTTTTGTTATGGGTGAGAACCACATTGAAATACTCGAAGAATTAATTGTATCTATTTAAAAAAATATTATATTTGAATTAATTAATAAAATTTCTTTCCTGTTTCAGTAGGAGCACCTATATATATATATATATATATATATATATATATATATATATATATTTCATATTTTTATTATTTTTATTATTTTTTATTATTACTTTTAATACACACACACACACACACACACACACACACACACACACACACACACTTGTATTATATATACATTTGAATAAATTTATTATTATTATTATAATTAAAGTGTCATTTATTTATGTGCTTCCTTCTTTCCTTTTCTTACGCATGCATGCATGCTTCGTGCTATCTCTCTCTTTATCTCTTTCTCTCGCAAACGTCATCCTTTTCCTACTCATGTGCTATCCTTCTCCTACACGCGTGCATGCCTCGTACTATCCTTCTCACACCGTCTTGCGAACGCCGCATCATCCACGTGCATGCTTCGCGCTATCCCTCTCCCACACATTGCAGACGCCTCGCGCTATCTCTCTCGTATCTATTGGCAGACGCCTCGCGCTATCTCTCTCGCACCTACTCGCGGACGCGTGCGTTCCCTCTTCCCCGCGGATCCCTCGCCTACCGTTTCGCCGCGCTCCCCCTCCCCCTCTCCGCGGCCCCCGCGCCTACCGTTTCGCCGCGTTCCCCCTTCCCCCTCTCCGCGGACCCTTTGCCCATCAGTTTCGCCGCGGTTCCCCCCCTCCGCGTGACGTCATAACCCCCCGCGCCGGTTTCCCTTCGCTCCTCCCCCCCCCCCCCCTCAGAGAACCATGGCTTAGACTTTCCTAGTAACACTACTTCCGACCTCAACCAAAACCTTTTTCTCCAATTTTTTTTTTCGCTGCATTGCTTGTGAATCAAATATTTTTGATGCGTCAATAATTTGTTGTACAAATGTTTCATTCAATGTTTTGCAGTGTGCTGCTTCGTATATTTTTGATTACTCTACCGTACCGTAATTCATGCCCAATTAGAGTATCACTTTGCGATCTGGTTGATTTTTCTGCTATATGACATGAATCTTTCGACATTTCTTTATTAGCATATTCCAAAAAATCATCTACAGAGAAACTTCCTTTTTCACAAAAATTTAGTAATAATTGGTGTATTGGTAGAGATATCAATTTTCGACTTTCTAATATAAGATTGTGCCTAGAGAGTTGATTGTCTAATTGCTTCTCTTTTGCTTTACCGAGTACAATTTTTAAAAACAACAAATTGTCTGGTAGTTGTATATCCATCAGTTTTTCCCAATGCTTTCAGCTCGATGTATCTTTTTGATGTGCCAACAGAAGCCAAAGAAGAGCGGCGCCAATAACATTTTACTTCTGTGACGGAAGGATTCTCCGACTTCCTATGAACCCACATTAAAAAGACGATTGCATGCTTGCAGCCCCCTATTAAATGAATAATTTTTTTTAGAAAAATCAAAATAACTATAAATTAAAACATTATTATTATCGGAAAAAGTCTCTCGGCCACAATAGTAGGTAAACTTTATTTTTTATTTGCACATTTACCGCTTGATGCTGCACAGTCGTGATATTAGATATCAAAAGCCTTTTCGTCTTTTTCGTGAATGGTCAATGCCGAATATCCTTTATTACGAATACGATACTCAGGACTTCGCCTTTTAAGATACATGTTCCTAAAGATCCATCTCTTTTGAGGCATACATAACCCATTGCCTGATCACCGTACGATTCTCGTGATGACCAATAAAAATTGTTCATCATTATTTTATTAATTTAGCATTTTCAATTGATTTGGAAAACAATGAGCAACCATATAGTCATTATTTAATGGACTTGTGGCTTTTGCATTTTTAATCTCAGCAGCGTTCAACTTGTCACTTTCTTTTTCAAATTCGAACACCATACAAATATTGTATAATACATCAATCTTAGGCAAATTTGTTGAGTCAGCTTTCACAAAACCTGATTCTAAAATATTTGCCATACATGGCGCGATTTTTTTCCGAAAATTCGATGAAAAACATTGCGAAACTGTTATGCGGCCGAAGTCTTGAAGCATGCGGAAAAAAAACAACATCGTGACGTCACGCTAGGGACACCAATAGCATTGCGTTTTCATCCATTTAAATTTCCATGAATATTTCAACTTTATTATTAAATAAATGTAGACAAATTAACTGAATGTATTTTAATGAATCGTTTTTATAATGCTTTTATTTTGATAAATCAACTGAATTTACTAATTTAAAAATTTATTTAAAAACAGAATTCGTAACTTTCGTGAGTTAGTTGTCTTTAGGCCACTACAAACGATGGATTGTAAGGTAAAGTAAGTATGTATAGAAAAAATTAGGTAATCCGTGATTGCTTGTGTTATGTGTGTGTGCGTGCACGGATTAATGAATAAAATATCACAATCTTTTATTTTCTGTTCTTTATGTTCTTGTACTTGTTATTATTACGATGCTTAGTGCTTTATAAATATAATACTTGTATTTTTATGCAGAAGTAATAAATCATAATGTAATTAATATAAGCGCAAACGATCGCAGATTACGAATAAAATTTCTGCCTCTATAGAACAATATTTCAAATAATAATAATTTTTAATTTTATTAATAATTTTAATTTAGTACGCAGATGTTTTAAAATCGGCGGCAATCGTGACGATGATAACCACATCGTCGATGATGCCGACGATAATGTCGACGATGTCGTCCACGATGCTGATGATGCCGACATTGACAACGACGGCAGGCACGGCGAATGCGGCGGTGACAACGACATCATCGGCATCGCCGGCGACGATGCCGATGGTGATGCCGACATCGACGGCGGACACGGCGACTGCGGCGGGATACACAATATCTTGAAATGTAAGTAGAATTTCTTTAATTTGATGTAACGGTCTTAATTTTATTACAATTTTTTTTGATAAAATAATAATCTGATTTAAACTTTAATTTATAAAATAACACTTTTATTCATTCTGAATTGTTCAATTAATATATTATTATTATTATTATTATTATTAGATGGCGTTAGGAACTCGAAAGCTCATTGCCGCAAATACCAAATCCCGCCAATGTTCCCGTCCCTGAGCAAGATCCCTCCATTCGCGACCCTCGTACCCCATTTTGTTAAGATCCATTCTAATATTATCTTCCCACCTACGTCTTGGTCTACCCAATGGTCTTTTCCCATTAGGTTTACCAATTAGTATTTTATATGCGGTTCGATTCTCGTCCATACGCGCCACGTGACCTGCCCATCTTAATCGACGCGATTTTATGACGTTAATAATATCCGGACTATTGTATAATTGATGTAATTCTACATTGTGTAATTTTCTCCATTCGCCCGTTTCCTCATCGCGTTTTGCACCGATGATTTTTCGAAGTACTTTATTTTCGAATACCCTAAATTTTTTCTCGTCTTGTAACGTAAGTGACCACGCTTCGCTGCCATGAAGGACTACCGGTAAAATAATCGTTCTATAAATTCTAATTTTTAAATGCCTAGACAACACCCGCGAACCGAGTAGTTTATTAACCGAATAAAAGCATGCATTCCCCAAATTAATTCTTTTCTTAAGCTCTTCTCTTATTTCATTAGTTTGGTTTAGAATCGATCCTGAATACTTAAAATTGCTGACCCGCTCAAAAATTTTATCACGAACGACCAAGTTTCCGTTATTACGAGTATTCTGGATTCTATCAGTGACCATATATTTAGTTTTTTCAACGCTTATTTGTAACCCAAGTTCTTTTGTTTTATCTAATAGGGTTTTAGTGTTATTAATTAGTGTTTCTTTATTATCCCCCAGCAAAGCAATATCGTCCGCATATGTTAATAGCTGTGTTATACCGTTCAGCTGCAGACCATCTTCACTCTTCTGCATTTCTTTAATGGCATATTCCAATACTAAGTTGAACAAAAGAGGTGACAATGCATCCCCCTGCTTTAATCCGCTATGAATATTAAAAGTTTCCGACATTTGGTTACCTATTTTTACTCTACCTCTAGTATCTTTTAAACAGACTTGAACTACGTTAACCAATTTTGTAGGTATCCCCAGCCGAATTAAAATTTCAAACATCCTCTCCCGTTTTATCGAATCATACGCTTTTTTGAAATCAATGTAAAGTTGATGTACCGGTTGATCAAATTCCCATTTTTTCTCAAAGATTTGCCGAATAGTAAATATTTGGTCTGCAGTCGATCTATTTTTCCTAAAACCGCATTGATGATCCCCAATTATTTCATCTACATATGGTACAAGCATCGTCAATAGTGCCCCGATAATTATTACAACTCATTTTGTCCCCCTTTTTGAAAATCGGGATTATAATTGAATCTTTCCATTGTTCCGGCAATGCTTCTTTATTCCAAATTAAATTAATTAATTTCTGAATTTCTTCTATTAACCTACTTCCCCCCATTTAATTAATTCCGCCGGAATCAGGTCAATACCCGGTGCTTTGTGATTCTTTAATCTTTTAATCGCGCTTTTTACTTCTGAAATTGTCGGTTCGTTAATCATAGGTTCGTGAAACTCAGGTCGTGTGAAACTCAAGACTCTCTATTTCCCTGTTGTTTTCAAATTCAACATTCAATAGCCGATCAAAATGATTTTTCCAAGTGTTTAGTACTCCCGTTGAATCCGTAATTAAATTATCGTTCTCATCTTTCACCATTTCCGTCCTAGCCTGGAATCCCTTTCTATAATTATTTATCCCCATGTACATACCACGGACGTTACCGCTTTGACCATTTTCATTTATTTCTTCAATTTTACGTTTTAGGTATTGACGCTTCTTATTTTTAAATATATTATGAGCCGCTTGCCTAATATTAAGAAACTGATCCTGAGTTTCATCCGTATTTCGAGTCAGCCATGCAATACGCGCCTCGTTTCGTACTTTAGCAATTTTTACGCATTCTTCGTCAAACCACGGTTTGTTCTTGTGCCTTTTACAAAACCGTGGCTTCCGCCGCTTTTACCATCGCGTCGCGTACGTTTTCCCATTGTTTGTCAACCGCGTTATCATCCGATTCATCTATTTCCTTTAAGGCCGCGAATCTATTCGTTACTTCGACCGCGTATTTTATCCCGTTTTCTCCCTCGGTAAGACTTTGTACATTTAGACGTTTAGTTCCAATCATCTGCCCATTAGTTTTGTTTATCGACAGACGTTCCCTGATTTTAGCAATTACAAAAAAGTGATCCAAGTCGCAATCCGCCCCCCTATAAGACCTAACATTAAGTACGTTTGTGTGACGCCGTTTATCTGCAAGAACATGATCAATTTGGTTACGCGTATTTCCATCCGGGGAAATCCAAGTTTGTTTATGAATATTTTTGTGTCTAAAATACGTGCTCCTGACGATAAGATTTTTGCCGGTCGCAAAGTTAATTACCCTTACTCCGTTATCGTTACTTTTCTCGTGCAAGCTTTCGAGCCCGATCGTTGGTCTAAAAATGTCCTCTTTACCGATTTTCGCGTTAAAATCCTCCAAGACTATTTTCATGTAATCGTTCGGCAATTGATCCACGAGGTGTTCGAGTTCCTCGTAAAACCCGTTCTTAATTTCATCATCTTTATCTTCCGTCGGCGCGTGTACATTGATTATCGCGATCTTGTACCATCTACCCTGCACAACGAGCAATCCTAATCTTTCGTTTATAAATTTAACGTTTTTACCGCGGACAAGATTTTCTTATTGATCATGAAACCGACGCCAAAACTATGGATCTCCGATCCTCCATAGTGAAGCGTATACGAACCCGCGTTAAGTGAACCTTCCCCGGCCCATCTTGTTTCTTGCAACGCGACGACTTCTACCCCGTACCTCTCGACCTCCCCGACCATCGATTGAAACGCCCCAGGTCTGTAAAGACTTCGGACGTTCCACGTACCCATTTTGATATCCCTCCCGTTTTTTGACTTTCTGCGACATGAGTTCCCCGAGGTAGTTTCCACCCGGAGATCCGAACGGGGGACTAGTTTACCTCCGAAAAATTTTACCCCAGAAGAATCCATGACGAGTTTTGGTTGTTTCTAGATAAAGTCGTTTTACGGTGTGAGCTTATCAAACCTACGCCCAACCCCCAAACAGGAGGGCCATTTCCAATCGGCTGTCCGCGATTGCTTATTCAATTTATTCGCAGCTAACCTCTATCCCTAACCGAGACAAAGAGGCCGTTCCTCTATCCGTAACCTGAGGGCGCGCTGTGTCGTGGTGATTGGCACCCACCCACCCCGGGGATCACTATAACTATTTTCCTTCCCCGAGACTAGCGGCTGTTATGCTAACACAGTCAATTAATATATAACAAATTAAAATTATTTATATGCTTCTTCCACATATTTATAAGTGCAAAGTTTTTTTGCAACTGTTCATTTTCTTATTAAAATTACGCTAAAATTTTTGATATTAAATTGGAAAAATTGTTCAATTTTTTAAGAAAATGTATTTTTAAGAAATATGTTTTACATATGCATATATAGATTTTACATATGCATTTTTCTCGTTCTTTATGTTTCAGAAATAAGAATTAAAAAATATGAAGAAAAAAAAGGAAAAAGAGGAAAAGGTAGAGGTAGAGGCAATGGCGGAGGCAGAGGCGAAAGCAGAGGCGGAGGCAGAGAGAGAGGCAGAGGCAGAGGCGGAGGCGGAGGCGGAGGCAGAGGCAGAGGCAGAGGTGGAGGCAGAGGGAAACCCAACGCAATAAATAATATATATTATTATAATTAACGCATTAAATATATATTATTATATTATTATAATACACTATATACACATACATATACCCGCGCACATATATACAAACAAATATACACAAAATATTAAGCTTCATAAGATATTAAGACTGATAATAACTGATAAAATCGACAAATAAAGAAAAGAGTTTATATATTATATAACAAAAGATATATTATATTAAAAATATATAACAAGGTTTTTTATTACAATAGCGTTTCTTTTCCTTTCATTTTCCTCTCTCTCTCTCTCTCTCTCTCTCTTCCTCTTTCTTTTTCTTGCATCTATCGACAATATCTACTAAAAATATTTTATTATATTAATTAGAGCATATGATTTGCATTAATACTAATACTGCTAAGAACGGAGGGCGGTCCTCGGCGAAGCTCCGCCTATGCACGCAGACAAAATCCATTGTGCTTCTCCGATAAGCGACTTCTCAGTTCAGGCCCAATCTCCTCCAAAATAGGAGGAGAACCCTGCCTGGGAGATCACCTACCTGCTGGGGCTCCAGGAAAGCAAAACCCAGCAGTTCCAATCTGACCCTGGCATAGGCCGGGCAGTCACACAGCACATGGAGGCTAATTTCCTCCGATGCGTCACATTTCCTGCAGTTGGACTTCGTACTATTGCCCAATTTTTGCAGGTGGTAATTGAGAATGCCGTGCCGCGTGAGAATGCGAGTCACTAGCCCGGCATCTCGTCTACTTAGTTTTTTAATGCCGCTGGGGAGGCCCTCTCTCAAAGAATCAAGGAGAGCTTTCGCCTGCCTACACCCTGCCGCACCCTCTAGGAAGCCAAATGCTGGTTCCGCAGCCAGCGACCAATCTCCCCCTTGCCTAGGCTGTGAGGAATTCCGACCGCCAGCTCCGGTCCCACGAACACAGTCTCCGAGCCAGCCCTAGCAAGGTGGTCGGCCGCCTCATTGCCCTTGATATCAGAGTGCCTAGGCACCCAGATCAGAGCAATCTCGTTATCCCTCGCAAATTTTTCCAAGGTGCCTCTGCATTCTCAGACTAGTTTGGAGGTAGTAGTTGGAGCACCAAGGTCCCTCAGAGCCGCCTGGCTGTCCGAGCAGATGCTGATGCGCTGGCCCCTCTCTTTATTAGCGAGAAGTCCCTGTGCACAGCACAAGATCGCCACTATCTCCGCTTGGAAGACTGTGGCAAATTCACCGAGTGGGATGGATTCACTAATCCCTCTCCCTCGACAGTAAACGCCCTGATCCCAGGCCGATCCTAAACCCATCCGTAAAGAGAATGAGCCCATTCTTCAGCACCGGACCCGGCAGCCTAAGCCAGTCTTCTCACTTCGGAAAACACTCTTTGAATGGCGCCTTCAGGGCACGAGTGGCTGGCATTTTGTCCTGTCCCATACTAAAGATAGGATAAGAAAGAACTTCGTCGGGAAGTTTAGTATGCCTGGTGCCGGCCCTCCATTTTCTCTCACAACTCAGACGATAAGCCGCCGGTGCAGCAGCGACGACGACCATGTGACACAGCGGCTTGATACCGAGCAGCACTCTCATCGCCGCAATAGTTCTCATAGCCCCAAGAGCCCCTCTTAAAATAAAAGCCCTCAGGTGCTCCAGCGATATTTTCGCCGACGCTAACTGTACTCTAGTACCATACAGCTACCATACTACTGCAGCATATAGCAGCCTAGGTCTAAGAATAGCAGTGTAGATCTAGTAGACCATTCCAGGCCTAAGATCCGAGGTCAGACTAAAAGATCTTCTGCACAACCAGAAGTAAGATGTTATACTCTTACACCGATCGTCCAGGTGCTCCTTCCATGTCAGCTTCCCATCTAGGATGACCCCCAGATATTTCATTGACACAGCCGGTGTCAGCCTAATGCCTCCCAAGATAGGCCCCACTACAGTGCCCAGCTTGCATCTGCGAGTGAATATGACTAGCTCCGTCTTCCGGAGATTGACCGAAAGGCCAGTGCTGTCACATCACTCCTCTACCGTTTTAAGAGCACTTTGCGTGAGTTCCAGGAGCGTGTCCAGAAAGGGTTCTCGCACGATAATCGTCAGATCGTGAAAGAAACCCTTGCACAAAGAAACCCTTATCATTCGGTTTGATAAGTAGTCCATCGATTACTAAGCACCAAAGAAGTGGAGAGAGCACTCCGCCCTGCGGGCACCCTCGATCCACCCAGCCGCCGACGCTGACAGTACCGAGCGTCGTTACAACCCGCCCCCGGAGCATACCTCTGATCCAGTAAACCAGCCTGTGTGGAACGCCCCGCAGCGTTGCCTTCCTGCAAACCACTTTGTGAGGTTGTTGTTGAAAGCACCCTGTATGTCCAGAAAAGTCCCCACCGCATAGCCTTCCTCCATGAGATCTCTCTCAATTTAGGACACCAACGAGTGGAGCGCCGTAGAGTAGCCCATCTTGTAAGCATGTTGATTCTCATGCAGCGGATGCCGCATGAGGACAACATCGCTCAAAAGGACCTCGACCAGCTTCTCCAACGTTTTTAAAAGAAATGACGTCAGGCTGATCGGTCTGAAATCTTTGGCAAAGGTGCAGCAGGTCCTACTGACTTTGGGTATGAATACCATCCTCGCTAGCCTCCAAGCTCTGGGCTTGTAGCCCAGAGCAAGACAAGCTCTCAAGGTCTGCGTGAGCGGCCGACTGATTTGCCCGAGCCCCTCTTGTTAGAGCGCCAAAAAAATCCCTTCCGGTCCAGTGAACTTGAATGGTTTAAAGGTTTTGACAGCCCATTCCACCCTCTCGGGTTTTACGATGCTGGCCGCTAGTTTCTATTCGCACCCATTCGCCCTTAATCTGGGCTCCGCGGTCTCCCTGCCTGAGTCGACATCAGTCGACATCCTGAAGCCCGGAAAATTGGTCTCCAGAAAGTGAACCAGACATCGCTCTCCCGAAACCACATCCCCATCCGGGAGGCGTATCGCCTGTAAATTTGAGTCCGGGTTTTTCGCCAAGATTCTGCAAAGCCTAGAGGCCTCCGGAACCTCCTCCATTGACTCACAGAACCTCCTCCAGCTCTCTCTCTTGGCGGCTACTACAGAGTCCCTATAAGTCTTCTGGGCTCTGTGGTAGAGGTTCCAGTCGAGCGAGCGACCCCTGTTCCTAGCTCTATTCCAGGCAAGCCGAGCCTCCCTGAGCCTTTGCAGTCCCGGTCCCCACCAAAGACCTTCTTGTTAGAACGAACTGCTCTCGCTGGACAGCTCTTTTCGAAGCTGCCCACCAAAGCCCTTTGTAAATGATCTATGCAGAGCTCTACCTCAGCAGCGGTCTTGTGCCTCTTAGGGAAACCGCAAAGAGAGCGATCATTGGAAAAATCTTCTCGAAACGAATCCCAATCCATCCTTCTCGGATTTCTTCTATAGATTGTTTCAGGCCTTACATTAGCAAGCCTGAAGCCTGAAGACGATCTGCCTATGATAGTATATATATATATATATATATATATATATATATATATATGGATTTTTTCCCGGATAACTACAAAACGATTTTATGAATCAAGATATATTACAATTTTTTTGTCTTAAAATCAGATAACAATCATTGTTTCAAAATACTACCTTTTTTATAACTTCGATTACAAACAAAATTACTGTTATTACAAGCAACTGTAAACAAAAATCTATTATTTATTTTATTGAATACTTTATTATTAAAAGTAAGTGTACAATTCACAAATCAATCGTAAAATTGTATGCTTATTTTTTCGATGCTTATTCCAATGCCACAAGACGTTACATGATTGAAAAAAAATACCAAGTCATTATTTTTGATGATATTTGACGTTTCAAATAAACGTCAAGTGTCAGTATGAAAAAGCATCTCATCTATTTATTCTTTTTCTTAATTTTTCTTTCTTGTTCTCTCACTACTTGCTATTCAACCTTCAGTGATTTTTATTGTTACCGCGAATTGTCCAATAGCGTGCGATATTAACACGGTATCTATTACATAATTTTTTACAAGATCATAAAACAGTTTTATTATTGTATAATTTTTTTAAATATACTTTATTTACTGTTTATATTGAAATTATTTATGATTATTTTATAAGCGTTTATAGTGTACATAATTATGCATATTTGCTAATTATTATTATTATTATTAGCCTATTAATTTATTATACTCACTCAAAGTCCATTGCATTTTTATTTGACTTATTAGATATTATTTGATTTGTTTTCAAAAATAATTATTTGTTTTTTTGTAAAGTATATAATATATATAATTATCAAAAAATATTTTATCTTTAATATACTCAAGTTCTTACAGCGTCATAATAATTTTTATTATTAAAAAATTTTATAAGAATTTGTTAGAATATCTTTTATAAAGAAGTTTTATAGTTAAAATCTCTTATAAAATATTTAAAATTAATGTTATGTACTAAAATTTTGTTGCAGGAAATATTAATTTGGCAAAATGGTCGGCTAATTCTATTTGTCGTACCAGTTTATATGCGAATCATTTTAGTACGAATAGTTTCAAGGGAGAAGACAAAACAAAATTAAAACGCGATGAAATGCACGTTCCATTCACCGGTTTGAATGATTTACAAAAAGAAGCAGAAATAAATATGATGGCAAGAATGCCAATAACAGAAGAAATAAGTGAAATGAAGAAAAGCGGAAGTCAAAATATATATAATAGTACAACAACAGGGACGTCATTGGCAGCTTGTGAGAATAATATAATCACAGATCAACAATTATATTTCAACAGTCTTTATTGCGAACTTATCTTCTGCCACGATTAAGTTTTGATATTCCATCAGAAGAAGAAGATATAATGGAATGGATGCATTTAGAACCTATAACATGTGAAAATATCTCTGCACCCGATCATACATGTATAATAAATGAGAAAAATAATGAAAAAAAAAATTCACTCACAGATAACACATATATTTAAGACATAGAAAACACAGATATTTGTATTGCGATAGGAAAGTAATTGCTTCATATGATGATTTTGAATTGACATGATCTATCGATGAGGGAGTGGTGCACTTGGACACAGTATAATTGGACACGGTGCAAATGGATACGTTACAAATGGACATGAGATTTTGCACACGGTTCAATTGGACACAGTAATTTTGGATACAGTAGCTTTTGGACACATAAGAAAATACGCATCGTTTACTTGGACACCGCTCACTTGGACACTGTTCATTTGGACACCGTTCGTTTGGACACAGAAAGACGCATCGCTTCGGATAATTATTTGTCCGATTTCTGAACACTCAATTCAATATCTGAATTTTCTGTGTTGGGATTGTATCAGACAAATTAATCTGATAAAAATAGTTATTATACTTTTAAAATTATTAACCGCTTTTTGCAAGCTTTATAACCATCGTGATTAAAACTTAAATACGGGATAGATAACGCAACGCGCGCCGCATAGTGGTAAACGAATGAAGTAGCGATTATCAAAAACTATCTTTTGTAATGTTTTTGAAATGTTGCTGTAACATTCTCATAAAATATTACAATTCCATATTCCAATAATGTCTCAACAATATTTCATTGCAAACTTGCAAGATTGTAACATTGCTGCAATGTAATTGCAATGTTTTGTGCTGTATGGGTATTGGTGTTTTACAGAAATTTTGAATAAAATAACAGATGGGTGCATAGATTTAATGAATAAAATACATCCTGAATGGTTAGATCAGAACAACGCATGCTACAATCATCGGCTGCAAGCACTGAAATATATGATCAGCATTAAACTATATTCTCGTACGAAATACAATAATCGTACTAACAAAATAGCCGGTGCACCTTATAGAAAAGTCAAAAACTTTTCAAATAAATAAAATTTAATCGTGACAGTAAAGGAAAAACTAAAAAGGAATAAACTACCTTTAACACCATCTTATATCTTATCACAAAAGAGAAAAAATGATAGAAAAGATAATATGGAAATAGAAAGACAGAGTTAGAAAAAAGAGCACACAGTAAGAAAACTAAAGTAAATAAAAGTAATATAAAGAAGAAAAATAGATTGGAAAAAGCAATAACAGGTATTTATAAAAACGTTAAAAGTTAAACAATAACAGGTAAACAATGTAGAACGTATATTTCTTATAAAATATAGTTAAACTCTAATCAAATATAATTTGATACATTTCCTATAAATTATTATTATTGTTTGTATCTTACAGTTCCATCATTGTAAAAAGAAATATTTATTGTTGCATTATAATATAATATTGCGTACATAATGTTCTAATACATTTAGCTATAAAATATAAATAAGTACCATAAGTAATATTAGTTATAAATTATATTATTTGCAACTGTTATATACAATAAATAAATATAACTTTCAGGTAATGAGAAAAATAAAGTAGTGTATCTAGGCTGGTTCTAACTCAGGTCCTCTGAGGAGGGGTGAGAGGCGAGGGGAAACCGGCGCGTGAGGGTATGACGTCACGGAAAGGGGGGGGGGGGGGTATCGTCATGGGAGGTATGACGTCAGGGGGGTATGATGTCACGGGGGTATAACGTCACGGGAAGTTTATGACGTCATGGGCGGGGTCTGCGGAGAAGGGGTAGGGGGTCCGCGGCGGAACGGTTTGCGCGGGGCCGCGAAGAGGGAGGAGGGGAACCGCGGCGAAACGGTCGGCGCGGAGACCGTGGGGAAGAGGGAACGCACGATATCGCGAGTAGGTGTGACAGAGATAGCGCGAGGCGTCCGCAAAGTGTAAGAGAGGGATAGCGCGAGGCGGTGCGAGAGAGAGAGAGAGAGAGAGAGAGAGAGAGAGAGAGAGAGAGAGAGAGAGCATACGCGAGGCGGTGCGAGAAGGATAGCACGAGGTGATCACAGGCACGAGGGAGAAGGATAGCGTCCGCATTGGTGTTGGAAAAGGATGACGTTCGCGGGAGAAAGAGATAAAGAGAGAGATAGTGCATGCATGCGTAGGAAAAGGAAAGAAGGAAGCACATAAATAATCGACATATTTATTTAATATAATAATAATAATATTTATTCAATAATTGTGTATACATCATATAAATGTGTGTGTGTTAAAATAATAATAATAATAATAATAATAAAAATAATAATAATAATAATAAAATATAATATAATATCAAATTTTAAGAAATTAGGCTCTCATGTGACATTACAAATTTCAAATAATCGCGGGCACTACTATCAGCGTTCTGGCTCTTATTAGCCCGCGATTATTTGAAATTTGTAATGTCACATGAGAGCCTAATTTCTTAAAATTTGTTAGTTTACGCCGGCTGAAAGATAGCGTTATTAGTAATAGATATTATAAGGCGAATGAGAAGTATCGGTGTTGTGGGATCTGAATAGCTCAGAGGTAAGAGCAGTCGCCCGGCAAGCGAAAGACTCGGGTTCGATTCCCGATTCAGCCCGATTTTGCCCCGATATTTTTTCTCGCCTTTATTTATCCAGGGGGGTAAAGGAGGGTTTATTATATATCTCGAATTGAGATTATTTTTAAAAATCTTGGTATAGCACCAAGTAAATTTCGCGCTCTGTGCACATATTCAGTTTCATAAAAAACTTATTTTTCTATGAAACTAACGCACTACTATCCGCGTTCTGGCTCTTATTAGCCCGCGATTATTTGAAATTTGTAAAATATAATATGATGGCGCTCCTTCTGAAACAGAAAAAATACATATCTTGTTAGTATAATGCGCTTTCCCTAATTTAATTTTATAAATCCGACATAAATTTTAAAAAGAAAATACTTACATTATCCTCCTGGAGCCGCAAGCTCTTCCTTCCAATCCTCCTCCCAATCCTCCTCCTCTTCCGCAAATTTTCTTCATCGTCCGATATCTCTTCCTCCGACTCCCAATTCTCCACTTCTTCATACGGCTCCAAGCCGAAAAGAGGCCGTAAATAAAAGATATCCTCGTATTGCGTTGGGTGTACGCATACACACTCGCGGGCTTCGCGAGTGTCACCCCACAAGCTTGCGTGCGCCCAACGCAAATTTCCTCTCATCCACCGCATGTATCGGCGGTGGATGACGTCAATTTGCACGAACTGAAATATATTATTAATTAATAAATATCACACATAATGTCGCACACACATGTCAAAACACTGAACACTACTTACCAGATTCAGACGAAACATTTTTATTAACTTTTGCTTTATTTTAATTTTACTAACAACACTTTTATAACGACACTAGACTGTTGGAACGTCGAACACTTTGTGACGAACATACCGGGATAGACATTGTCTGGATTAAACATTTTAGAGTAGGAGATATATCACTTAGGAAGAACGCTTATTCTCAGCTCTTGATAAGAAAACAAAAGTTAGCATGTTTCCACGAGCAAATATCTAAAGTCTTTTAAATATGAATAATATATTATTATAATATGTAAACCACTATCGAACAACTATTGAACGGCCATTAAACGGTTATCGAACGGCTTTGAACGGTTATCGAACAGCTTTGAACGACTATCGAACAGCCATTGAATGGCTTTGAACGGCTTTGAACGATTATCGAACGGCCATTGAACGGCTTTGAACAGCTATTGAACGGCTATCGAACGGCTTTGAACGGCTATTGAACGACTATCGAACGGCTTTGAACGACAAAACAATTATTTATACTCCATTCAAATATTTAAAGTCTATGTCCATATACTGAAATGTAACATCTATATTTTACTTAACTAGCTGACGCCGCTATCTAACGTCACATACAGAAATTTAATACTCGCGTACTGGGATAAGAAAGAGGAAAAAGGAAGAATAAAAGAGAATAAAATATATTTTAACAATAGTTTATTCTAAATAATGTTCGGATGAATCATTATGATGATTCGTCCATCAATTGAATATTTTAAATACATTTTGTAAAGCGCAATTTTTTAAATGTTTTTCACAGCGCATAGTATTAGTAACATCTAGCTTATTTAACGAAGTGATATCTTCATAGTCCGCATCCAAAGTCTCAATAATAACGTCGTTTCTCGCATCAACATCAAGTATATCGACCAGCCATTCTCGTTTTTCGCGTCCTTTAACGTACACGATAGGAGATGCTCCATCTTCCTCTTCCGTCGCGCCCATCATAGCTCTCGTAATCAAACGCCTAGCGAAGCTGTATGGAAGGTTTCCATCCTCCCATTGAAGCTCATGGTGATGTCCGATTAGTCATGAAGTTTGACATCTCTCAGATTTTGTAAGCGCACGCCATGGTACGGGATTTGCAAAAAAGTAATGAGAGAGAACAAATCCATTTCTCAATATCGCTACTTCCTTCACGATAAAGTTTCGCCCGATAATGAATCCCTGCAGATCCACAAACGTTGGCGCAATCATGCTGATAATATTACCGTACGATTGCAAGAACGATGTACGACTGTTGCCGATCGTCAAAATCTCAATCTTTATATATTTTGACATTGGAGGGGATATTTGCTGATTTAGGTAATTTTACGAACTACGTTGGTCAATGGGCAATATTCGACAACGCGATCGTGCAAGATGAGACAATAGGCGGTAGTATTTGTCGGTATATCCTTCTTGCACTCAAACTCTAATCTCACGTCCACGGTGGAATTTTTTACAGACTCGTTTTGTCGCGAGCAATCGATAACCGCGAGAGGACCGCAATGTAAAAACTTTGAAATGTTTAATAGCACATCATCATTATCACATCCGTAATAAGATTTGCAAAAACGAGAGTACATATCGAACAAGAGGGAGAATCTATTTTTATCGAAATCTAAATTCAAATCATCAAGACACAATTGTCCACAAATACTTTGATTATAATTTTGATAGTATTCTATATTTATTCTATATTAATAGTGATTGTATTCTATATTTACAACATTCTGTCCAAAATATCGCACTAATTCCTTGGGCGGTCGCTGATTTCCAAAACTATCGAGATATACTACACGATCCCCCTCTTTGCATACGCAACCCAATGAGTACCGGAACCATCGACGTCATCAAAATTGACGATACCACTCTCATTTCGCCGTACACTGTTTATCGGTAAATCATTGCGCATGAAAACACCTCTAAAAAATTGTATACGCATACGTCTTGCAAGTTGTTCCAATTGTACATTGGTTGTTACACCGGCAGGCATTTTTATTTTGACATTTTTTTTTTCTTGACCGCTGTTGAGAACCCTCGTCCACGCTTGTATGGAGCGAGATAAAGTCCGTGACCTTCCATGGCGCGATTATGACGCTGCATTTCTTCGAGCTGACGTTGCGTCGCCTTGCTATCGTTCACCGCCTTCGCGATTCCCGCTGATCCGCCAGCCAATGTACCGAGAACTCCCAATAATGGTAAAATTGGTAAGATACCACCGCGCTTCGCTATAGGAAGTATTCGTTTTTTCGCAGTCTTTTTCTTCATCGATGATTTTTTTGTTTTCAGCCCTATACCGAATTTTATCTTTGCTTTCATAGCCGCCCAAACAGCTGTAGCGGCTGCTCTTTTGCCAAGAGTCGAATCTCTCGCGGTAATACGCGTTCGCGCTTTCGTGGCGAGTATATTATCCGCAACGTGTCGTTGACCGAGATCGTTGCTTCGAGAATAAACTATATCGTGCTCGCGACACGCGGCATCCAATGGATTGATACCCCGATTGCCTCTAGCCAATTGTGTTTCTAAATGAGTTCCCGGTCCGCAAAATTGATAGCCTGGAATTTTTGAGACTGAACGGTTTCGATTCGGTGCGTCTCTATAAATAGGGCCCCGATGGCACATTTTCCAAAATCTGATTTGAAATTCGCGAGAGCAAACATGCGGTTCGCGCGACAAGCGACGATAATCAAAGCGATAAATTTTGACGATAAAATACGAGTAATGTCCGAGAAAGAAATACGCAAGCATGGAAACATGCTGCCGACTACCATACGCGGTATCATTTGCGGTCCTTCGAATTGCGATAAGACTAACGTGTTGATAAGTTTGATAGAAAGTCCACACGGTGTACATTTCGAGAATGTGTACGTATATTCGAAATCACTTCAACAACCGAAATATCGATACTTGGAAAATTTGCTATTATCGATCGGTGAAATTGGTTATTTTACATTCTCAAATAATAGTGACGTTATTTCACCGAGCGAGGCGCTTCCGAATTCCATTTTTATCTTTGACGACATGGCATGCGATAAGCAAGATACGATAAGAGAGTACTTTGCAATGGGTCGACACTCGAGCGTCGACTGTTTCTATCTTTGTCAAACGTATGCCAAGCATCTTATACGGGACAATGCAAATTTAATGATTTTATTTAAACAAGATGGTACAAACTTGAAACATGTATACAACGATCATGTAAATACTGACATGTTTTACGGCGATTTTCGCGCATTCTGTCAGAAATGCTGGCAACACAAGTATGGATTTGTAGTGATTGATAAAGACAGTTTACAGACTAATGGACGATATCGAAAAAGATTTAACGATTTTGCAATACCGTAAAGTGGTTAGTCGCTATCGATACATCGATCGAGCATCGTCTAAAAATTTTCGTCCGAGGGCAACATGACGACGATTGACAGTGACGATCGTGAGAAGATTGCGAGAGAGATTGTAAAAACGAGCGAATCAATCCGCAAAAAATATCGTTCTTTAAAAACCGGTCAAATGGAGGAAGACGTCGCATTGGAGAGGCACTTTAAACCAATTATCGAACCTCTAAAACAACTTGTCAAAAATACAATCAATGTGGAATCTAATAAAGCGAGAATCGAACCATCGAGTATGCTTGAAGACAAGAATCTGAAAAAAAGAGTCTGGAACAAAGCGAACAAGGTCAAATATATCATTGAACGATTCGCTAATATCTTCTACTCCAAATCAATCGAAACGTAAGCGAATGAAACAATTATCGAATGTGGTTACTTCTACTCCGATAAAAGATGTACAATCGAGTCAAATATTGCACGAAAGATCGTCTCCGTATGTGAAAGAAATTTTCGAAACCACGCCTGAAACGCTTGTGACATCGGTTCAACATCTGCTACAAACGTTCGAGGGTCAAAATACATTGCGCACACATCTGGGTCCACTAGGGCAAAAATATGTTGGAGCTATTTTGAGTCAAGATAAAAATAACAGTATGGATTATGTTTACGGTGTTAAATTTTGCAACGAAAAAATGATGCTTGGTGATAAAATTTTTGATGTGGATAAAGATGACAATATAATTATCGGTGGAATAAGATACGTGGGAACACCAGGTCTCTATAAGTTGATTTTCAAGAGAATACCCGACGGTGACGTATACAATGACGATGATAAAATTAAATACAAAAATATATTACTGGCGACAAATGCGCATAGACGTGGCAATGATATGCGTAATCCGATGTTAAATGACAAGGGATACAAGTATAAAAATATAATAGCACCATTAATCTCTAATAAAAAAGCGGGAAGAGGTATAAACATACCGCGCGTTATGACGTTAAACGATAATAAGATCGATTACGTGCATTGGAATGATCCCAAGGAGTTGGTAGATCGTTTGCGATTGCTGGCAGCTTCGCGTCAAGCCGGCAACAATGCCCACGACAATGAAATATTATCAATTATCGAGGAACTTTACGAAGCTGGCCTTATTATAAATTAATCTATGCGTCGGCGAAACGAGTCAGTCTGTCATTATTGTTTGTATCGGAATGTCGATTAATAAATTTGGATTATCGTTGGGAACACCAAACAACTCATACTATCAATGGAATAGATTACTAAGAAATTACGTGCGCGATAACGCTCTGTGTCAGACAGCCTCCGGCTTTGACGCAAGGTCGCGCAAGATACGACGCGTAGCGCAACCGGAAGATGATACCGATGCAGCAAACAAACAGTACGTGGAAATACGTGTCAAGCTTTTGGAGGACAGACAGGAAGAACTTGAGAAAAAAATAATCACGCTCGAGACGAATGTGCAAACGCGGCAAATAATGATGGATGAGATGCAGAAAATGCTTCGGTATGCAACTCACGCGCAGACTACATCTAATTCAGCGCAGGAGCAGAAAGATATATAAAGAATATATGTGGAGGAATTATCTCATTATTGCAAATTATGCCTCGATCATATGTCGCAAAAGACCTCTGAAAAACAGCTGCTCGTGGAAGAATTGCATGCTCCAGCGAGAAAAAATTTCCCACGTAGACGTGTCATAGTACGCGGATACGACGATCTGTGGCAGGCAGACGTGGTCGAGATGCATCCATATGCACGATTCAACAAAGGCTACAACTACATACTCACAGTTATCGATGTGTTGAGCAAGTATGCGTGGGCTGTACCACTCAAGAGTAAGAGTGGAAACGAGACGGCTGACGCTATCGCAAAGATAATTCGAGATGATGGAAGATGTCCGAAAAATTTTCAAACCGACAGAGGAAAAGAATTTTACAACGCAAATGTACAGAAACTCGTGAAGAAACACAGCATTAATCATTATTCGACGTACTCTATCATGAAAGCCTCGGTCGTGGAACGATTCAACCGAACGTTAAAGAGCAATATGTGGAAAATGTTTACGTTTAATGGAAATTACAAGTAGATCGATGCGTTGTCCCGGCTCATTAGAGAGTACAATGCGCGAAAACATCGCACTATCGACATGAGACCTATCGATGTTATCCCCGCGATCGCCGATAAACTTTTAAATACGGTATACAGCAACGTAAAGATTGCGGCACCGGCAAGATTTAAAGTAAACGATCCGGTACGCGTGAGTCAATTCAAGACCACCTTTGACAAAAGTTACACGTCAAATTGGTCGACCGAAGTGTTTAAGATCGTTAAAGTGCAGAAAACTAATCCCGTGACCTATGTACTCAAAGATTCGCGCGGAAATCCCGTCGCCGGCGGATTTTACGAATACGAGTTACAACGCGTTGCTAATCCCGACATACATCTCGTAGAAAAGGTAATACGCAAAAAGGGCGACGAGGTTTATGTGAAATGGCTGGGATTTGATGCAACGCACTATTTTTGGATACATAAAAATAATATATTATAAATATATTAACAATAATACATAATATTAAAGATATTTTACAAATATATAAACAAAATTGTACACTTTATAAAATATACATATAATTTACAATAAATATACATATAATTTTAATTTACAATAAATATACGTAATTTTTTATTTACAATAAATATACATATAATTTTAATTTACAATAAATATACGTAATTTTTTATTTACAATAAATATACATGCTTTTTATTTACAACGGTATTTTATAATGCCCCCACGGTAGCCTGTCGGTGGTTTCGGGTACGATATACCGCTTGTCATCGTACGGACTTAGAGCAATTTTTGTCTCGCGAATAGTGTATACTTCGTATAATTTAGATCTTATACAAGACTGCTGACGCGTCATTTCAATCTCTTCGTTCAAACACCGCATGTAATCGTTCAACGTTATCGTTCTCGCGACGACGTTACTCTTGACGCCTTTTACCTTTGTCGTGTCTTTCTTACCATCTACTCGCAACGAGTACATTTTTGCCCTAAGCCCGACGAATTCGGTCATGATGGCGCCATTATTTTCATCCTTCATTAAATCCGGTACCTTTTTATTCGCGAGCGGTATACCGTACACATTGTCCACCGCATAATCGCTGGTATCGAATCTGTCGACGTTGCGCTTTATATTCTCATATACATCTTCACACTCGATGTGATATATGAGACTGTCGGTGACGGTGTACATGACTTTACATTTCTCTCGATACATAGGTATCATATAATCATGGTGAAACTCGTACAAACATGTCTTGGATATGTCGAGTATACACATACCCCCGTAGATTGGTTTATTAAATTTCACATCGAGATTGCGCAATTCAACGGCGATCAGATTCTCAGAAAACACGCTTCTACTATGAAAATTTGGTTTTGCGATCATCGCCTCTGCGCCATATCTTCCATCCCAATGTGTCACGAGCTTAATATTAACATGATTACGCACATTTTCCATTGTTTTGCAAATACAGCATTATTCATTAATTTATATAAATTTTTTTCAAAATCATTTTTCACGAGTGTTCGGAATTGTGTATTGAGTTCGATATAACTGCGAAGCCATGGAGACTGCGAAAACTGTAATATTCGATGTATTTTTGTAACTCGAAGCCCGTGTCGCGTGCATTGCTGCAGGTTGCGGTAATATATTACATAACGCTTCTTATCGTATAAGGTTGCGAGCAGCTTATCCTGCCGCTTACCAGGTGGTTTGTCGCGTGTCGGGCAAAACTGTAGGTCAATGTGCGCATCGTGAACATGTTGCGGATACTCGAGATCGACTTCAAGGATGTAGCCCATAGGCGAATCGAGCGCGATCGATGATATATCAAAATTGGATACGTCGTCGACCCATCAAAAATCTGCATAGGGCAATGGTTGACACATTGCCCATCCCTACAAATTATTTACATCAAAGTACGTGAGATATGTTGAAGATTTCGATGGATCGTACCACTGCATATACTTGTTATTAGCATGTGCGTATCTGTTGAAACATTGACTCAAACCGCCGCGAATTCCGCGTTCGATAAATAAAACCATGTCGATATCCGTAAGCAATTCGAATGTAATATTTGTATGCTTCAACATGGCGTCTCACGTGTATCCGGGAAGAGTATAGTGATACGCGGGGTCGAGCCCATAACTTTTAATACAACTCTCGCGAAAATTTTCAAAAATATCTGCTAATAACAAGACATCAATTTTGAGATGCAAGTCGCTATATTCGCCCAGGGTTCGAATGGAGAACCGCTTCTACATGTTCTCGGCGTGCGCGTAATCGCTCTCGGATATCGTGTCACCGATCAAGAAACTGTAAAATGATTCGCGCGGTGGTAAACACGTATCTTGCAACCTGTCGACACAGTTAATATATTCGTACAGAAAAACGCCCTTCCGTGTTAATAAATTGAAATTGTCGTTCGGTAAATTTTGAAATTAAGATTTTAAAATTGTGAGTTTGTCTTTATTCAAGAATGATGCCAATTTATCGAGACTAGCTGTGAGAAATTTATACGAATCGATAAAACGCAATTTAATATGATGTTTTGATTTCTCTTCGGTAAGTTTAACATTTTTCGTAAATGATATATATTTTTCATTTGTTATCGGAAGTAACTCGATTCCCCCTTCGAACGCTGTAGCTATTTCCTTGATAATGAAATGCGCGTCGTAACCGGATAAATTATGAAAAACTATTGGAATGCAAAAAGAATCTTTATAATTTAAATTGCAATTTAAATGCGCGGGACCTCTGTATCGCCCGGTTAGATGGCAATGATCGCGTACGCGTGTATCGTCTTGTACAAATGGTTTCTCGCAAATGTGACATTGTGTCGCGCTATGAAAATCTTTCCATTCATCAGATGTTAAATTTACCATGGGGACATTAGCTGATAAAATAATTTTTGCACGTTGCGCTAAATTTTTTAGTTCTTCGACGAACCATGATATTGTTGTGCCTCCGGAGAGGCACGGTAGTTGGGATCGTTTGCCGGAAGGAATTTGGGAATTCGGGCTCCGCCTGAGAACTTTATTTAAATAATTCGGACACTTTCCACATTAAATAAATAGATTAATATCAGATTTATTTGTGGTTTGGTTTATTTACAATGTTCCCGCACTTTCGCTCACGTCGCGTATCACGATAACGGTTATCTTAACGTGCGCGTGTCTAAAGTCGAGTTTCGGTCTCGAGACTCGCCTCTCGCTTCTTCGTGTATATTTCTGCCGACTGCGTGGCTATTTAATATTATAATAATTATTGATATTCGTTTTGACACTCGCGGTTGTTAGAGATATTACTCGCGTAAAGGAATAAAGATTGCCCGCGTAATATTAATTAATGATCAAGACTGCCCGCGTAATATTAATGGTAAAGACTGCCCGCCGTTCGTTAGCGGTGGGCCTTTTTATTAACTCCCCTTGGTTTCCCAGGAGGGGATCGTTTAGCGACAAGACCATGCGTCGTGTCGCTCGATTTTGCGGCAAGATCCGGATGCAAGCTAAGGAGTTCTAAGTAGGACTTCTTTGCTTGCATTTTCGCAATTTCCTTTCTGCTTTTCGGTAGGACTTCTACGTTGCATTTTCGCAACATCCTTATTCCGCATGCCTTGGTTTCCGCGTTTTCGTAATGGGTGATTGCGCGGTCGCTTGGGCTTCGCGCGTGGCTCGCGTTGTCAGCGCTTCGTTCGGTCAACGTTCGTAACGTGATCTGTATTCGCGTTACACGTTGAGCAATATCTTATTGTATAAAATAATATCTCTCTAAAATAATATGTATCTAATAATTCGTATATAGCCTTCTCGGGCTATAACATCCCTCCCCCGTAAAAAAAAGAAAAACGGAGGTGTAAAAGTGACGTTTTTCGCAAAACAAACTTATTTTAAAAATTATTTTTTCTTATTCTAATGTACAACATTTTTCCCGTATACAATATGAGATATAATCGTTTCTTATTATTCCTATACTTATCTAAAATCGTGTACTTAGACTTCGTTTTAGTATGGGTTTTGGGAATCTGTAGGACATACGTGGTTCGTCTTCTTCGTATATCCTGACTGACGGTCGTTTTGTATATTTCTTTTTATTTTTTACAATTATATAAATTATTAATATTATTATAATTATTGTGGTTATTCCACTCGTCGCCATAGGATATACGAATTGTTTTTTCGTAAAGAATTTGTCATTATTGTCCTGTAAATCATTGTTTATATCTTTCAATTTATTTCTTAATTCTGTTAATTCTGAATGCTGTACGATATTCTGTTGTTTCGTGTCTAGTATGTCTGTATTGTCTCGTATAAATGTAATATTAATTTCCGGTAAATACGTTTCTATTTCGTTACCTTGTATGACTTCTTTTGATTGGATCGTCATTTCTGTTGTTATTAATTTACATTTATTTTGGAGGGTAATTTGCCCTGTTCCTTTAATTACTTTTCTAATCTCGTTATAATTTTCGCATTGAATTATTATTGATTGTTCGCGTACAGTTGAGTATAGCCAAGTAAGTGGCTGTTGCAACGATATCCATATCGTTTCTGTCGCAATTACATGTTTACTTTTGCAAGCCTCGTTTTGGTTTTGTGGTTGCAAGTACATTTGTATTTCGCACGGCGCGTTTGGATTAATACGGTGTATTGGTTGTGTTTTCTCAGATATGTATCTGGAATTTATTTGGATACACTTTTTTAAGTCGTCCTCCGTTATTATGATATACGTTAATCCTTCTCTATTAACTACGATTATTTCGTGATTTATTTCCGCGTGCGTAAATATATTTTTATGATCGTAAGTAGGTAATGGGGTTACTTTTATTATATCATATACTGGTTGTGAGATTAGTGGGAATCGCAATACAGTAAATATGATTGATCCTTCACGGTATGCAGTTATTTTAATATATTCTTCTAGTGCTAGCCATTCGTCGTTTCGAATTTCGAAAGGGAAATATAAACCGTGAGGTAATTGGATAGCTGCTTCTTTTAAATGTGTTATAATGTCGCTAATAGGTGTTAGTACGGGATGCATAATGCCCTTGCGTACATGCGTAAGATATTCTATTACATCTTTCGCATCCCGAATTAAATCTGTTATCATCGCGATGATTACCGTAAAATGTTCGATTATTTCTTCACGAGTACTGTATTCTCGAACATAATGGTTTAATAGTTTACCGTTATAATCTAGTATATTTTCTAGTTTATCTAGATGTACTATCGTACTATTTAAGATTTTTATTTGATTTTTCGCGACGTGTTGAATGGTTTGCTGGTTATTTTGTAGGAGATTTAATTGTTCGTTTATTAATTCTCTATCATTCGCGTCCATTGTACCGAACAATGTTTTCGCTATTCCGCCTATTCCGTCGATGAGACCTCTACGTCCGTTCGTCCGTGTCTTATATAGCGTATTTATTAGAGTGATCAATTTCGTTAATTGTTTCGACTCGTTTGTTACGATTTCCTTTAAATTATCACAAGTGCGTTTATGGTGGAATTCCGACTTTATTTGTTCGCGCATCTCGTTGGTTAGTTGGATGTATTGATTTATTTGCCATACTTTGTCGTTTAGTGTTGTTATATCTAATTTAATAACTAATTTCCACGCTTTGGTCGCTTGCTGTAATTGCCCGATTTTTTCGAAATATATGCCGGGATTGTGTAGGAATTCTTGAATTTTGTAAGGTGAATCCGTTTCATGTTGTCCCGTGCGACTCTCGGCTTGTCGACTGTTCCAGCTGACGAATATCCTGTAATTTCATATTAAATGTTTCATATAACCGTCTTATCGGTTCTCATTTTATTAGGTTTCTTCTTGCTGGCTTTTAGCGTCGTGTGGTTTTTTATTCAGTCGTGTTTTACTGAGTATACCACTAGCATGGTTTGTGCTAATATAAAAGATCGATCTCGCTATTTTCCCTCTTCGGAGGAAGATATCGACAATGATGGTGAAGTGCTGGTTATTGAGCCTCAAGAAACAGATATGAATGAGGTGGACGACGGGTTCGATAGTGATTTTTGGGTGCCTCGTTATGAGCCTCCCGACGGATTTATTCCCTTATTACGACGACTTTGGTTGGAGATGCCTATACGCATTCGAGGGCGCGTTTTTGATTTTCATCTCCGTCCTTCACTCCGTGAATTCGAAGAACGAGGTCGTGCGATGGCGCAGATGCGTCCCGCTTTATATCGGATGCGAATGGTCGGTCGTTCCAACAACGAATAGGTAAGTTTTTTATTTTAATTTTCTATAAATTGCTTTAATTTGTTTGTATGCATGCGCACCGCTTTTCTTCCTTTCTTAATTGTATAATTCACGTCCAAATTTTTCTCAATTATTACGTACGGTCCGGTCCATAGGGATTCAAGTTTCTTAGATCGTCCGCGTCGGAGCGTCTCGTCGTGTACTAATACCTTGTCTCCGACTTTAAATTTTATTTCTCTAGTACTTTTGTCGTATTGTTTTTTGGCTTTGAATTTTTCTTCTTTGATATGCTCTTTTGCGAGCTGATTCGTTGCCCTTAGTCTTTCTTTCAATTCTTGCGCGTAATCGTCATAATTATATGTTGGTTTAGGCGGTCTCGTCAGTGACGTAGGTAAATCCGCTTGGTGCCCGTACACTAATTCGAAGGGTGTATACCCCGTAGCTGTATGCGGCGTCGTGTTATACGTAAACATTGCGAACGGTATCCATTCGTCCCAGTCTGTCTGGTCTTCGTTTATGTAGTGTCTTAAATATTCTGCTAATGTTCGATGCGATCGTTCTAACGCGCCATTACTTTCCGGATGATAGGCAGTTGTTTGTATTTTATTTATTTTTAATAATTTACATGTATTTTTAAATATGTCGCTGAGGAAATTTGTGCCTTGATCCGTTAAAATTTTTTCCGGTATTCCGTGTTCAAGTACAATTTTTGTAACGAATTCTTTACTGACCGTGTTCGCTTCTTGGTTTGGAATCGGTATCGCTTTGCTGAATTTCGTTAAATTGTCTTGGAATGTTAAAAGATATTTATTTCCGTTTGTTGTAACTGTTAGCGGTCCTACAATATCTAACGCGCATTTTTCAAAAGGTTTAGTAGGCGTATCTGTGATTATTAACGGTACTTTATTTTTTCGCGATAATTTATTTTTCTGGCACAATTCGCATTTTGCGATGTATTTTTCTACATCTTTCGTTATTCCTGGCCAATTATAATTTAGGCGGATTCTTTTTATCGTTCGTTCAACCCCTTGATGTCCTCCTGTAGGTGCATCATGATATTCATATAATATCTGTTTCTTGTCTTCCTCTGTGTATATTTTTTCTTCGTCGGAGTTTATTTCCTCTTCTATTGCGAAGATCTCTTGTTCTTCCTCTTCTGTTTTATGCGCTTCTCTTGTTACATTGCGGCTCAGTGCATCGGCGTTCGCGTTCGCTCGTCCGGCTTTATGGATGATTTCATAATCATATTCTTCGAGTTTTAATCTCCATCGGATTAATCTCGATCCGGGATCGTTCACATTAAATAACCAGATTAATGGTTTGTGATCGGTTACGATTTTGAATTTCGTACCATATATGTATGGCCTAAAATGTTTTACAGCCCATACAATCGCTAATAATTCTTTCTCGGTTGTATTGTAATTCTGCTCCGCCCGCGATAAAACTCTGCTGGCGTAAGCAATTGGTCGGTCATTACCTACTTTTCCTTGTGACAATACTGCTCCGATTGCATAGTCGGAAGCATCAGTGGTCACTATGAATTCTTGGTTGAAATCTGGATACGTTAGCACTGGCGCTGTCATTAATCTTTCTTTTAGTATTTCGAAAGCATTTTGCTGTTCCATAGTCCACTCGAATTTTTCCGTTTTCTTCGTTAGTTTCGTCAGTGGCTTGGCTATTTTTGAAAAATCCTCTATGAATTTTCTGTAGTATCCGGCTAGTCCTATGAAAGATTGTATATCTTTTACTTTCTTCGGCGTCGGAAATTCTTTTATCGCGGTTAGCTTTGACGGTTCCGGAGATATTCCATTCTCCGAAATAATGTGACCTAGATAAATTACTTCTTTGCGCAAAAACTCGCATTTATCTGGTTGCAATTTTAGATTATTTTCTCGGAGTCTCTGTAGTACTTCCTTAAGTCTTCTATTGTGGTCCTCTAGGCTCGATCCGTATATGACGATGTCGTCTAAATAAACTAGACATTCAAGTCCTTGCATTCCTGTTAGAATTGAATTCATCAATCTCTGGAATGTTGCTGGCGCATTTTTCAATCCAAACGGCATTCTATTAAATTCATAGTGTCCGTAGGGCGTTGAAAAAGCTGTCTTTTGTTTATCTTGCTCAGCCATCGGTATCTGGTGATATCCTGACGCTAAGTCTAGTGTAGTAAAATATTTAGCGTTTCCTAGCTGGTCCAGTATATCGGTGATATTGGACAGTGGAAATGAATCGCCTATTGTTAAATCGTTTAGCTTCCGAAAATCTATTACTACTCGGAGCTTAGGTTTTCCGGATGCGTCGGCCTTTTTCGGTACCACCAATAAAGGTGCGTTCCATTGACTCGCGCTTGTTCGGATTATGCCGTTTTTCAGCATTTCTTGCACTTGTTTATTTACTTCCGTTTTGTGCTTTTCGGGAAGACGATACGGTCTCGTGTTCACCGGCGAGGTGTCGGCGCGCGTGTTTATCTCGTGCTCTACCGTCGCGGTGCACGTCAGTGGTTCTCCGTCCAACTGAAATGTATCGTAATATTCTTCGCATATCCGTAGGAGTGCCTGTTTTTCTTCCGTATTTAAATGTTGCGTGCGTAGTAGTTGTCATATTTGTCCGTGTCTCGAGTTAGTATACTTAAAATTTTTTCTTGCTTGTATCGTGTGTATTTTGGATTCGATTTCGCGTTCTATGTCTTCGAGTGTGACGTTCGGCGTTTGTATCTCGACTTCCGTATCGGTTGTATTTATGATACTAACGGGACAAGTATAATCCTTCGGTTCTACTAAGCAGTTTCCAAGGTAGATTCCTGGAGCTGTTTCCTCTGCTCGTACTATTCCTATCCGATTTTGCTTTGTTATCGCTTTTACGATGGTTTCGCTGCGCGGTTTTAGAATTGTTTTGTTAAACGTATGGAATCTTAGCACGGCGTCTCCTATTTTTAATTGATTTTGATTATAATCACAGGATACCGAATGTTGTCGAAGGAAATCGATTCCTATTATTCCTTCGTATTCTATCGGAATGTCGTCTCTTACAACGTAAAATGCATGTTTTACTTTGTGATTGTCCATTTTAATCGTGGCGTACATTTTTCCTATGGTGTGTACTTTATGCCCGGTTATGCCTGTAAGCGCGATTTTACCTTCATGTATTAGTGTGTCATCTTTTAAATGTTTCAATTTTATTAATGAAATGGTCGATCCTGAATCGTACAACATCTGTATTTTTTCGTTTTTTGCTTGTCGCATTGGTAATGTTATTAGCAATAAGTCCATCTTTTTCTTCGCACGTGGCATATCTTTAATATGCGTAACGCGATACTCAGATGCAGGTTGCGGTTGTCTCTTTCTCGCCTCCTCCTGCTCGTCTTCGCTGCTGCTACTTGCGCTATCGGCGTTTCTGTTTTGTTGTCGCGGTTTCTTTCGATCGCGTATATTTTCGTCGCGCGTTTTTTGCTGATTTCCGACTTTTAGTTTATTTGTATTGTTTTTCGGTTTCCCTTTTAGACTCCAGCATTCGTCGCGGCTGTGTCCTGTTCTTTTGCAATGCGAGCAGTATTTATTTATCGCGTTTATTCGCGAGGGTTTTTCCGGCTTCGGAAGCGCGTATCGGCTGCTACGGCAATCGCGTCCGAAATGTCCGTTTTTTCCGCATTTAAAGCATTGCGATGTCGGATTTCGACTATTTCGCGAGTAGCTAAATTCGGTTTTATTTTTATTAGCAAAACCACTCGTTCTCGCTGTTTCCGGTCTGAGTTTTTCTTCGGCGTTCGCGCCCGTTATCGCTTCTTGGAGCGTCGTATATCGCTGCGCGCGTACGAGCACTTGTAATTCATCGTGTAACCCGATTTGGAAATTTATTAATGCCTGCGCCTGGATTGTCTGTTGAATCGTGCGTTTGGATAATGCGGAATGCTCTTGTCCTTCGATCATCGAATCGTATAATTTCATCGCTAGTAGATCAACGCGTTGTCCGAAAGCGTACGCAGTTTCATTCGGCTTTTGTTTTAGCGAGTTGAATTCGATCTGTAAATGTGTCGTGCTTTGTTTCGACTGGTAACAAGTCTCGAGTTGCTGCTTTAATTCGTCGAACGTTTGTATATCTCGCGTCTCAAAGTCCTGCATCGCTTTCCCTTTTAATTTTGTAAATAAGATTGCTTGAATTAGATTGCGAGTTATTGATATGTGCTGTAGATAATATTCCTCACGAGGCTTGTAATAAATAAGTTATTTTACTAATTATCTGTGAATTTAATTATTTATCCCATCCTTTATGTATGAATAAAACGATGTAATAGATATGCACAGTTTGCAAAATTTAACATGCAGACGCTCTCTCTCTCTCTCTCTCTCTCTCTCTCTCTCTCTCTCTCTCGCACCGCCTCGCGCTATCCCTCTCTTACACTTTGCGGACGCCTCGCGCTATCTCTGTCACACCTACTCGCGACATCGTGCGTTCCCTCTTCCCCGCGGCCCCCGCACCAACCGTTCCGCCGCGGTCCCCCTCCCCCCCTCACCGCGATCCCCACGCCAAACGTTCCGCCGCGGTTCCCCTCCCCCCTCTCCGCGGACCCCGCGCCTACTGTTCCGGCGCGGTCCCCCTACCCCCTCTCCGCGGACCCCCTCCCCCCGTGACGTCATACCCCCTTCCTTCGTTACGTCATACCTCCCCGCGCCGGTTTCCCCTTGGCCCTCACCTCTCCTCAGAGGACCTGAGTTAGAACCGGCCTAGATACACTACTAAATAAGTATGAATTTTTTTGAATTTCGTAGAAAATCGCAATAATAGTATAAATTGTGGATTAGCAGATATAATTGTATAAATTGTAGATTAGCAGATTTGATCATGGAATAAATAAATAACACTAATGCGGTCATGCTAAGAAATTGAAAATAACATACATTTTCTAATTACCAATGATGCAAAATAAGATACAAATAAAGTTTAATACAATACAATAATAAAGTTTTAAGGAATTAGCGCAAAATATGTTAAATTGTTAGCACACGGTATTCTACAATTAAAAAAAAAGACATACACGAATACCGTAAAATATAAATATGAATATATTATATATGAATATAATATATAATTATAATATATAAATATATTATAATATAATATAAATAAAGAAATATATAATAAATATACAATATAGGTAATTTTGATAAATCATCTATCAAGCAATAAGATGTCTAAAAATAAATATTGGCGGAAAGAGACGTCAAAAACATAACTGATTTCTTTCAGTTATTGTCAGAAAATATATAAGTAATTTCCCAGTGAGAAAATCTGCTAGTCTCCGATTTATGCAATTATATCAACCATTATTGCAATCTTTACGCTTCTTATATAATACCAACAATATATATATTATATACAATATATATATATATATATATATATATATATATATAACTATATACACATATACATATATACTATATATACATTTTTATTATTAAACCTTTGTTCTTAAAAAAATTTACGTTCTACATTAAAAATAATACTAAACTAAATAGACCTATTATCTATCATCTATTATTATCAATCTATTAATAGTAGGCTATTAATAGGTTAAATAGGTTTAAATATGTTATTTCAAATGAGATATATAATATAATGAATATATTTCTGTATATTACAGCTATTTTCAATATAAATTTATTAATATAAATATAGAATCAATTTTGAATTAAGAAAGATATAAATATAAAAAAAAAGAATTTCATTCTTTTAAAAAAAGGATTACAAATAATACTTTTATATTAAACTTAATAGAAAATCATGGAAATATATAATTGTAAATGTATTATTTAATTTGTAAATTACAAAAAACTTTAAGAATAAATTATTTTTTACATATTTTGTATGAAATTTATCTGGTTTTGCGAATAATAAATTATTGTTTATATTTTTAATTGTTATATTTTTACATATGTATTAAAAAATAATTGATACATATGCTAAGTATAAACATTATTATTGGCAAAACCGGATATTGGTATTATTTTTACATTAAACCTAAACACCTTTGTTCCATATATTTTTATACTATATACTTTTATTTTTTTTACTTGAGATATATTACTTTTGTTTCAAAGTAAATAGTATACACATGATTTGTTCAGAAAATTTCGCGCCTTTTACGCAATCTCCTCAACAGCATCTCACTCACTCTGGTCCTTCTCTTTAGTGTTCTCTCTTTCTTCCTTTTCTCTCTTGTACTTTAACCCAATCCCAAAGCCTGTCCTATCAATCTAACCAGCATCGCGCCATGCTATCACCCAATCATAAGCACGCTCTCAAGACCTTATCCGCGCTCCTGCGTCGATATCGACCCTTCCGGAGTTTCTCGATCATTCTGTGAATACCCGTCTCTAGCAACAAGTGGCTGTTCACACCGGCCTACGTCTCGGATTAATTAGCGGTTCTTTGTTCGGATCAATTATATAATTCATCGGTTCGGTTCTTAGCGTGATTCATTATTGTTAATCATCATCAATCTGCATCAGGAATTTCTCATTTGGTAATGAACGAATATTATCAGTAACAAAGACAAATAACAGGTTATTGGTGCAAGTCATTGGTTCGAATACTAACAGTCTTCCTCTCTTCGAAAATCTAGTATCGCTCTCGGATTTATCTTATCATGCTGTGAGTACCGGTCTTTCGTGACGCACGTCGCCTTTAGAACAGTTTACAAAAGCTCTCGGAGTTCGGTTTTGTTACTCGGATCGGATCAAGTGAACACTCTCCCGGTTTTCTCAAGGTTCTCGGTAACGACAAGGAACTTATCAATCGCAAATTAAGCATCGAAATACGTTTGCGCGAGGAATATTTGTGAGGTGCGGCTCAGACCAGAGTGAGTGTGCGTGAATCCTAGCTGTTCGACCGACACCCCCCGAAACCAGAAACTTCTCGGGTACTTTATCAAACATGATTAGTTTATAATAAAATTACACACACACATATGTCATAAAAATTTTAAACGATATTATTTTATTTTACAAATTTTGTTATAAATTATATTATAAATATTAAGAATACACATAGATTCTCTTATATTCTTCAGAATACTTTATACTCTATATTAAGAATAATCTTCCGCTTCTCATAAGACGATAAGTATTTTATTATTTGTCTTTTTAACAATTCACCATGCATGTATCAACTTTTTTGAATTAATATTGATTTATTTTCAGTTATTTCATACGTGAAATATATTTTTTTTTTTTCATACAAAAATGTAAATAAATTTGATAAATTTTCAACATTTGTTAAAATTTATAAGCGTAATTTATATTTTAATAGACAAAAATATTGTTCTTTTTAATATATATTATATTATTTACATAAAATAAAACATGAATAAAATAGATTGATGAAAACTTTATGGGTTAGTAAAATATTGCAAGAAAAAAATTTTAAGAAACATATGTTAAAAAACCAATTTTTTTTTAAAAGCTTAACATTTTTAATTTATTGATTAATAATATATGGAGTATAGTATTATTTGGTTTTTAATATAATTCTCACACACATAAAATGTGAAAATGTTTACAACAAAACATAAAAAATTTAATTTTCGATTATATATATATACACATACATTTTTTAATTTTTTATTAATTTTTTTCTTAGTATTTGTTCACTCCGCTACTTATTATCCTATTATTATTGATCATCATATAATATTTTATTGCATGTATAATTTTAACTGTAATTTAAACATATATATGCACATATATACAGGGTGACCCATTTTAACTTAGGCAGCCAAATAACTCGAAAAATAAGCACACTACGAAAAAATGTTTAGAATCAAAATTTTGTCATTTCGAGGGGGACGTACAATGACGTTAAAATGAGCCCCCCCACCCCTTCCCCTGGGCGGTGAGGGGGGGCAAGTTTGAAATCTTAAATGGGAACCCCCATTTTTTATTGCATATTCGGAATCTTTGGCTAAAAACACATACAATTTGTCTGAAACATTTTTCTCGATTCATGATAGATGGCGCTGTAATCGACGAAATTCAATTTCTTCGATTTCTCTTACTGAGAACCCATGCTTACGATTCTGCAATAAATTAACAATAAAAATACCACGTTTTCATTGTTAATACTCGAAATTAGTCTTAAAACAAACTTCTCCATAGCCAAAACTGCGAGCAATCTAGGGTCATTATTATTATGAAGTCTATTCCTTCGCCTTTCGCGATGAAGTGGATTATTACGAGATCTCCTTTCAATGTTTATAATTTGTTGATCAGTAGGATGGCGGCGATTTGGGAATCGCTCCGCATAAGTACGGGCAGTAAGTCTGTAATTTCTACCACATTCGCCAAAGGTTATAAGAATATCGACTACTTCTGTAGGCGTATAATTTGCCATTTTACCAGAATTTTATCAGAGTACAAATGTTAAAAAAATACATAAACACTTGTGACTTTGGCACTAAATGGACAAAATTTTGGAGGGATACTTAGAGGAACTCCATCAGATGGAAAGTCCAAAATGTCTCGGTACTTTGCACCATTCAAGTTGCCTAAAGGGCAGGTTACGCTAAAAGCAGTTTCTTGAGAAGTAATTAATGAGTAATAAAAAATAATGAGAAGTTTGTTTTAAGACTAATTTCGAGTATTAACAATGAAAACGTGGTATTTTTATTGTTAATTTATTGCAAAATCGTAAGCATGGGTTCTCAGTAAGAGAAATCGAAGAAATTGAATTTCGTCGATTACAGCGCCATCTATCATGAATCGAGAAAAATGTTTCAGACAAATTGTATGTGTTTTTAGCCAAAGATTCCGAATATGCAATAAAAAATAGGGGTTCCCATTTAAGATTTCAAACTTGTCCCCCCTCACCGCCCAGGGGAAGGGGTGGGGGGGCTCATTTTAACGTCATTGTACGTCCCCCTCGAAATGACAAAATTTTGATTCTAAACATTTTTTCGTAGTGTGCTTATTTTTCGAGTTATTTGGCTGCCTAAGTTAAAATGGGTCACCCTGTATATATATATATATATTGTAACCGTATATTTCTTTTTAAATTATTTAATTAATAATTATTGATTCGGCGGGCGGTTCTCCGATGCCCACGGTACACCTTCGGCGCGTATTTCGAATATCGATCTCGCGATCCACAAAAGTTCCCGAAATCACAAATAAACTAAGTTGGGCGCCAGGTACGGCAGGCCGCACCATTCACGAAAAACGCAACACCAAAAAATAATCGCGCGATCGATAATTAACGCGACGGCAAAATTCCGCGGCTATTCAGTATACCCGAAATGGTAGAGAGGGGGGTTCGGGGAAGACGGGAGAAATCTTGAGAGTCGAGAACACGGGAGCCAAAATGAGCATTCGGTCGATTAAAACAAAGATAACAATAATATATTTAAAACGAAAGAAACAAGAGTATAGAGCAGTTCCTATAAATAATAGCCTTGGATGACAGTAATTATTTTACAGGCGGATAATATATATCCTTTCCGCGGAGATCGGCACGACCGTGCGCAACAGTATCAAATTACCGGGCGTCTTTCGCGCTTTAACTCGACTTTTCGGCCGCGAGGATTTCCGCCGTACGAGACTTAATTAGGCCGCGACAGCTAAAGAAATCTCTCGAATACGCCGGTAACTACTTTACGCACGCTCGTGAATCCGCTTCGATATAATAGAAAATACTAGATTGCACGACTCAAATCGGTCCGTTGGTCCGGCTCGCGGTAAGCCGATATACGTCTCAATAACAATGACGGTGACCTTTCCGTTGAAATACCGAATATCTAACTCGCATGACTCGCGGAAACTAATAGCGGGCTCACAGATACCCGATAGATTTATTGTACGAAGCTTTAGGATTTCGCTTTCTCCTGACTCTAATTTCTCACAAAACACGCGCTAACAATACACAGGAACAAGACGGAAACTATCGATAACGACTGTGGTGTACGAGTCGCGCGGCGCAATACTTTGCGCGAGTCGGAATATCGATCGCGTGAACGCAAAAATCCCGATAATTTACAACAATTTATACAGACTAACGCGAAAATAACACTAATGACTGTCGGCGGCGGCGAAGTGAATAGAGAGAGCCTATTTTATCTAATTCGGATGAGCGACATGTGCCCGTCGGCCGTGCGACTTAATCTACCAAAAATATTCACCAAATTAATCCACCAAAACGCGTGGCTCGACAACTATTTAGGGCGCGACTCATCCGAATTAATTACCTACAGTTATTCGGCAAAAATCGGGTCCACGACGCTCGTCCCACCGGCCGGAAGTTCTCGGTGCTTCTCTTAAGCGGTTCGGTCTTTCGCTCGCTCCTGGAAAAGCCTGCGTCTTCTCTAAAGGCTCGCCGAACAGTGCCGAGCGAGAGTCCTGCAGGAGACACGTCGGCGCGATAAATCGCTATCGCGCCACTTGTGGCGCTTTCGCGTTACGCAGGGCCGTCCTGCGGTCCTCGCGATCCTTGTTGTCATCACGGCCGTGTTGGTGGATCCTCGCCCCGAAATTTCCTAAATTGGTTGTTGTTTGACTGGCAGATGCGGAATTTCGGCAGCGTCCGAGCGGTTCTCCTTCCTATTTCGAAAAATAGGTCCATGGTGAAGAATCCTCCCGCCGCTCCGTCCTTGGGACTCCCTCGCTTCGCGCGGGTGGAGTGGCCGCCCCTTCGTCCGGTTCCTTCCGGTCCTTCGCTTCTGTCCCTGTCATAGTAATATTAAATTATCGAGTACTCTGCGTTGATACCACTGCTT